>NC_143263.1:90972969-91572969 GCF_984573655.1 Nuphar pumila | reverse complement strand
ATCGAGTCTGTTTTGGTCAAATATAACCCTAGGTGCAGACTGCACCCAGGGGTATTTGACAGCACCCGGTGCGGCAAATTTTATTTACTGCCACACCTGCACCTGCGTTGCATTGACGCGGGTGCGGTGACCCTTTTAAAGAGTCCATGTGACAGGTTCTCACCCACAGTTTATTCATTCCTAGCAGATATTTGTTGGTGGGTTGGACGTGAATGTTTCAGAGGATGAATTGAGACAGATCTTTGTACAGTTTGGGGATCTTATTTATGTTAAAATATCTTCAGGGAGAGGATGTGGATTTGTACAGTTTGTCACGAGGTATTTGATTAGCTTTTCTTTAACTATTGACCTGTGGTTTTCTTCTCATCTTATTGATAGACAGTCACATCCAAATGAATATTTAAATCCTTTTTGTTGATTGATCCTTTTCCCGATTTTTTTATTTTATTTTAATATTTTTGCTTCTCTATTATTTTCGCTGTAGGACATCTGCTGAAGAAGCTTTACAAAGGTTACAAGGGACCATGATTGGTCAGCAAATGGTCCATCTTTCTTGGGGTAGAGGTCCTACAACCCAGCCGGTCAGTCTGAGCTGTGTTATTTTGCTTTTAACTGCCAATAATGACCAGTAATTTGAACTTGCTTTTATTATTATTTTCAAGTAATGTTTGATTCTTACTGGCACTGAGACCTTGCAGGATCAATCTGGTGGCTGGGCCCAACATGCAGATCCTAATCAATGGGCTGGAGCTTATTATGGTTATGGGCAAGGATATGATCCGTACTCATATGCTGCTGCTCAAGATCCTTCTTTGTATGGATATGGTGCTTACACTGGTTATGGCGGTTACCCCCAACAGGCAATAAATTAACCTCTTTTTTTCCATTTATTCCATCTATTTCTAACTCATGTTCCTGGGTGTTAGATAATTAGATAACTCGTATGTTATTCTTCTAGGTTCGCATGCTTAACTTTGATATGACATGAGAGAGTTTCAGGGAATTTTGTCACTGGTTAACAGGAAAATGTAGTGTATGTAAAAGTGATAAGCCATCGTGGATCATCAGGTAATTCGTCAAAATGCAGATTAGTGCATATGAATAGATTGATAATAAATTGAAAAGGAGTCAAGATGACCCACAATGTGTAGGAAGCATTTGACAGATAATTGGTGCTTTTAAGTTTTTGTCTTCTACTTTTGAGCACTTATCTGGTGATTGCTTTCAGGCTGAAGGTGTTCATGATATGGCAGCGATGGCTGGTGTAGTTCAGCCTCTAGAACAAAAGGAGGAGCTCTTTGATCCCTTGGCAGTACCTGATGTCAACAAGTAATTCGTCTTCTTATTATCTTTGTTGTTGAATTGAAGAAATAAACCAGATAATGCATGTTCATTCCTCAAGGATTTTCTTAAAAGTGATATAGTATAAGCACTGGCCATTTAATCTCTAATGTTGTTCCGTCAATGTTTCCATTGTTAAT
This sequence comes from Nuphar pumila, assembly GCF_984573655.1. Lineage (NCBI taxonomy): Eukaryota > Viridiplantae > Streptophyta > Magnoliopsida > Nymphaeales > Nymphaeaceae > Nuphar > Nuphar pumila. The sequence goes on along the minus strand of NC_143263.1, from coordinate 91,571,488 downwards.
TTCAGAAATCACTAGTCGACGCACTGCCATACTGTTTATGACATACTATGTGTGGTGCAGGTAGTGCACGCACATTTTAATGTTATATCATGATTTTGACCATGTTAAAGAATTGGATAGAGGAAAGATGACACAAATTTTGCAAAGACGTCATGTGCTATGATTTTTCCCTTGTGTATTCTAACTTGATTGAAGTATTGGATTGTATACAATGACTTTTTATTGTGCAAGCAAGATTGTTAAGTGTTTATTAATGCTTCCGTGCCTACCTGATGGTCAGATTAAATGCGGCTTATCTTGCTGTTCACCAAAGCACCATGCTAGGGAGGCCCTTGTGGTTGAAGACATCTTCACTCTCACATCAAGCTTAACTTGGTATCAGAAGCTCAACTCCATGTGTGTTTTGCAACTTAATGAAGGGGTGGGGCAAGCGGCTCGATTTGGTTGGCCAATTTCACAGGTTGGTTGGATCATGCATTTGATTCTAGGCTGGGGTTGGTTGCGTAACCCTAATTCAGTCTCTCTTGTGTGTGCAGTTCTTCAAAGTTTTGTTTCATAACCATGGCTCATTTTGGGCATAACCATGGCCTTTAGTGACTTCTGATTTAGCGAATTCAGTCAGGCTAACGTGCACCCATTCATGTGTGTGTGTGTGCACTCTCATGCACATGGAAATTGGATGGTGATATGCGAGATTTGTGCTGTCCAGAGTCCCTTTATTTCACACAAAATTATTCAATTGGTGCATGTTTCCAACCACACGGTTTCTCAAGCTAATGTTTCGAGTATCGTCCTTTCCACTAACATTTGTGAACGCATAGATGGAAGGGCTCCCTATGTCTGTGTGGAACCTTTCCACTACTCATTGTTTATAATGTCTCTGTCTATTAGGTTATGACTTGAATTTTGGTTCATTTGTTGTAGTTTGGACATGTCTCGTGGAGATTTCAGCACCAACACCAAATTCGCACCTGACCGATAAATGTTGAGATGAAATATAAATGGTTCAGCTTTAGTTCACATATTGGCGTAACAATACCCAATCCAATCAGATCTGCCATGATTAGATTTGAACCTGATTCAGTTAGGCCGCATCTTACCAGGTCCGAAACAATAGGATATCTATTAAATCCTCATGGACAACAGCCTAACCATATCTACATTTTAATGAATTTGGATATTTTCAAGTGATTTAGCAAAACTGGTTGCGAAACCTGGTACTAACCTGACCATTCATCTAATGTGATATGGAACAAGCTCAACTAAATCTGACTAGGCGGATTTGGTTTCATTTGTTGACGGACCCCAAGGCTGCCCCATTGTCATCCCTGTTTAGGTTGGATAGCCTTGGATAAAACTGAACCTGAAGGGACCACCTTCGATGCATATGGATACCATGAACCATGATGATAATGTATATACCTTCATAGACATGTACATATAATAAGCAGGCTTTAAGTTGGTCAGATGTAAGAATGCTGCAACCGAGTGGCTACAATTAGCATTTAGATCCGGTTTTGCTCACTGAATGCAACAAAGGCTGTGTTTAGGAGCAGGTATTGGGGAGGAGATAAGAGGGGTGATGGTAGTAGAGAAGAAAATGGGGGATGAAGTTGGAGTTGTCAGCAACGTCCTTGTGATGATGTAGTAGAAAATTGCCCATCAACACCAGTCTCTTATACCAAAACAGGGCTTCCAAGCACCTGTAAGGGTCGGTGTTATCTATTAAATTTTGATTAAATATTATATGTTCTTTCGCTTACAAACCTGTTCATTGAGCGATTCTGATTCAAGGCGGACACAGTTAGCTCTTTGATCTTAGGTAGAAGAAAGATATGAATGCTCTGTTAAAATTTGATTAAATACTATATGTTCTTTAGCTTACAAACTTGTTCATTGAGCGATTCTGATTTAAGGTGGATGCCATGGCAGTTAGCTCTTTGATCTTAGGTAGAATAAAGATAAACAGGTGAAGATTAGTATAGCATTACATAAAGGATCCAATTTGGGAGTCGTGCCATCACTCTCATTATGAACACCTTCAATGTAATGTTTCAAAATTTTAACCTGAAAATATGATATTTTTTTAAATATTAATTTTAATACATAATGATATAATAGGCTTATCAATGATTACACTCCAATTGTGCCCATGCCTAAGTGTAAATGCAAGCATGTCTTAGGCTCTTAGTACTAGATCTAGTATGGTACCATCAAAGACAAACCAATTTGACTGCATTATGTATTATAAGTATTCAAACATATCCAATTTAAAGTATTTATCAAATAAATGAATGTTTGTACAAACAATTTTAAATTAAATAATCAATCAATCTAAAATAAAGTCTTTGAGATTCAAATTAATGGTTCACATAGCACCCCTGTAGCATCCCGCAACTACTTTTACTTGCTCACTCATTACTTGTATTTGTATAAAAGGTAGTGTTAGATTATGATGAGTCTAAGTAGAAAACACACTAAACATGTATGCATATACGAAACTAGACAACATGAATCATACATCATGAAGCATACACAATGCAATGTAGCAATATCACTCACATGAACACAGTTTAATTCATGTAACTTAAAACCAGACTACATCAACAACATCAATTTGCATGTATTTAACATAAATATAAAAAAAATATATTCTGAAATGTAAACCTATTTAACTAATGCATGTTTCTCTTGCTTAAATTTCTATCGAGCACTCGAAGGCATACCACATATATAGACGAGACTACTAAGGTGTTTATTATACTATATATTTTAGAATTTCTGAGTGACTAACTGGTTAGATACCATTGGATCAATTTGTGATCGAGAGTAGCGCTCTTATTGATAGCAAACATGATCGATCCTACCAACTTTATAGAGTATTGAGACATACCACCTATGCCATATGGTAGTCTCGATCCCCTAACTCTGAGGACTAGGGACCAAATGAGCCATCGTTACTCTAAAAAATAACACATGGTTCAATGAAGTTTTGTACCACCTACCCTTTCTAAGGTAGATCGAGGATCACTGGTAATATACACCCTCAAGGTGTATCCAGATTTAAGATATTCGGTAACATATACCTCAAAAGTGTATCTAGAATCTGCCAACAAGATTATCTTTAGTAAGGCAATAGGTCAATGATATTTATTCACATTTTGGTATATTGTCAATACCTCATGGGTTCTCAACAACCCTTGCTCACAATTGAACAATCCGGTGTGCTTGCATGCCTTACACGCCTTACAACACAAGAATTTCACTTGACCTCATACATATATCGTGTACACAAGACACCTCATTGATTCCTTGAACCATACATAATTAACCAGCATGTGCATGCATGTCTCTTCATGTCTTATTGTACATTCACATGAACATATGCAACATCATAAACTTGTGCTCTCATAGCACAAATTGATTCCTTAAACTGAAAAGCTCACTCATGAGCATTCACATGTGTAATATGTAACTCATGTATCATAGCACATAATAACAATAATTAACATAATGATGCATGACATAACATTATATCATAAATACATGCTGCATATCATATCATAATGTTGCATATTTTTCTCATTTAAGTGTTGAAACACATTATGTAATCATTTGACATTATAACCAAGAATTTCAACATTTGCATAAGTACATGTTCATAACTGAATTTATAAATAGAAAACATCCTTAGGACCACACACTATAAGGTATGGACCACTAATGACCACTCAGGGGGCGATATTTGAGGCTTATGCCTTTTAAGTGTCACGGGTTCTATATAAGGAGGCCTACACATCTTACATACAGAGGCTTAAGCTTTTACATGAGGCTTAAGCCTTCATGGAAAGACTTACGCATTTAAAACATCAGTTGTTCATTAAAAAGTCTTAGTACAATTTAGTTACTTTTAAGTGTTTTTTTGTTGAAATAAAGTTAAAAAAAACAAAAAATCTTTCCATAACAACAAATTTGTGTTGATAAAAAACAACTATATATATAATCAAACATAAATAATCATCAATAAATAATCCTTATAATGATTGGCATCCTCCATTATATAAGATTTATGCTCTATTTGAGTAGATAACCCTTATAATGATTGGCATCCTCCATTATATAAGAATTAGGCCTCACAATTACCACGATTAACTAGAGTAAAAAAATGATTAACAAAAAATAATATTATGTTATATTAAGTACTATTTAATGGCAAAGAATATTATTTTTAGCATTTTCATCAAGACTATATAAAGGCTCTATGACATTAAATGATTAAAAACTTAAAATAAATATAAATAAAAAATAAGGGCTTCATTTTCTCATGCTCTTAAAAAACACAAATAATCTAGATTTATGCTCTATTTGAGTAGATAACCCTTATAATGATTGACATCCTCCATTATATAAGAATTAGGCCTCACAACTACCACGATTAACTAGAGTAAAAAAATGATTAACAAAAAATAATATTATGTTATATTAAGTACTATTTAATGGCAAAGAATATTATTTTTAGCATTTCCATCAAGACTATATAAAGGCTCTATGACATTAAATGATTAAAAACTTAAAATAAATATAAATAAAAAATAAGCGCTTCATTTTCTCATGCTCTTGCACTACTAATTTCTGTTTCGCATGATTGTTTTATAAATTTTGTAGAAAACACTAATAATGATATAAATTTTTATGTAAATATTTTTTTTTGTAATACAAACTAATATTTGACAATTATGTTGATTCATGAAATTCAAGCAATCAAGTTTTTAGTAGTATTTGATTTTGCAAAATATTAAAGAATTAAGTCTACAAATGTTTATTTATTTGTCATATAAAAAAATATTCTTTAATATATTATTATTTTTTGATGATTTAAGCATTAGATCTCAAAAACATTGAGGCTTACTCCTTGAAAAACATTAAGGCTGATACCTTGTTTATATTTAAAAAAAAAACCTCATTATGCCTCGCACCTTTAAAAACCTTGGCAAGATATCTAATATGGTCAAGAACCGGGGCCATTAAAATCTGGTCCAAGTCCAGGTGCCCTAATTAATTGTATAGCCGGACCCGTCTTGACCCCTGCCATTAGTGGTTGACTTGTGCTTACCATAAGTGTCAGCAAAGCTGAGCGACGTTACCCAGGTGTGTCACGGCTGACCAAAATTGCCAAAATTTTGGCAAAGCATTCCAATTTCCAACAGTATCACAGCTCACCACCGATAACTCCCCCCACAACCAGACAAGAAAACACCCTAAAACTCTAACCAAACTCCCCTCCCTTCCCTACATATATCTACACACTTGCACCGCAAACCCTAGGGGACCTTCCTCTCCTTGAATTGCTTGCTCCCCACCATGGCTGGTGAAGACCATGAACCAGGTTCAGCTGAAGAGGCCCTCTCTGTGGAGCTGACCTTCAGGAACGAGACGATCCCCTCATGGAGGAAGCAGCTGACTGTGATCAGGGCCTTCGTGGTGAGCTTCGTGCTGGGCGTGCTCTTCAGCGTCATAGTCATGAAGCTCAACCTCACTACCGGCATCATCCCGTCGCTCAACGTGTCGGCAGGCCTGCTCGGCTTCGTCCTCATCAAGACATGGACCAAGCTTGTCCACAGGGCCGGCCTCCTCCGCCAGCCCTTTACCTTCCAAGAGAACTCCGTCATCCAGACGTGTGTCGTCGCCGCCGCCGGCATCGCCTTCAGCGGTGAGCGACTTGTCCTGTGAGAGTTGTGAGACCGCTAGCGGTTTCATGGCTGTCCGGGGCCGTTTATGAGCATGCATGTCGCCGGCGAGTTGTCCTGATGCTTCTCTTCCTGCCGGAATCATGAAAATGCTATCGGTTTCATGACTGTTGGGACCGACACCGTCTGGTCCATGTGATCCTAATCATGAATTTGAGATATCATCACTGGTCATGTAGCCTGCAGAGCCACAAAGCCACTAGCGGGTTCACGACTGTGGGGACTGACAGGGAGAAATTAATCCTGTTTGCTCCATGTGATAATGATCAAGAATTTGAGATATCGTCAGTCTATGCTTTGATTTTTTGCAGTTTCTGATGAGGAGGTCGTGAGACTGCTGCTGGCAGCCGGATTGCAACTGTCAGACCGGGTCTGGTCGCGATTAATTGGTCTTGGCGATTGTGAGCAATGGGACTGCCATGAGTCTCTTATGGTTTCACCTTCATTGCTTGCCAAACGATTTTGAGTTATCCGGCTGTTTTCCACACCATTTCGGCTGGAAACCGGTGAGATCCAGCCTTCTGGTTGGACTCTGCTTGGCCAAAAGAAAAAAAATCCCTTAAGAATTCCAGAAATGGCTTTCCTAACATATTGTTGGAATATGGGTTCCCTGTGAAATGTAGTCCAGGGAATGCGTGTTTGGCTCCTGGAGTAGGAAGTCCATGCATCGGACGGAGCATAGAGCTGTATTAACTTCATGCGTTTAATATGGAATCAATCTCCACGAAAAATGAGGGAAATACATTCTTAAGTTTTAGATAAGAATGCTATATGTCCTCATTAATTTTTCGTGGAACATGATTCCACTTTCAATTCCAACCAAACATACAGAAAGCACAATTGTGGATTCTTTATTCCATTCAGTGTGTTTCGATTCCCCGCATGGTTAATTTGCATGCCAAACAGGTTTTTCTGGGATAATTTTCCACCCCGTCGACGCTCCCCTGAAAAGTCTGATCTCGATACTTCATGTGCATTCATTGTAATGTGGAACAGGTGGATTCGGGAGCTATCTGTTTGGGATGAGCTGCAAAATTGCAGCCAAATCAGATGAAGGGAACGACCCACAGAACATAAAGGACCCTGCCTTGGGGTGGATGATTGGCTTCCTCTTTGTTGTTAGCTTCCTTGTCCTCTTCTCTGTGGTTCCCCTCAGGAAGGTAATGCCCAGAAATGAAGGATCCAAAGGTCCATCATCCGTTCTTGCCAAGAACAGATGTACCTGGACCGTAGATCGTGACAATCTGATGGTCCAGACACAAGCCTGGTCTTTTGATTTCCAAGAAATGCATATTGTAACGAGGTCTTATTAGATGGGACCCGAGTCTCACATTGCACAGGGACCATGACGTGATTCTCATCTTCTATCGTGCGGGCCATGCATCAAAACGTGTAATGGGGCCCACACGGCAGGTAGCTAGGGCCATTGTTGCATGTGCCTTGGTAGGATTCGGATGGACACAATCAATATGTATGAATGCATGTGGAAGTGTCACATGGACACGACACAACATTTTTGCGCAAATTTTCATTGTAAATCGTGTGCAATGGGACACGACACGTGAGAAAGTTGGAGTGTCTGTGTGACAAATGTGAAAGCAGCAAGGTGGACCATGTGAGGCATCCATGGATCAGGTCCGGTGCTACGAATGCAGCCTGGCATGGTTGCTTCATATAGTAGATATGAGATGCCATCCATCTTAAACAAGAACTGGGCAGATTGGGCGCCACCACTGTGTAGTTCATAATAGTGAAGCTGTCAATGGATCGGGTATGACCTCACATAGATCCACCCGGACTTGATCTGATACGACCCGAATTCGTTCTTAATTCACTGGACTGGGTCTAATTAGTCAATCAGGCGGACCCACGAAATCCAAGTTGTATATGGACCTGGGTACATATAGTTCATGAATTTTGAAACTAGACCCGGTTATGACCTAGATTTTGAAATCCAAATTTGTTATAAAAATAAGATTTTCACATGGGCCTGCTGTTTACCATTGGAACTCAGACCTGGACATTGTCTTGCTAAACCAACTCTTTAAAGTTGGATCCAGATCTGGTCCCATGGATTAATGCTCCAAGTCCATACCATACTCCCAAGTATCACTTTGTGATTTTTTCGCTGCACACTTATAGAACGTGAAACTCATGTTACAGTTTTTTATAGCCCTATATTCTGTTTAATACCATTTTTTCCAAGACTTTGATTATTTTTCATATTTTTTCTTTATTATTATTTTTTATTTGTCAGTGTACGAAAATTTCCCTACATTTTCTTTCAAAAGCAAAAACATTCGAACATTATCTGACCGGTATTTCTATGAATAAAAGTCTTTCTTGTGTTGATGCATTGCAGATCATGCATGGTTGTTGATTACAAATTGACATACCCAAGTGGCACTGCCACTGCTTACCTCATCAATGGCTTCCACACTCCTGATGGTGCAAAGCTTGCCAAGTAATCATCACAATGATGACCTATTTAGCATGTTACTGATTCTTTTTTTAAATGAGAAGTCAATCTTTTACATGTATGAAGGTGCAATCTCTCCTCTCCAAAAGAATAGAGATATGGTGGCTCACGATAGAGCCCCCAAATAAACTTCAAGTGCACATAGGGCGTGACAATCGCCATGCGGGCAGAACGTGTAGCGTTTGTCCTGGACTTGCCAGTCGTACACCCAGGGGTGCCACTGGCACGTTCTGTGCAACGCTTTATAAAGCATACTTGCTTTGTCCTGCACTGAACGCTGTGCGCCCCTGCGTATCAAACACCGGACAGCACCGGGGCAGGGACCGGTCGATCCTCGCACGGGTGTGTCCTGCGTATAACACACACCATAATGTCATGCCTCCAGGTGTAAGAAATCAGGGGCATATATGCAGTTAGCAGGAGGAAAGGTGATATAGGTTTTGGAATTTGAAGAGAGAACTTTCATGACCTCAAAGGTGGCAGCTGTTGTCTGTCAGGAATGACTTTTAAAATACCAACTTCTGTCAATGTAACAGTTTTCCTCTCGAATGCGAGTTATAGCATTTTTTGATGAGAGGGTGGTGTATGTCCCCCCCCCCCCCCCCGATGATTCACTGAATCCCACGTCTGTGTTCGGGGCTTTGAATGAGCACCACGTATACAAGCACATGGGGCTCGTATTCTCGTGTATGTTGACATAACTTTGCATCGGACTCTGGTGTTGTTGCAAAGACTTAAGTACCCTTTCTTGCTATTCTTCTCATAAAGTGATGGTTTGAGAAAATGACAAAAATGCCTTTCATTCAAAAAAGAAAAAACAAACAGTTCAAAAAAAGGACAAACATGTCCTCCATCCAGAAAGTCGAGGATGATGTTGACTCTTCAAAGTCTTCTTCTTCTTTCTCCGTAAAACACTGTAAAACCCACACTCTCTCTAGAGAAGAAATCAAGGGAGGATTCTTGAAAAGACTTAAGTGCCCCAAAGATGATTATTTAAGACTCAGTCTTTGCACTGCAGGATTATCCGAGAAAGAAATCTCCCCTAGAGGAGGCCATGAACATCAACCCTCTCACTCTCTCTCTCCCTTCTCTTTCTGCTTCTGTGCACATCCAGCAGAAGATCCTACATTGCTCCATCAAGCACCGACTGACCTGCACATTGACTGTTGTGGAGCCTGATTCAGAGTTTTTACCCTTATAGGAGGAGGGTTTGGGGGCTCCTCCTAGCGTGGGTAGCATCATTCAACTAAATGAGTTGTAGATCCTCATTCAGAGTTTTTACCCTTACAGAAGAGGGGTAAAACCTCATCTCACTCTCTCTCCCTTCTCTCTCTACTTTTGTGCACATCCAATAAACGATCCAACATTTTCCCATCAAACACCGACTGACCTGCACACTGATTGTAGCATCGTTCAACTTGATGAGTTGTGGAGCCTGATTTAGAGTTTTTGCCCTTATAGGAGGGGGGTTTGGGGGATCCTCCCAGCGTGGGTAGCATCATTCAACTTGAAGAGTTGTAGAGTCTGATTCAAAGTTTTTACCCATTCATGTTTTAAGGCATTAGATCTCATATTTGAACATCCACGCATGTGCAGTTTGCTTTCATCATGTTCAGTTGCTTTCTAGATTATACTTTGAATTCTGGTGCATTTTAGATCTATTGATTTGTATGTAACCAGAGCGCATTTTAATCTGAATTTTTTACTGCAACTTCATGCATATGTCTTCATGCTTTCCACCAAAAATCAGATCATTTTGAGTTTGTTTGACTCACTTTAAAAATCGAGATTCAGAACCTGTTATTTTGCATCGTCAGGATTTTAGCAGAATCAGAACCAACTTACGGGAGTGATTTCTCCCTAACCAGAGATGAGCTTTCCGATCCGTAAAAAGGGTTGTTTTTTAAATTGAATCTAGTTTGATCATATTAAATTTCAGCGATTTCTATGGTGTTTTCATACCAGTTTTGGGTCGAAAACCATAACCTTGTCACCCTATGTCATTTTAACGGCTCAGATTTTGATCCATTTTGTTTGAATTTTATTTCCCTAATGGAAGATCATTTTTCAATTCTGTAAAACGGGTTCTCTTCATTTATGTGTTTAGTTTATCCTTGTAAATTTTCAGAATTTTTCATGGTCAATTATTATTTTATTTTGATTAAATACCAGAACCTTGTATCCAGATTTTATAAATGTTCTGATTTTGGCCCCCATATCATGACTGTTGTAGCACTTCTTCAACAAATCGTTATTTGATTGTCAATATTCTTCAGCAAATCATTGTTATGATTTTTTGGGGTCTCTAATGAGTCCATACTATGATTTGTAGTATTTTTGGGTCTCCAACGAGCCTCACAATGATTTATAGTGTTGTCCGGTCTTTTAACTATGATTTATAGTGCTTTGGGGTCTCCAACAAGCCCCACAGCGATTTATAGTATTTTTCGGTCTTTTAACTATGATTTATAGTATTTTTCGGGTCTCTAATGAGACCCACAGCGATTTATAGTGTTGTTGGACCTCGCTATAGCGATTTGTAGTGTTTCTCGCTAAACACTACAGCGATTTGTGATACAAATCGCTATCCGAATCAGGACCAACTTGTCAGGGTCATATCTCCCTAACCAGAGATCAAATTTCAAATCCTTAAAAAGTAGTGTCTTTGTTATGAAATCTAGTTTATTTATGTAAATTTTCAGCGATTTTTATGGTCATTTGATACTCCATTTGGATCTAAAACCAGACCCCTATCAGTCTGCCTTATTTGAGTGACATAGGTTTTTAGTTCATTTTGTAAGAGTCATATCTCCTCAACGGAAGATCATTTTCCAAATCTGTGAAAAGGGTTTTCTTCTTCTATGTGTCTAGTTTATATCTGAAAAGTTTTATAACTTTCTATGCTCATTTGATATTTCAAACTTGTTAAAAACCGAGACATGTTATTATTCCCTTTTAACTGAGTGGATGGAAGTTAATTATAACTTGTTGGAGATATATCTTGATTTTTAACAGGTTTAAAATATCAAATGAGCATAGAAAGTTATAAAACTTTCCAGATATATACTAGACACATAAAGGAAGAAAACCCTTTTTACGAATTTGGAAAATGATCTTCCGTTGGGGAGATATGACTCTTACAAAATGAACTAAAAACCTATGTCACTCAAATAAGGCAGACTGATAGGGGTCTGATTTTAGATCCAAATGGGGTATCAAATGACCATAGAAATCGCTGAAAATTTACATGAATAAACTAAACTTTATAACGAAGACACTATTTTTTACGGATTTAAAATTCGATCTCTGGTTAGGAAGATATGGCCCTGACTGGTTAGTCCTAATTCGGATACCGATTTGTATCACAAATCGCTGTAGTGTCTAGCGAGAAACACTAAAATCGCTATAGCGAGGTCCAGCAACACTATAAATCATTGTGGGTCTTGTTAGAGACCCGAAAACACTATAAATCATAGTTAAAAGACCGAAAACACTATAAATCATAGTTAAAAGACCGAAAAATACTACAAATAGCTGTGGGGCTTGTTGAAGACCCGACCAGACAACACTATAAATCATTGTGAGGCTCGTTGGAGACCCAAAAATACTAAAAATCATAGTAGAGACTCATTAGAGACCCAAAAAAATCATAACAACGATTTGCTGAAGAATATTGTCAATCAAATAACGATTTGTTGAAGAAGTGCTACAACAGTCATGATATGGGGGCCAAAATCAGAATATTTATAAAATCTGGATACAAGGTTCTGGTATTTAATCAAAATAAAATAGTAATTTACCATGAAAAATTCTGACAATTTACAGGGATGAACTAAACACATAAACGAAGAGAACCCGTTTTTAAGAATTGAAAAAAGATCTTCCATTAGGGAAATAAAATTCAAACAAAATGGATCAAAATCTGAGGCGTTAAAATGACACAGGGTGACAGGGTTATGGTTTTTGACCCAAAACTGGTATTAAAATACCATAAAAATCGCTGAAATTTTGTATGAACAAACTAGATTCAATTTAAAAACAACCTTTTTTACGGATCGGAAAGATCATCTCTGGTTAGGGAGAAATCACTCCCGCAAGTTAGTCTTGATTCTGCTAAAATCTTGACGGTGCAAAATAATAGGTTCTGAATCTTGATTTTTAAAGTAGGTCAAACAAACTCAGAATGATCTGATTTTTGGTGGAGAGCATGAAGACATATGCATGAAGTTGCAGTAAAAAATTCAGATTAAAATAAGCTCTGGTTACTTACAAATTGATAGATCTAAAATGCACCAGAATTCAAAGTATAATCTAGAAAGCATCTGAACATGATGAAAGCAAACTGCACATGCGTGGATGTTCAAACATGAGATCTAATGCCTTAAAACATGAATAGGTAAAAACTTTGAATCAGACTCCACAACTCTTTAAGTTGAATGATGCTACCCACGCTGGAAGGAGCCCCCAAACCCCCCTCATGTAAGGGCAAAAACTCTAAATCAGGCTCCACAACTCATCAAGTTGAACGATGCTACAGTCCGTGTGCAGGTCAGTCGGTGTTTGATGGAGAAATGTAGGATTGTTTGTTGGATGTGCACAGAAGTAGAGAGAAAAGGGAGAGAGAGTGAGATGGTTGATGTTCATGGCCTTCTTCAGGGGGAACTCTTTGCCTCCCTTGATTTCTTCTATAGAGAGAGAGAGGGTTTTACAGTGTTTTACGGAGAAGGAAGAAGAAGAAGATGACGATGAAAAGTTCAAATATACATTTTTGATGGCTCAGGTTTGTTTCGTCGGATGACCATCGGGAGAAGCCCCCAAACCCTTCTCCTGTAAGGGCAAAAACTCTGAATCAGGCTCCACAACAAATCAAGTTGAACTATGCTATCCACATTGGGAGGAGCCCCCAAACCCTCCTCCTATAAGGGTAAAAACTGTGAATCAGACTCCACAACTCATCAAGTTGAATGATGCTACCCACGCTAAGAGGAGCCCTCAGACCCCCCTTCTGTAAGGGTAAAAACTCTGAATCAGACTCCACAACTCTTTAAGTTGAATGATGCTACCCACGCTGGGAGGAGCCCTCAGACCCCCATTTTCTGTAAGGGTAAAAACTTTGAATCAGACTCCACAACTCTTCAAGTTGAATGATGCTACCCATGTTGGGAGGAGCCCTCAGACCCCTCTCCTATAAGGGTAAAAACTCTGAATCAGGATCTACAACTCATTTAGTTGAATGATGCTACCCACGCTGGGATGAACCCCCAACACCTCCTCCTGTAAGGGTAAAAACTCTGAATCAGGCTCCACAAAAGTCAATGTGCAGGTCAGATGGAGCAATGTAAGATCTTCTGTTGGATGTGCATAGAAGCAGAAATAGAAGGGAGAGAGAGAGAGTGAGAGGGTTGATGTTCATGGCCTCCTCCAGGGGAGATTTCTTTCTCAGATAATCTTGCAGTGCAGAGACTGGGTCTTAAATAATCATCTTCGGGGCACTTAAGTCTTTACAACCACTTCTTTTCAAGAATCATCATTTTTTTTTGCACCAATGGAGGAGAGGGTACTTAAGTCTTTGCAATCGCATCAAACTCCAATGCTAATTAATGCTGACAAACATGGGGATACGAGACACACATGCTTACATACGTGGTGCTCTTTGAGACCCCCGAACATGAGATGTAGCTAAGCTTTGTTTTTTGATGCCTAAAACAGTGGCAGATGTTGGACTGAAAACAGAAGGATTTGAACGGTTGATAGAATTTCAGATTTAAGAATAGAAAAACGAGGTTTACAATGATTTCCACAAATGAAGACAAAATTTTGTTGTCTTTTTCACCATGGAACACTGAACAATTTCAGTGGAAGGACAGGATAAAAAACTATTGACTTTGAGATTCTCAAGTAATTAATTAGTTGGTTATTCACTTCAGCAATGGGTTTTACCTGAACATAATTAATGTGTGTGCTTGTATTATTAACAGGAAGCAGGTGAAAATGCTTGGAAGATTCTTCTCTATCAGCTTTCTGTGGGCCTTCTTCCAATGGTTCTACAATGGAGGTGATGATTGTGGGTTTGTGAATTTCCCTACATTTGGTCTTCAAGCCAAAGAATACAGGTATCTCTTCTACCTGATCCTCAGCTTAAAAATGGAATTGCCAAAAACTAATTCCTGTAAAGAGGATATGGAAATGTTAAGAGCCCCTTTGCGTGCCTTGTATAAGGGAATGTATGTCTACTGCAAAGGGTGACCAAGCTTGTATATGCAATGTATTGGGCATCTGCATTACTAGCTAGTGGAAATGCCAGCTCAAGCAAAGCATGAGCTTGGTCATATATTGATCTAGTATGCCACAAATACAGCCCCAACGAAGAGGCGCTCATACTATTATTGAAAATGCCATTTTCTTAAAAACAAGAATTTGGCCACACTGCATCAAATTCTGTCTTCTTTGTTGCAACTGACGGTTTTCCAAGGGTTCAAGTGGTCTCTCTTTTTTCTTGTTATTTTTTTGAATCGTAAGCAATAATATAATCATTACAAGACAATCTATGTGAACATATTGTAATTTTCTTTTAGGTTTTAATGATTTTTAACGTGGTCATTCATCAAATTACTTATGATAAGGGTCTCACACTAAAACTTGTGCATTGAATCCCATTAAAATTTCAGCATGACTGAACAATTGTAGTACTGGGGTGGACCCCAGGAATGATTGGCTACTGATTTATTATTTAAGTTTACGATGAGTATGATAATTTAAACTGAGACCATGCTGCTACAGCTTTTACTTTGATTTCTCTGCAACTTATGTTGGAGTGGGGATGATTTTCCCCTACACCGTCAACATCTCTCTTTTACTTGGCTCAATCCTTTCTTATGGTATAATGTGGCCCCTCATAACCAAGAAGGCAGGAGTCTGGTTTCCTGCTCATGCCTTACACACCCTTCACGGCCTCAAAGGCTACCAGGTACTACTCTTGTTCTAACTTTCCTTTCTGATTTTATTGTTATTTGTTACTTCAAGTTCATATTGTGCATTTGCATGATTTGTAGGTCTTTATTGCCATTAGCCTGATCCTTGGCGATGGGCTCTACAATTTTTTCAGCATCATCATTCGCACCGGGATCGCTTTCCGGAATCAGTTGCGCAAGAAAGACTCGGCCGTGTGATCCCTGTGGCTGGTGTTTCCCCATCAAGGACCAGCATCAGCTATGATGAAGAACACCGCAACAAAATGTTCATGAAAGACAGTATTCCCTGGCTTTACGCTCTGTGTGGTTACCTTGCCATCATGGCCGTTGCCACCCCTGTCCTCCCCAAGATCTTGCCCCATTTGAAATGGTTTACTTCCACCTCTTTTGGATCATGTTTAACATGTTCTATTTACTATTTACATTTACTAAAGTTGATTCCAACTTTATGTTTTCGGCCATTTTTAAACCATTATCTTCATGAATTATGAGAATTTGACTTTTCTCCGTCTTAAAGATGGCATTTTATGATATATTGAACATTGAAAAACCTCCTAAAATAGTAAGTAAATCATGTTAGACAAATCTGCAATCAAGAGTATTGCATTGTATAGTATTATGGTTCAGAATTGCCATATATTTTCTCATATATATGTATGTCTGTCTTTTGTTTCGCTGGATGTTATAACTAGGCGTTTGACTTTAGAAACTCACCCTCTACAGTTAGAAGACTGTTATTTTTAACCCACCCGAGATGAAAAATGTAATTCTTGTAAAAAAAAACTAAAAATAAAACAGAAGCCCTCAATTACATGTGTGTTGATTGATGTTTCCTGACTCCAACCAAAGGAATAGGACCTGCTTTATGTCAAGTGATCTGGGCCTGTTCTTTCTTGTGGAGTCACCCATTGGACGCAAAATGAATTCCTCAGCATGCCGGGCTTTGATGAGTTGTTGTAGCTCATGAACTTGGTGATGTTTTATTCAATGCCCAAACATATGCTTAGCATTCCCCTTCTTCTTTATTCACTGTGACCACAGTCATCATGCATTACCATGGTTAGATGGGCATGAACATAACTTAATTGGTTCTTGCATGCAGGTACTTCGTCTTGGTGGCGTACTTCATGGTACCGGTCCTCGCCTTCTGCAATGCCTATGGCTGTGGCCTCACTGACTGGAGCCTTGCCTCAACGTACGGAAAGCTGGCCATATTCTTCTTTGGTGCCTGGGCTGGTAAGGAGCATGGTGGCATCCTTGCTGGCCTGGGTGCGTGTGGGGTGATGATGAGCATTGTGTCAACTGCATCTGACCTGATGCAGGACTTCAAGACTGGTTACTTGACACTAGCATCACCTAGGTCCATGTTTGTAAGTCAGGTGGCTGGAACTGCTATGGGCTGTGTCATTGCACCTTGTGTCTTCTGGATCTTCTATAATGCTTTCGCCATTGGCGATCCAACCAGTGGGTACCCAGCACCGTATGCACTCGTCTACCGGCAAATCTCCACACTCGGCGTCGAGGGGTTCTCATCACTGCCCACAAATTGCCTCAAATTGTGCTATACCTTCTTCGTTGCGGCAATTGCAGCCAACATGCTAAGGAACTTGATCCTGCCCAAGAAGTAGGCTAAGTTTGTGCCTATCCCAATGGCTATGGCGATACCCTTCTACATTGGTTCCTACTTCACAGTTGACATGTGCTTAGGAAGCTTGATTCTGTTTGTGTGGGAGAAGTTGAACAAGGTGCACGCAGATGCGTTTGCTCCAGCGGTTGCTTCCGGGTTGATATGCGGCGATGACATATGGTCATTGCCTGCCTCTGTGCTAGCTTTGGCCAAGGTGAAGGCACCAATCTGCATGAAGTTCTTGTCTCGTTCAGATGTCCTTAAAGTGGCTAATTTCCTAAAGTCATCCTAAAGGCGGGCTGGAAGGTAATGAATGTTCATGTGTATGTTGGTGCTGCTTAAATGCACTAAATTGGAAGTTGGTGGTGATGGTTGTGATTTAATTAAAGTGAAAATGGTAGTGATGCTAGGAGGTAGTGCGGCACAAACATTTATCACCTTATTAATCATTGTTTAAATAAAACTTTATTTGTGTGCATATGCACGTGTGTGTGCATTTAATTAACAATGTTTTTTTTTAAAAAAAATTATATTGGCAAGCTGGGGTTAGGCAGACCCCGACCAATTACATAAAATCAATATGCAGTATTTTGAAGATCTGGAAACCAGTCAGGAGGTTTATCTTTCCAGATATGATCCTCCTGAAAAATCTCCAGCCTCGCCAGACAAAACGGGAAATTGTGTTCTACAGGAACATACATACAGCAAAAATTAGCTAAAGTAGCAATAGTGTCACTCGCGCAGAAAGATAATTATCCCTGCAGATTACTAACATATGCATTTTCCGATTTGACATATGAGATTCATTGAACATTAAAAGACATCTAATTTCCCAAATGTTGCTACATCTAAGAGGAGCAGATTAATGTTGAATTCTCATCCAAGGCCATATGCTATAAGAGTTCATAAAAGATAGCAAGGGTATGATTTAGCAGGATGGTATGCTACTAAGTTCAAATTTACTGTTCTTAACAAATGTGATGGCTATCCTATTGTGACTTGGGACATTGTGAGTTAGTCTTGCACAATTGTAGACTGAAAGTGGCTTACAATTAAGCAAGACGTATGGGTCTGGTCATGTTTGACCCGACACTGCATCCAAATTTTGTAAAGCGGGGTCTGATTCCGGATGTTAGTACTTAATTAAGCAAGATGTGTAGATCGTTGAGGCAGGTCAGTTGTTGACCTGAATATGATCACATATTTTTACAGGATTCTGTATCCAAAATCTTCTAAAACTCAACCATAGATGTTTCATATCCCACCCAGATTAAGAAGCCCAGTTCCATGTCTAGTCTGGATTCTACCTGCGTTAGAACTCTAATCCATTTGCATCCCTACTCTTTAAAGAGACTCCCTTAGCCCTGGTGGCTAGCTCAATTATCAGTAGGGATGTCAATGGATTGCCTTTTATCTGATATCCCACAAATCCGATTTGAAAAGCTAAAACCATATATTATTATAATCGGATGTGGATATAGTCCATATCTGATTTTAATCGTATTTGGATATAGTTTTGATGTTTTGCTATTGAATCTGATATTTGACAGATATTTGAATCTGATCACATCTAAAAGATTGGATTTGGT
This sequence comes from Nuphar pumila, assembly GCF_984573655.1. Lineage (NCBI taxonomy): Eukaryota > Viridiplantae > Streptophyta > Magnoliopsida > Nymphaeales > Nymphaeaceae > Nuphar > Nuphar pumila. The sequence continues at coordinate 91,553,075 of NC_143263.1, read as the reverse complement.
ATGAACTTTTCATCATTGGCATATGAATCTGGATCTGAATCCGTTTAGCCAACATCTAGTTAGTTGGATCTGGTATTGGCCACATCCAACCCGAATCCAAACCATTCACATACATATTTTCAGATACGTAGAAGTAAACTCATCTTCCCGTTTGTCCAGCATCATTTTATCACTGGATTGGCGGTGGAATTAATTCCACCATAGATGGTGCAACCCTGTTGATATTCTGTCCAATCTGAAGAAAAAATGACACCCAAAAATGCTACACATCAATGACACACATAATTTTGTGTGCATGGATGTGTGTGCGAGCATGAATGGGTGTGCCTATGTGTATAGATGGGAACAAGACAAGATTGGGTTCAAAAGTGTTAGAATCAAATACAATATCATAATGCAAATCAGATTACATTACAACATGATATGCATATAAAACAATTAATTCTAATCGTAACAGGGTTCAAGCATGTCATGTTCAGTTTTAAATCAAAATTCAGACGAGGACAACATATCAAACATATGCATAGAATAAAATAAGAATAACAATAGAATCATGTTAATATTCTGTAATAGGATAAGACCTATAAAAATACTCTTTTTAGAGAAGATTTGCCCTCACATACGGTGCTAAAAGGGTCCAACTTCCTTCTCCCAGGATACAATAGCCTCGACAACCTGGATTGGTGCAATTCGATGGTAGATTACCTTTCAAAGACAACCTCTGTGAACGACTGCTACAGAACTCTCCTGTCCAGGAAATACCCACAAGAAAGCACGAGAGAGCAGGGAGAGAGAAAACAAAAATTTGAGAGTCACTAGCATCTTTCTCTATAACCACAGCCCTCTAACCACGTTTTATAATCCCTGAACGGGTACTGAAACGTGGAAGAGATCATTCGTTACCGGTGTTATGAAGTGACGTGACCCATCAACAGAACGATCCGTTATTTATTTCTCTTTATTTAATCTAAATAAAATAATTAATGCAGGACAAAAAAAACATTGAACTTAGATAATGGACATGGCTCTAAAAGATGAATTACCCAAACTGAAACCCAACGTGATAGGCGTGTGTGTGGTAACCATTCCATCCCCTTGTTTTTTGAAACAAGTGATAGAATCTCCATGTAGGTTATAAACCTCACAACCTTTTTGAGATTCTTCAATATAAGACTATTCCACATCATCAAAATCCAAAAAGAACTCCACAAAGGAGTGGTCCCCAAATTGTTTTTTCCTTTGAATTAATTTATCTCTTCTTACATCCAACAAAAAGATCCATCTTCACTACAAGTAATCATTACCAGCAGATTTTTCCCTCCAGTAATAGTCTTCACTGGCGGGAAGTTCTGCCGGTATATCCTCCGTCAGTGGAGGCTTTTTACCGGTGAATTTGGATACGCAGGTATTGAATCTATACTGGCAGAATTTTGTTGCCAGTAACGAGTCATTACTGGCAGACTGCCAGTATAGGATGTAAATTTAAAAAAAAAGACCATTCCTGATTCTACACGTTAACAGGAAAATGTACTATTAGATGTAATTTAAAAAAAACATTACAATGAGCATTCCAGTTCCCATTACATTAGCAGGAAAATGCATTAAAACACACATCAGAGGCACTCCTAATCCCATTAAAATAACTCAAACACTACTATCTATCAAGTTTAAAAGTTCATGCTTCTGAGTTATAGGATGAAGCCACCTTAACACAAGGTGTTCCAGTTTGAGGGTACCTGTAGATTAAGAACTCCCGGACGTGAGTGACAGCAGGATAAGTTATTCAATATATAGGATAAAGACTACTATCAACAACAGAAATAAATTACACCGTACCATAACAGGAAGTTGGAAAAATCAGCATCATTTGCATCTCTTCACAAGTTACTAGTTACTGCTTGCCCATCGTGTCCTTTAAGTAAAGGTCCGTACCATAAAAAAACAAAGTCAATATGTTAGAAGCAAAAACAAAAATGTGCTCATCAAAAAAATCTAGAAATACTTAAACTTATAAAATGTCCAAAATTTGGAAAAACTCAAGAAATAAGTAAAGAGAAGCATAATATTATTTAAGTATACCATCACAACTGCTTACATGAAACCATAAGAAAGCAACAAAGACATGCATGGTTCTCAAATACGGATACTGCAATTTAAACCAGTTGATAAGAAATATCTTTTCATGACAATTGAGTAACAATGATATATTGAACATATGGATCAGGTTCAACCCATTGAGTGACCCGGTTCTACATTAAAAACTTAGTGGGTAGGCATGATGTGATAATGGAGAGCAGTTAATGCCATAAGGGAAAAGATTACATGGTTTATTCACGTTCAGTGTACCTCCTCTCTCTCCTACACTGTATAAAAGGGTTGTTGATGACAATGAATGATGAAAAACTATTGTCAACCTACATTCAACTCAGTGGGTTCAGGATCCTGCTCACCATCCACCTTCAGCTTACCCACACACACTATCGCATCTTCGTACACTTTTTGTGTTTGAATATTACATTGGGCTATGGGCCCACTACCATGCATACCGCTGCGCATGGGTGCATATGGGCCTGTTGGCATTTGCCGTGACTGTCAAGTCGCAGGTTGACAGCGCTAGCTATATATGGGGCGACTGTAACATATTGAAATTGTTGCTTTGGGGGCGAAGTGGCTCGTCTGTGTGGCTAGTCTCTATTCAGAAAAACAATTGTCTGAACTTCGGTGACGGTCGCCATGGGGCAACAATGTTTTTAGGCAGACTGTTGCCATGGGGCAACAACTTTCACAGTGACAGAGCCATCTCGCTGTGGGGTGACGTTGGTCGCCGTCAATGGTAACAGTCGTCGTGGGGCGACTGCCATACCCGACAGCAGTATGCCGTACGCCGGTGGCGGTTGCAACCCCGATGACCCTCATAAAAAAATCAGAGGATCGAGGGTTTTTTACCTACGCCATCGGGTTGCAGGGTGGTTTGCCAACGCCAGGATCGTCGTAGGATGCTCGCCGGTGATGTCTTTTGTTTCACAAGGTTTCAAAGGCTGCCATTGTCGGGCTGCTAATAGGGTCGTCGACACCCTCTCAGCTAGCAGCCAGTGCCTGCCATCGCACGTCGTTGTGGGGCAACATGGGTCGTCGGGGGGCATTAGGGCTCCTTTGAGAAATGGCTGCCATCGCCGGATGGATCGATGTAACTGGTCTGAGCATCGCCAGAAAGGGGTTTGAAAATCCCCTTTTCTTTCCCTTTTTTTTTCTTAGCCTTCGGGTTGGGGTTAGCACATCGCTGCCATCGCCGAACGCCTTTTCGGTCGATCGCTCCTGATAAGCAGACCGCCGACAACAGCAGTCACTGTTGGGAAACGTGGGTCACTGTTGCTGGTGTTGTTCCGCTTCCTCTGCTCCATTAACCATCGAGCTACTGAAATCATCATCACCAAATTTGATTTGGATTGCCGGTGGTCTTTCTGCCGGCAGCCATTGCCTGCAAGTCGTGGGGTGACGTGGTTCGTCGATGGGAGGAGCTTCGTCGAAGAAGCTTCAGATGCCCTTCGTCTGGTTGTAGGAGCGCGTCGCTGAAGAAGGTGGGGAACAGAGAGCCCGGTGCGGTAGCGCTACAACCCAAGTCGCCGGAAGGGCAATGTGGGTCGCTGCCGATTGAGACATTTGGCATTCGGTTTCTCAGAAAACCTAATGCACATATTTTACTGTGCTTCCATTGGGTGACCCGGGTCATACCGGGTATTTCGACCTGGTGAAGACCCGATCCGACCCATTTTGGGTGGATCGGGCCTGCCCGAAAACACTTGGATCCTTGCAATTTTGTCCCAAGACCAGACCCGGACCCATAAGGCATCCTGGTCTGGGTCTGATCCTGTGGATTTAGACCCATTTAGTATCGAGTCTGAGTCTGGGTTAGAACCAACATTTTGGATCGAGCTTAGGATCTGATCCCCTAGAGAGACCCAGATGGGGACCCAGATCCATTTGGGTCTGGGTCGGTGATCAGATCCAACCTGGTTGGATCAGAGCCAGACCTATTTGGTTTTGGGTCAGGTTCGATCTGGTTGAACCAGGTCAAGATCCAAAACAATTTGGATGGGGGTATGATCTTGACCCATCAGGTGTTTGGGTCTGGATCTAATCCAGATGACTCATATCCTATTTGAACCGGGTCAAATCCGGATCCTATTTAGATTAGACTCACATCAAGTTTTGGATCGGGTAAGATCCGAAACTATTTGGATTGGGTTATGATCTGGACCCATCAGGTATGAGGGTCTAGATATAATCCGGCGAACTTGGGTCCGTTTTGGACCGGGTCAGACCTGGGTAAAGGTTGAATCAGGTCAAACCCGAATTCAATTTAGATCAGATTCGACCCGGGTACATTTCGTATCGCGTCAGACCCAGATCCAGTTTGTGTCGGGTTAGACCCGAATCTACTTTGTACCAGGTCAGACTCGGATCTTGTTTGAACTGGATTGGATCCATGCAAGGTCCAGGCACTTTTTGAACCTGAACCTGATTAAGGACTGATACAACTCTTTTTTAAACCAGTTAAGAGCCATTTTTGATAGGTTTCATTCAATTTTTTACCGGTTTCAAAAAGCTAAGACCTTGTTTTCATAAATATATGAAGGTACAAGGATTTTGACATACAATTATAGGGTTTTATGAACTTTTTTTCATACTTGGCACCAGTTCATAAGGTTTAGAATCGGTTTAGACCCTTAGATGACCGGTTTGGGGCCGTTGACCAATTCAGGGTGTTTTCAAACTGATTCCTGCTTGAAGACTTCGGGTTTTACCCATATGAGCTTGCTTTTGTTATTTTTCATGCTTTATAAAGTGTTTATTGTATGGAAAACATGACTTATGTATATTAATTTATGCGTTTCATGTTGGTTAAGTTATGCATGATGGTTTTAAGCATGAATTATAACTAAATTCATGACAATTAGTTTATGCATATTAGTTGAAGCATAAACTTATATTTTGTCATGAATATACATGTGTGCATGGGCATACTTCATAATATGAATATGCTTTCATTTAAAGATCTTGATTGACTGATTCATGTAATCACCAAAGTGATCTGAGTCATGTTGATTAAGGATTCTTTGAACTGTATTAAGATTCGTTATTATGATTGTGTGTGAGTTTATGAAACATCGATTCTACCCAAAGGTAGGTCATTGTGTTTCAAATTCATACATGATGTAATAATAGATGTGTACTCCAGCCTATGAAGCATGTTTGTACTCAAATATACAATGCTGAATTGCCTCTGGTTACATGATCTGCTAGTTTCACCAATTGAAGTCAATTCCTTGGGAATTGAAGAGACAAAGCAACTATGAGTATTGTCATTTCCACCAAAGCGGGACTCAACTATGCTTGTCTCAAAAAAGGTGAATAATAAGGGGTCTCATATTTACCTTTTCAATATAAATCTCGTATAGAGCAATTCATCTTCCACTCATACAGAGAATAGAACAGTAGTTTTGAAGCTTGTCTATGAGAAATGGAAGTGCTTAAAAAGATGTCCATGAAAAGTGAGAGTGTTCGAATAATCTTAGCCTGTTGCTTTTCCAATCGCGAGTGGCTCAGACTATTTGAGGTGTCATCTCTCACTGCAGGACAGTGAAAAAAATTCTAAAATCCATTGGAATATAAATTATTGATTTTATACAAGATTTTATCTCAGGTCATTTGGATAAGAAACTTCATTATGAGTCTTGGTATTATGGACTCTATTGAGAGACCACTAAAAATCTTTTGTGATAATGAAGCAGCTGTGTCTTTTTTAAATAACAACATGAGCTCAACATCGTGTCAACACATGAAGTTAAAATATTTTGTTGTTAAAGAAAGGTCTGAGAATCATCTGGTATGTATTGATACAATTGAGACGAAGGAAATAACTGTGGATCTCTTTACTAAAGGGCTAGCACCGAGATTGTATTTTCAATATGTAAAGGGGATGGGTCTTTTTTATTCCTTTTAATGTATGACAATACATTATGTGACCATATTTGTGTATATGAATTTGATTCTCTATGGTTTTATGTATTGTTGATTTTGCATACATGATCTCTCATATGGGTTAAAGAGAATAACAAAATAACAATATTAAAGGACCAATAGAATAGATAAGAGACCAACCTATTCATAAAGGCAATTTTAACATGCTAAAGCACTAAAGGAGAATTGTAGTATAGAATATGAAATATGACATTTTATAAAGGAGTGTTCATCTCCATGACTCATATGATTCATCCTTGTGATAAAGGGTAGCATGTAAACCCACATAAAGAATTAAATTGAGATAATGGTTTAAACCTCGATTTAGTGCACTTTTTATGTCAATGGGTCAAGTGGGAGAATGTTGGACATATGGATCGGGTCCAACCCATTGAGTAACCTGGTTTGACATTAAAACTTAGTGGGTATGATAGTAGAGGGTAGTTAATGTCATAAGAAAGGAGGTTACGTTCCACATTCACTGTACCTCCTCTCCCTCCTCCACTATATAAAGGGGTGGCTGATTGCAATGAACGATGAGAAACTATTGCCATACAGTATCAGCCTCAGCCTAGCCTACATTCAGTTCAGTGGGTTTAGGGTCCTGCTCATAATCGACCTTAGACTTGGGCTTATCGTGGGCGTCGATTGGCTGAGGAAAACGCCAAGCACCCGCACGCGCACTCTATGGCGTCTTCATGTACACTTTTTGTGTTTGGATATTATAAGAAACACATACATGATACACTAAATTTGCCATCTATACAGAAGGGGATATTATTCATAAAATTAGTTTGTAGGCACCATTTTGGGATATGAAACATAAAGTGGTTATTCATGTTGAAATGCTTTAAAAAAGAAAAATACAAAGCTAGATAGGAACCTATCCAAAAGCTTGCCACCCTCACATAATCTAAAAATAAAATATGTTTGGTTAATTTTAGCAAAATAGCGCAACCATGAGGTGCCATAATGTTATAAATATAAGACATGTTATAAGCCTATCGAATTCATGTTTTTCAAATATCATAACATAAATTCATAAAGAAAAGCTATAGAGTGATAATCAAAACTTGAGAGAAACCATAAATTTTAAGATGAAGAAGAATGCCAAAATATGATACACAAATAAATATGAAGAATCGGAAAACATCAATTACATGAATCATTTCTAGAAGCTCAAAAGAACACAAGCAATTATATCTCTTGGAAGGGAAAATTAAGAAAGCAATTCGGAAGAAACAATCAAGGGCAATATCATATGCTTTTAGGAAACTCAAGACAAAAGATAAGAGAGTGAACTTCATAATATTGTACACATTATTGGCATCTTCACAAGTATCATAAAACTTTAGCAAATGTTTATGCCCATATAAAGCTTTGGATATATATTTTCATCTCCTTGCAAACATCTTCGATTGATATCGCAATAGTCATCTTCCAAGTAGGAAAAAATGTCAGATCCATTCTTTCATGATAACATTACAACTATCCACTATAGGAGGGCATTGTTTTCAATTAGGAATCCACAAAAAGACAAACATGGACAACCAACTTACACAACTTAAGACTTGTAAGATTCCCAAATTATGATAGAATTGGTCAAAATGGTTTTAGCTCAAGTACAAGGAGCATCAAGCATGGACTTCTTAGATAGTAAGCATAATTTTTTTTTGAAAGAAATAGTAACCACAGAAATGAGTACAACCAATTGGTCAGTAACAGAAAATTCAGCATAACATAGGCTTACAGTTCTATAAGGGCATGTTTGATGGCTTGTCCATGAAATTAAGGAATAGAAGAACCAAATGAACAAAACACTGGTTTTGTTTGTTCCGTACAACTGTACCAAGTCCAATGTTTGTTTGAACCATACTAGGATGTTGTGTTTCAAATGTTTGTTGTTTGATGATGATGTGCAGACAACTTGGACAATCATGGATAATGGGTCAGATTACTTTATTTTGGATCGTATGACCCTATCCATCCACCATTTTACATGTTTTAACAAGTTTACTATGGTTTTTTGGACCGGATATAGATCTAATTACTAATGTATGTCTAAAACCATGGTTTTATGCCCCGAATATGGATCTTGAATTGGATTTTTGCCCCAAATATGGATTTTTGTCTCGAATATGGATCTTGATTTGGTTTCTTGTCCCAAATATGTATTTTTTTTCAAATATGGTTTTTTTTCCCGAATATGGATCTCGATATGGATTTTTGCCCAACTATACAAGTGTTTTAACATGTTTATTATAGATTTTAATGTTAGACAAACCAAAAACCCTAAAATGCATATGCATATTCATTTTATATACAAACCAAAAACCAAATAAATAACCTCCCTAATCAATGAAAATCAATGCAAATAAAAATAAGAATTTATATTTTTTTAGATACAAACCAAAAACCCTAAAATGCATATTCATATTCATATTCATTTTATATATAAACTAAAAAACAAGAATGCAAGAAAATAAATCATATTCATAGTTTTATACATATTTGATTCAAATTCCTATTTAAAGAAAATCAAAGAAAAAAGACCTAATCAATAAAAATAAAAAAGAAACCCCTAATCAATGAAAATCAAACCTAATAAAATAAAATAAAATGAGAAGAAAAAGAACCTAATTAGAGAAAATAAAAATAAGAAATAAAAAAGAGAACCTAATTAAAGAAAAACAACCCAAATCAAGAAGAAGAAGATGATGATGATGAAGAAGAAGAAGAAGGGGGAGAGACAGAGAAAAAAGTCTTGTCGAGAGAGAGAATGTGAGACCAATCCAGTCACCAAAAATCCATTTAAAACAATGCAAAAACAAATTGATTAGGCCTCACACCACTTCTCCACATTTGTCTAAACAAATCTAATCATTCATTTTTCATCAAACACTTGGTGGGCATTTCATCCATCCATTGATGAAATATATCATCTATCCTTGCTTTTCTCAGAGTGGGTGTTTCAAAGAACTATTTATAGGTCTTAGATAATATGTAGAAACTAACAATTGAGCTCATAGATTTCATATTATGAGCAGATGATGAATAAAAGCATTGGGTTTTCGTGTGTCTCAAGACAAAAGGAGAAATGGAGAGAAGGGACATGGGTCTCATCATACCATGGATGGATGGTGGAGGAGGAGACTGTCTTTGGTTGGGAATGGAGCAACCGTGGACATCTTGGGTGAGCATGGTGGGAGTCTCCCTTCAGCTTGGTGATGGAATATTGAATTCAAGTAGTCATCTTTGGGTGGGAAGAGCCTTAGCTCGAGGAGCCACCATTATCTCTACATTTGGTTTTGAGTTCTTCCATTGGCTAGCCACTGCACAAGAAAGAGAGACCCTTGTTGGGCACTCCCATCGAGGTAAGTTTTTTTTTCTTGTTCCTCCCATCCTTGTTATTTTTGTAACAAGGGGGTCGAACAAAAAGAACACCCAAAAATGAACGTGGTGGATGCCCCCATTCACTGTTTGATGATTTCACCATCCCTCGCAGCCAAAACGTCCCATTTTGGGTAGGGGACGGTGCATCAAACGTGCCCTAATGTGTTCAATCTCACCAACCGACTCTGATTTTTTCTGAAAAAGTCATTAGAGAGATACCTTAAAAAAAAATTAGTAAATCAAGTGGAGGGAAAAACCACAAAACAATATAAATAACCATTACAAAATGAAAAGAAAAATGTAACAAAGTGTCAATATTGATAATGTGCCCCAACTCAGCTAGGATTCTGCCACAACACTTATTGGATGACAAATTCCTACTATAACGCCCCAAAATTATATCAGAATTTTTTATTTTTTTTTAAACACCAATAACATAGTGAAATAAAATCTTTTGAAATTCGATGCAACTTTGGGGGGGTTATAATAACTCAACTCCACATATACTAATACTAAGCAATAACTCCCAAATTTAATATCATTTCATGCTTAAATAATTTAGAGTTTATATTTCAATAAACAAAAGACAAAGCAACCCAAATTTTATGCTAGATTCTCCAGGAAAGAAGAACGCGATCATCTGTCTAACGCCGTTGAAGTAGGAGCGTCAAACCACAACCCCAGTAGGTTGTATAAACTACATAAACACAAATATGTCTCAAATCATGAAATAGGCATTAACACAATTGCAAGTATTTTTATTTCTCAAAAAAAATATGCTTAGACTTACTTGAGAAGTTTAAAATGGTGTCGTGCAAGCCGTGTTCCACTCCCATGAATACTAATGAGAAATTATCAGTACATGATGGTACTATGAAGGCTGATGAATGGTTGTATAGAAGTTTAGTTGGAAGGCTAATGTATCTTACATAGACTCGTCCAGATATCGTGTTTCCTGTTGGCCTAATTTCAAGGTTTATGCAGTGTCCAACGATACATCATCTTGGAGCAGCAAAACGGATCCTTCATTATATTTGAGCAACCACTAATTATGTGATTTGGTACAAATCAAATCCAGAGTTTAAATTAACTGGCTTTACTGATAGTGATTGGGCTAGTTTTGTAGATGACAGGAAAAGCACAAGTGAATTCAGCTTTAATCTTGGATCAGGAGTTGTGTCATGGATGTCAAAGAAACAAGCAACAATGGCACTTTCATCTTCAGAAGCAGAGTATGTTGCTGCGAATGCAACTGTATGTCAAGCTATTTGGATAAGAAGAATTTTGGTGGACTTGCATCAAGAACAGGCGAATGCAACAGAACTTTACTGTGACAATCAAGCAACCATTGTCATGACAAAGAATCCTGTGTTCTATGGACGAACCAAACATATTGAGTTGCACCATCATTTTATCAGACAAGTTGTTGTCGATGGAGCTGTAACAATGAAATATTGCTCTACAAATGACTAAATTGCAGATGGATTTACAAAAGCACTTAGCTATTCAAAGTTTGTGAAATTCAGATCCACTTTAGGTGTATCGAGTTTTGCATCAAGGGAGAGTGATGGAATATGATGCAAAAGGGGGTTACGTGAATGGGTAACCATAAGTCATGGGTTAGTGGGTATGCGTTAGAGACGTTTTGGAATCCACGATTGAGTAGTGGTTCCTAAACTTAAGGAGTAAGTTATGTAATTCATGTGTTATAATAGGTCATGATAGTGGCTATTAATGAGGAAGTGGCAGTTATAGGTTTACCTTTTTAGCTATAAAAAGAGAGTCTTGGAGGTTGTACGAGATGTATAATCTCTCACCTTTTTGCTTTTACTTTGTGTTAAAGATTTTCAACATTTTACTCCATTATTAAGTTAATATTTTATATTGTTGCTGCATATATCTTTGCTTTATTCCAATAATTAGGGGCACGTTTGGAAGAGAGAGAAACTCTTATAAGAAAAGAAAGTTTTGCCTACAAGAGTTTTTTTATACGAGTCTCCAAAAGAAAGTTTTTCTCTTGTTTGTATAGCATGAGAAAATGGTGGATGGTTATAATAGTGAGATGTGGCAGAGATGGGATGGTGGGTAGTGTAAAAATAAAATTTTCTCTCTTCCACCACTTCGTGGATATGAATGCTTTTTATGAAAAAATGTACTTAGAAAAACTCTTTCAGCCAAAAAAAAGTCTCTCTCGTTTGGACTTTCAAACATCCCCTGGAGGAAGAAGGGATGGGTTGGGTAGCAAGGCATAAGATTGTCTCTTCGGATGCCAGGGCAAATGATTTAAAGGGATTAGCGAGTTGAAGTTGGGGTTTTGGCTGATTTCTGTGACGAGAGACTCTAACTTTACTCCATCCATCTCCCTTAACTGAGAGTCAACCATAGCTTGGGTAGGGCATTTGTCTGAAAAGTGGGACAACGATGATTAGATAGAGCAATAACGAATACGATCGTCGTATTCAACCTCTTGCTGAAAAATCCTCCCATTCTCTATCTTAACTTCTATCAAGGAAAGAGGATTTAAGCTAAGGGTACCTCGATCTTAATATGAACAAACAAACATCACTCTTGGTTTAGCCTTGGTGAGATTTCCATTGCTAGTAGTTCTTCCTGCAAGTACTCTGCAACACCTTAAAAAAAATTAGTTGACCATAGCTCCAGGGAGAAATTTAGGAGTTGGATCCAAGTTGGAACACCTAGCGATGCCATCAACTTCAGCTGCCATCTAGTGGTGATGACTGAGGGTACGTCCGCCCACCTTTCATGCACCACTTTTTGCAACGAAATGATATTCCTCTTCGCTATTCAACCAAATGATGAATAACCTCTCTGAAAGTATAAAACTTAATCCCTGGTATGCTTGGCTAGAGAGCTTGAAGACGGGCAAAAGCATACGAATATTCCAAGCTTTTAGTACTCTATCTACCTCTAAATCCTGCAAAAATGATCCATTGCAAAGGGTGTATGAGCGCCTTGTAGCTCGAGTCTGGGATGAACAGTCGTGTCCGTTGATCTCGGACATTACCCTGGTTGATGGAAGCCAAGACGTTAGAGGGTTGGTGGTTATCTACCGAACAAACTAAGGGCTTGGGGTTGAGCGAGAAGGGAAGCCAAAGGTCAATATCCCTTTTATTATTGATTTTACGTTGAAAATACTGTTAAAAGAAGATTCACCTTTAAAATTTCATTTTTGAGGTTACGTGGTTTTGTTTTGGAGTACTGTGCCAAAATAAGTTTTATGTTTAATTGTTTTTGGTATACTGTTCAAATGATTCACCTTCTAAATCTCATCTGATTACACACATGAGATGCAACCAATCTTAGCAAAACTCCTTTTTTAACATGTCTTTCACAATAAAGCTTTGAAAAGAAAAAAAAAAAAAACAGATGAAGCTCAGTCTTCCAAAAAAGTGGGCAAAAAGTTTATTTTTTTAGAGGAACTTTACATGCAAAAAGTGCAGTGTTCAGGTTTTCAATCCAGACCCAAATGTAAACCCCCGATTGACTTCAGAAAGAGTTTTTTATTATGTAAATCTGAAAGTGATCCTTATATGAATCTCAATCTTATTTTGAGACTCAAAACCTAAAATAATATGTCAGTCTTGGATTGGAGGTCAAATTATATCCACCATTAAATATTACATGACGTGTCGCTTCTAGTAAGTTTTCTCTCTAAAACAAATTTTCAACGAAAATATTAATTTGTAGTTTGAAATTTTAGTTACCAACGAGTGTGGGTCATGTGTGTAAGATATAATATGTTCGGCCCCATTTGATTATAGTTGTGGGTTAAATTTGTTACGTCATTGACTTGTAACATTCAAGTATGGTACCTAAATTATGCTTTGAATTGGGTAAGTAAACTATCATCAACTTCAATCAAAGAAGGAGAAGAGACACGTGATGGTTCTCTAAAAGCATTATATAATGAGTGGATCATGTGGGGGTGGGGCTTCACGTAGCAAACCCTAAAAGTGAAGTCAACAAACTATATGTTGGTCCACGCCTTTAGGGCACAAGAGAGAGAAACCTGCATAAAAAAATAATTACATTTGGCAAGTGGGGTACTGTACAAATGAGATTCACTTTCTAAATCTAATGAGAATTTCAATCTCATGAGGCCTTATGAAATTCTACTTCTCACACAAATGCTCATTTACAAAGGCAAATTAGATTCACTTTCTCATACTTTGGTTGTTTTTTCAAAAAAACAAAACAAAAAATAAATGAGATTTTCTTTATAAAGGGTAGAATATAGTGAATTTCATGTGATCACACCAAACTTACACCCCCCACCTCTCGGTTCTGACCCAGTGAGAGAGAGCTTTGTGTAAGTACACTTGTGACACCAAGCAATAGCAATAATGTAGCGCACATGCATCTCATAAGGCCTTCTTCCTTATTTTTATTATCTTCTTTTTCGTCTGTATTGCGTATATTTTTTCACGTATAGAATGTAAATATAAAACGTATAGCATTGATAAGAGACGGTTTTGTTTTTTAGAGGAGAAGAGAGTTTTTTTGTCCACTAATTCAGAAACTGAAAAATATTCTTAGTCCATTAATTCAGAAACTAATTTCTCATGAAAAAATTGATATTAACTCGATCGTGACTTTTTCTTTTTGGTGGGTCCATGTTTTCCTCTCACAGTATCCCCAACGATATAAATGCCTCTTCTTATTCAAAGTGCTCTCTCTCTCTCTCTCTCTCTCTCTCTCTCTCTCTCTCTCTCTGTAGTTTTTGTTGATTTATGCTGAATTATTCTCTCTTTTTGCACGATTTCTACAATCTTTTCTGATTTTCGAAGTTCATTCAAGTTTTTTTGCCTTATTTCCAGTTTCTAGATCTTAAACATCCATTTTCATCAGAAATGCCAGTTTTTTTCTTCAATCTAACCAGCACCTACCAAGAAAAAAACCATACAATTTCACTATCGGTTAGATGGTGGCCTTTATGAAAACCCCAAAAGAGGAAACCTGGATTTTCTAATGCCCCAAAAAATGAGACTTTGGGAGATGTCGACCTTTCAGAAATGGAATTGTTCGTGGTCTCTAGTTTCTGCAATCGTGTCACTGATCCTGCTAATTTCCATGTTCCATGTGTTCTTCTTCCCTTTTGTCCCCTCTTCGCTTGATTATTTCAGCTCGCGACAGATTCAGAATTCGTGTACACCGAGCAACGAATCTGTTGCAGGAAAATCGAGTGAAGCGCCCAATTTCGATTCCTTTGATCGGTTTCCGGCGGATGCTCATGGGGCAGTGAGTTACCGCAACGCCCCGTGGAAGGCGGAGATAGGGAAATGGCTTTCGGGTTGCGATTCGATCAGAGAGGCGGTCGAGATCAAGGAGGTATCGACGTTTCCCTGTATACGGTGTTCTTTGTGGTGTTTCGGAATGGTGGGCGTTCTTCAGTAGAGTGTTTGTAGTTGAATTTCTTTTCTCAGATAATGGTCTGTCCTATTTTTGTGTATTAATAGAAGGGCAGGGCAAAGAAAATATTTGTGGCAAGTTGAATTCAGGAATTGTTGTATATTTTGCTCTGTGACAACTTGGAGTTCTATTTTGTTGCTCCCATCTTTTTGCTCATCTGAATGTGTTGTGTATGTTCACAGAGTATAGGGAGGAAAAGTTGTACAAATGACTGCAGTGGTCAAGGTGTTTGTAACCATGACTTGGGAAGATGCAGATGCTTCCATGGATTTGCTGGTCAGTACATAAACATTGATTTTCATTTGTTATTTGCATTTATGAGGCAACAAAATACATGACCAATCTACAATATTTATAATTTCCGTGGTCGCTCTCTCCTCTAATTGCCATGAGCAAGTGGGGACCATGTTTTACTTATTCATTTTTCTTGTCGAAAATGATATGACAAGCATCGATGCTGAAATTCTTACTAATTTTATTTTGATGTGACGGTCATGAAACATTTTTTAAATTGTTGACAAATTGAATATGTCACAGTTTTCCTGTCTACTTCTTGCTTTGTTAGAATATCAAAGAAATATTAAAATACAATTTATCGCTGATGTTTGTGTCAGCGATAATGCATCAGCATAGGTGGTGTACTGTAATGATTAAGAAAAGCTATGGTATTGCTTAATTAAGTCAATAAATTGATGAAGAAATGGCCATGAAAAGGTAGATATGTGTAACACGCATTGAATTTCCACATAAGAGCTCAATTAACCTGCATGAGCTGTTTCATTTTTTCCCCTCCTTTTGATGGCTCCTACTTTTAAAATAGGTACAAAATCCTCTTTATTTTGCAAACCCTTTGTCATATTTTTATGTTATGATGAGCTATATATGTTGCTTCAGTATCAAACTCTAAAAGTTTCAATGTAGTTTTTTGCCCTTTAAAAAAAAAAAGGAAAAAGTGTTGACTGAGTTGGAGAAATGGCATTTGTGATGATAGGGGAAGGATGCTCTGAGAGGTTACACTTGCCCTGCAACTATGAATCTTCTTCTGAGCGACCTTTTGGGCTATGGGTTGTTTCCATATGCGCTGCTCATTGTGATACAACAAGAGCGATGTGCTTTTGTGGAGAAGGAACTAAATATCCAAATCGTCCTGTTGCAGAAGCATGTGGATTTCAACTGAAGTAGGCTTGTTGTTTTGCTTATGGTCTCTACCTTGTCTGCCATATGATGTTCCCTTTATCAACTTTGAATTTCTGAAGTTTTATCTATTTTCCAGCTTACCTGAGAAACCTGGCCTTCCAAAGATGACTAACTGGTCAAAGCCTGACATTGAAAACATATTTACAAATGATAGCATCAGGCATGGTTGGTGTAATGTTGTTCCTCAAGATGCATATGCTTCTAAGGTCAAATTCAAAGAGGAATGTGATTGTAAATATGACTGCACTGTGGGAAGATTTTGTGAGATACCAGCAGCTTGTAGTTGTATTAACCAGTGTTCAGGGCATGGACATTGTCGAGGTGGTTTTTGCGAGGTTAGAGATGCATACACTTTCTATTTTTCTAGGTTTGTGGAGCTTTTTGATCCTAATGAGATTATTGAACCAGTTTGTGTTGTGCTTCTTTCATGCTGCATTAATGCTTTTTCCATCAAATATGTCCACAAGTCTTGTTACCTTTACCGAATGGCTTGCTTTGAATGATATTAGAACCCTTATTAGGAACATCTACACATCACAAACTTGGATACTGCTGCAGTGTCACGATGGCTGGTATGGAATAGATTGCAGCATCCCATCTGTATCATCAGCTATGCAAGAATGGCCCCTATGGCTCCGACCAGCAACTGTTCTTGTGCCTGATAAGGAAAATCATAGTGTAAATATTAATGCTGTGGTGAAGAAGAAAAGGCCACTTATTTATGTCTATGACTTGCCTCCAGAATTCAATGGTCATCTCCTTGAGGTGTGCTCGATCACTTGTAGCTGCCTATTTATGACCGATCTTGTGATTTTTTTGTATCACATTTCTTATTTGTTGTAGTGCAGGGTCGACATTTCAAGTTTGAGTGCGTGAATAGAATCTACGATGAAAAAAATGCAACCATATGGACAGACCAATTGTATGGTTCACAGGTATATTTCATATAAGGTTTAGGTGATGCCAGGGAGAGCCTGTTTAGATCTTCAATAAATTGGATTTGTTATATTTCCAGATTGCACTATTGGAAAGCATACTAGCAAGCCCTTATCGAACACTAAATGGAGATGAGGCAGATTTTTTCTTTGTCCCAGTGCTGGATGCCTGTCTAATTACTCGTGCAGATGATGCTCCCCACCTGAGTATGTGGGTATGACATAGTTACTTTTGTACCTCAACATCCCATGCATTTGCATTTCAGTTGTGCTCTTGTGCCATTGCATAAGAAAATTTTCTGTCAATCTTCTTATAGTAGCATTGTTTAGAGATGTACCATCTCAAGCTTCAAGCAATTGTGGCTGATTCCTGAAGTAGTAAGTGCTGTCATATGAAATTTTTATCATCTACATAAGTACCATCATTTGGATTATCTATTGTGCAGAATTTTGAATAGAATTTACAAAAATTGAAGCTAGACAAATCAGTTGTTCTTCGAGGTTGGATATTTATATAAGTCATCAGTGGCTTGCCTTTTCTCTTTTCATTTTTCTCTAAGACAAGCTGTGAATTTGAGGTGTTGGACCCTTCATTCTAACCAACATAGTAGTACTGCTTGTAAGCAGGAAACTAACAGCTGTTGAATGGTCAGGCCCTTACAACGATGTTTGAAAGTCTGATCACTAGCCCAGTACTGACACTCATCCTTGTAATATATGATGCACTTACTAGTTGCTTTCCTTTTGGCATTCTTTATCATCTCCACAAACTACTTTGTTCCAATCATCTCCTCTTTGTTTACAAGCCAAAGGGACCAATTTGTGGGATCTCTCTCTGAGTATGCATTAGTTCTTTATGTCTATGAGTCTTCAAGCTACTTGTGCCCTTCATCAGTTTGGCTTTGTTATTACTATTTTTTATATGAGTTGTTTTCTCCAGTGGTAGCATAACGGCTGCTATAATTTCAGGACCACATGGGACTGAGGAGTTCGTTTACTCTTGACTTCTATAAGAAAGCATATGAACATATTGCAGATCAATACCCGTATTGGAATCGTTCATCTGGGAGAGATCATATATGGGTAAGATATAAAGAAGCATCCTGGCTGCTAATTAAAGGAACTGTACTGCAATCCCTGTCATGTATTTTTGTTTTGTGTTCTCCTTTTGTAACCTGATCTCTTCCCTCTATCTGAAGGCAGTCTTTTTCATGGGATGAAGGTGCTTGCTATGCTCCTAAAGAGATATGGAATAGCATGATGTTGGTTCACTGGGGAAACACAAACATAAAGCACAATCAGTCAACAACAGCATATTGGGCTGACAACTGGGATCGAATTCCTAAAGAGAAAAGAGGTGACCACCCATGTTTTGACCCAGATAAGGATCTTGTTCTCCCTGCATGGAAAAGGCCTGATCCAAGCTCCCTAAAGTTAAAATTATGGGCCAGGTATGTCAATAGTGTATAAATACCAGGAATTGCCACTGAATCCAAATGAGAGGTAGAATTACATCAGTGGGTGACCTAGGGAAACATCATAGCCTTACTGTCTCATGTTCATCCAGGTTGTTTGGTAACTCTGAACCAACCTGACTTAAGTGTTCCCCAATTCATGAGTTGGATCATTTTGCTCAAAGTTCTGGGGCAAAGTCATCATTTTCAGTAACAGTTTTCTTTTTGTCACATAAGAAATTAATATGACAGTTCAAAAAGGAATTTACAGAGCTGTTCCTAATATGCAGGCCTCTCGCAGAACGCAAAACACTCTTTTATTTTAATGGAAATCTGGGGCCTGCTTATGAGAATGGAAGATCCGAAGCTTCGTACGTAATCCACCATTTTTTAATTTGGAAATCCTTCTTTGAAGTTTTTTCTTCTGTCTTTACATTGATTGCTGAGGGAAAGGGCATGTCTATTGTAATTCAGATATAGTATGGGTATTAGACAGAAGGTTGCTTCTGAATTTGGCTCAACCCCTAACAAGGATGGCAAACTTGGAAGGCAGTACTCACCAGATGTCGTAGTCACTCCTGAACGCACAAATAGTTACGGTGAAGACTTGTCTCGTTCTATTTTCTGTGGTGTATTTCCTGGAGATGGTTGGAGTGGTCGGATGGAAGATAGTGTACTGCATGGATGTATTCCTGTGATCATTCAGGTAAAGCTTCTTTTGGGCAATATAACTGTTTGAACCTGGCAGGATGGCTATGTTGTGTGAATCTATTTGCTCAGGCTTCCTTTAAAAACATCCCCTTTTATAATAAGATAACTATTTTTGGTCAGCAGAAATTTAAGTGTGTTATCCACTGTTTAACATGTCTTTTCTTGTGAATTCTGTAGCCATAACAATCCTAGTGACTATTCTTGCAGGATGGGATCTTTCTTCCATATGAGAATGTGTTCAACTATGATAGTTTTGCTGTTCGCATTCCTGAGGACAAGATTCCAATCTTAATCAAAACCCTCCGGGTAATTATATTTTCTTCTTTCTTTTCCAGCTTTTCATCCTTTTTTTTTTTTCATCTTCTGGTAATAACTTTTACCTGATGCTTGATTTCGGAACTATAAGTTCTTAAAAAGTCCTTTTTGTGTGGGGAAGGGAGCAATCAAGGTTGATGTTGAAGTTTGAATATCAAACCTGATTAAGGATTTAAATAGGCCTGAAATCAAGGGAGCTCCTGTATTCCATTGCTGTGAGGTGCAACTCAGCGTTCATTTTTCGTGTTGAGGTGCACTAAGCTAATTGAAACCAAAGTCCATGCTATGGCTGAGTTATTGATGAACCTGCAATTCTAGACTCAGGTAGAGTTGGGATCTGATCACATAAGTGACAATTCAGTTTAAAGTTGAATTTGTGATACCTGCAGGTTATTAATAAGACAGAGATGGAATTCAAGTTAAAAAACGTGCACAAGCTGTGGCAAAGGTTCTTGTACCGTGATTCTGTTCTGCTTGAAAGCGAGCGGCAGAGGTTGGAAGGTCATGTAGATAGTTGGTCTGTGGAGTTCTCAAAACTGGGCGAAGCTGATGTGTTTTCTACATTTATACAGGTTCGTTCATTTTTTTTTCTTCCTTTTGTAGTATTATTGGATCATTATCTCTTTAGAGCTATGGTACCCGGACACTCCATTTTTTCTTTGGTACCCGTGTCGACACACGTATCCCCATGTTGACACGCATAGACACCGGACACACCATTTTACCCTTCGTACATATAAGTTTGTATTTAATTTATAATTTATAATTATATTTTCAGTTTATAACTTTATACTTTCAGTATATAATATATATTTTAGATATAGCATATATATTTAGATTATATTCAGTTTATTTTGAATTTATTTTCTATATATATATATATATATATATATATATATATATATATATATATAGCCGTGTCCCTGTACCCACATTTTTTGGAATTGCTGTGTTGTACCCCCGTACCTGCACCGGTCCAGGTGACATAGCTTTAGAGTTGAGATTCTATATCTGTTGGTTGCCAACATGCTTTCAATTTACATTCAAAAGTTTCTTCTCTAAGTTTGGTATTTAGCTTTACTGTTATATTTACTATATCACCAACTGATTAAAAACTGCAAGGGTTCTGTTCTTTTTATTTTCATGTAAATATTATGAGCATTGCTAATAACTGATATGCATTGACAATAGAACCCTCCAGAACTTTAAGGACCTCTTTGTTTTGATATGACTATTGTGAGTGGAGATAATAATCGATATGTAGATAATAGAGCCCACTAGAACTTTAGAATCTCAAACAAAGAGATCCATATGGATACCATCGTAAATGGAACAGGTGAGATATAGAAAGAATAGTTATCTGCGCCATAGAAATGTTCAACTCTGTCATGGAGCTGGATGTCTAAGCATACATCTCTAACATCCACTCAAGACTGCTCAAGGTGAAGTGTTAAAATGTATATACATATAATATTTATATATACAATATATATATATGTATACATACTTAAGTATGCATACATCATAGTCAACTATATCGTTAAAGGTAATTTCTCGGCGAGGGTTTTTCTCGGAGAGATTTTCAAAAGTTGATAAATCTCGGAAATATCTCAGCAATATATAAAAAAATAAATAAAAATTCTAGGGCCAAGGTCGATTTAAATAAAAAATCGCGAAATGTGCAAAACTCATCGCTTTGATTTGGTTTTTGAGCCAAATCAAACCAAAATTTGAGGCCAAGGTCGTTTTTTTAAAAATATAGTGATTTTTTCAAATTTTTATCTTTAATAAATT
The DNA here is from genome assembly GCF_984573655.1 of Nuphar pumila. NCBI lineage: Eukaryota > Viridiplantae > Streptophyta > Magnoliopsida > Nymphaeales > Nymphaeaceae > Nuphar > Nuphar pumila. The sequence goes on along the minus strand of NC_143263.1, from coordinate 91,531,825 downwards.
TGGGGCTTTTTTTAAAAAGAAAAAACTGAAAACAGACGCAGTTCTCTATAGCGATATCTATCACGTTAATATTGTGATATTATCGCGAGATATATAATTTGCCGATATATTGAAAATATCACGATATATTTTTGATATTATCGGCTACCTTGAAATAGCCAATAATATCATGATATTTTCAATATATCGGCGATATCAGTGACTCTAGTATGCATATTAATATATGTATATACGTATGTGTATACATATATATTATATATGTAAATATTGTAACTAGTTGTAACTATTTTTCCCTTTTTTCTTTCTTCTTTTCTTTTTTAGTTAGGTTCTTTTTGGACTAGTCAACATAGAGTTGACTAGTCAAATAGAGCAATTGGAAGTCACAATAACTCTATTTGAGACTACCTCTTGTGTATAAATAGGGGTGAACCCCCTCATTATTTGTAATGCATTTCTTTGCATTTTGGTGATTAATAAAATATATTTTTTATATTCTTTGTTGTGGAGAACCCCTTTGTGCGTTTTTGTGAATGTGTCTTTAGTCACACTTTTGTGCTTGTCCATTTGATTTATTAGTGGACATTTTGGTTCGTAATTGGAGGATTGCATTTCTTCACATGGTATCAGATTGCAACACAAGCTTGCTTTCTTCTTCATGAATCATCTAAGTGTTCATGTGTTTATATATATATATATATATATATATATATATATATAATCCATTTGGTTCTAGTTTGCCCGATAGGGGCGTTTTCATCTTTTCACATGTAATCATAGTTGTTTTCTAGAAACAACTATTTTCTTAGTTTTGTTTTTGTATTTTCTTTTAATGTATTTTTTAAACTTTTTTATTCTCTTTCTTTATTACCATTTGGGGCCGCACTCATGGAGTCATTGGGGCCCCAACGGTCATAAATATGACTTTTGGGAACTCCCCAACGACTCTATGAGGGGAGCTCCCAAGGGTCTCTCTTTCTCCCTTTATTGTTTATAAATAAGGAGTGTTCTCCTTTGTTCTATTCATGTATTTACAAGCCTCCTCCAATAATATTTATTCTTTACTTGTTGGCATTGCCTTTTGAAGCTTTTTGTATTGTCCCATCGTGGACTTCTTGCTTATGTGCTTATTGTGCTTTTGTATTTGCCCACTCTTGGACTTGGTTGATGCTTTTGAATCTTAAGCTTGTAATTCTGCTTACTTCATCAGGTTGACCGCACGACGTGACGTGGGTGCGGCACCCTGGTGGTCGAGTCCCTGTGACATAGTTCAAAGATGTGTTGCGACAATTGGAGTGCTATCTACTTAGCTAGCAACCACACATTTCATGAAAGAACCAAGCACATCGAGTTGGATTGCCATTATGTACAAGAAGAGTATCTTCAAGACATCATTGATCTACCATATGTCACATTAGAATTCCAATTGGCAAATTTTTTCACCAAACCTTTCTCTGCTCTTAGATTTCACTTCCTTCTTAACAAACTTTCGGTTATTTTATCATAAGTTTGAAGGGGAGTGTTAAAATATATATATATATATATATATATATATATATATATATATATATATATATATATATAATTACAATAGATATACATGTATCTATATATACGTATATAAATGTGTATACATGTATATTATATATGTAAATATTGTAACTAGATGTAACTATTTGTTGTAATTATTATTTTTTTATTTCTTTTTTAATTAGGTTCTTTTTAAACTAGTCAACGTAGAGTTGACTACTCAAATAGAGCTGTTGGAACAGTTCCAACAGCTCTATTTGTAGCCATTGGACTGTTCCAACAGCTCTATTTGAGACCAACGGGCAATCTGCTTGGTTGGTAGGAGCTATCAGTGCATGTCTCCCTGTGGTGGGATGTTGCAGGTTCAAAACCCCAGTGGTACGATTGAATAATAACTGCTGGGGGTCTGCCTAACCCCAGCTTGCCTTTCAAAAAAAAAAACAGTTCTATGTGAGACTATATCTCGTGTATAAATAGGGGTGAACCCCCTCATTATTTGTAATGCATTTCTTTGCATTTTGGTGATTGATAAAATATATTTTTTATATTCTTTATTGTAGAGAACCCCTTTGTGGGTTTTTTTGAGTGTGTCCTTGGTGACACTTTTGTGATTGTCCATTTGATTTATTGGTGAACATTTTGGTTTGTAATTAGAGGATCGTATTTCCTCACGTGAGGTGTTGCAGAACACAACTCAAATTGAACACAACCTTTTACACTAGTTTCCTGGTTGCTTGCTTCAAAATTCATATAGTTTAGGTAGTTCTTGTTAACTGCTCAGTTCCAGTTGAACTGTGTAGTATTTGCAATCAGCTTAGCTTTCAAACATAAACAGATTACTTGATAAAAATAATCTGTTAAACACTGCTGGGTTTTTGTACCAAATGCCATACAAATTGTTGTTTAATTTCTTCAAAGCATATGAATATCATGAACAAGGGCAACAGAGCTTAGCTTGCATGTTCAAATTATGTGATTATTTTTTGAGCTTAGCTTGCATGTTCATACACAACATACCATCCTAGACATGTCTAAGTTGCTTGCGCAGTTGGTGCATGCATTTGGCTCTCTCCCTCTCTCTCTCAACTGTGTTTTATATGATCAGGTTCTGCACTACAAATTGCATAATGATCTATGGCGGCAACATCTGAAAGTCCAAGGAAAAGATTATGGGTTGCCCAAGACATGTTCAAATAAATCAACTGACTGGTGAGGCTAGGATTAATAATTTTTCTTATTGCCAAAGGATGCAACACAGTGTCAGTTGGCTGCTGATGAATTGTAAATCAAGGTTTTGCTGATTCTACTCGTTTGTTTACCTTTCATTATATAATAGCTCTTAACATGTGAATCTTGCTTTTTAACCTTTCTCTTCAACTCTACTGCAATAGCAAGGATAGTGGGAAAAAAAAGAAAAAAAAAAGGCATGAACGGGGCTGCCGATTGCCAAGGCATGTTAACTCAGACTGGACACAAGTTGAACATCCACATAGAAGTGTTGGGGGGAATGGACTAATCTGGGTGCTTTCAGATGACAGCTTGTAGTCGCTAGGATATATATCCCACGTGTCTATGCATCCAAGGGAATAGCAAAAGTTACAAACAAGACTAGTTGAAGGTTGGCAAATCCCTTCCAGACTTTAATCACCAGTACCACCCACAAAGAGGTTCATGTTGGGCCTTCATCATCCAATGCTTTGCCCATCAGCAGCATTTTTCACCGTCAAAGTCGTTGGCCTTTACCCTGTGTGTATGTGTGGTGGATGGGTGGGTGGGTGCACACCCATTGTGGAATGGTAAAAAATTTCTTAGAAAAATCCAACATCTACATCAACCAAAATGTTGTTACCAACGCCCATGGGTTGAATCTACTTGTTTGGGATTTGGCATTAGAACTAGAGCTTGGGATCAAATGTAAATGAGGGTCAACTTAGCCGGCTAGGCTATTTGGGTTGGGTCAATGAAGTTTCTTGGGTTTTGGATCTAATGTACTTGGGTTGAGAATTATTGTAATGAGGGGCATTATTGTCTTTGGTGGTAGCCATGAAGCTTATAAATAGGGCTCATGCTCTCATTTGTAAGTATCTATTATCATTAATAAAATAGCTCGTTCTTGAGCTGGCCTCTTCAGAGTTTTAAAGTAGATTTGGCTCTAGTCAGGGGATTTCTTCCTTCTACCTCAAATTCCTCTCATTTCTCACCTTTACACACTAGCCGATCTCTCTATCTCATTCTCTTTCACTATCAAATCTTAAATCTCTCTCATTCTCGTCTATTAGTACTTCCAAAAGTGTGGAGCTAATAACAAACTCCAACAATGTATTATAAAAAATTTCAGCATTGTTGTCCACCTTTAAAAAAAAATTCAACATGTACAGCTGGCAAAATTGTACAAAAAGAATGAAAGAATTTCTCGTGCATAAGAATAATTTTCTTTTGCCCATTTTATACAAAAAATTCACATTTTTTTCCTTTTAAAAGTACTGTGATGATGTTTAATTGCAACAACAACAACTACGCCTTCATCCCAAAATAATTGGGGTCGGCGATATGAACCAAAAAAGAAAATCATTATGGGTCTTCCACATGAATCCTTCTCCTCCAATCATTTTTATCCAATGCCATGTCCTTGGTGAGGTTCAAAGCATTCATATCCTTTCCTATCACCTCCATCCATGTCTTCCTAGGCCTACCCCGACCTCTTTTAACTAATATATTTTCTCATTTCTCCATCCTTCTAACTGGAGCATCATTAGGCCTTCGTCGAATATGTTCAAACCACCGTAAACGGTTCTCTCTCATCTTATTTTCAATGGGTGCAACGCCTACCTTCTTACGTATCTCCTCGTTCTGAATCTTATCTTTTATTTTATTTCCACATATCCATCTCAGCATACGCATCTCAGCTACACTCATTTTTTGAATATGACGTCTCTTGGCAGCCCAACATTCCGTACCATATAGTAAAGTAGGCCTAATAGTCGTCCTATAAAACTTTCCCTTCAACCGCAATGGCATTCTATGATCGCACAACACTCCAGTTGTACTTTTCCATTTCATCCACCCAACCTTTATCCTATGATTTACATCTCCATCAATTTCTTCATACTTTTGAATGATAGATCCCAAATATTTGAAACAATCATCCACCGGTATTTCTTGCTCACCAAGCTTCACTACACTCTCATTATTACTTTGTTGCTTACTAAACCGACATTCCATGTATTCTGTCTTACTCTTACTCAACTTAAAACCTCTTGCTTCCAATGTCTGTCTCCATAATTCTAACTTAGCATTAACCCAAGCTCTAGACTCATCAATCAAAACAATATCATCAGCAAACAACATACACCACGGCACATTTTCTTGAATTGATCTCGTAAGCTCATCCATCACTATAGCAAATAGGAAAGGGCTTAAAGCAAATCCTTGATGTAACCCAACCGTTATAGGAAAATTGATTGTCACCCCTCCACAAGTGCGGACATTGGTTACTACTCCTTCATACATATCTTTAATTATTTTAATGTACTTGAGAGAAACACCTTTCTTCATCATTGTCCACCAGAGAACGTCCCTAGGTACTCTATTGTATGCCTTCTCTAAATCAATAAAAACCATATGCAAATCTTTATTCCTCTCTTTATTTCTCTCGATAAGTTGTCTAAGAAGATGTATAGCTTCCATAGTTGATCTTCCAGGCATAAAACCAAATTGATTCTCCGATATCATGACAACCTTCCTCAACCTAGACTCAATCACCCTCTCCCAAAGTTTCATAGTACGATTCATGAGTTTTATACCACGATAGTTTGTGCAATCTTGTATATCACCCTTATTTTTATATAGAGGCACCAAAGTACTCTTCCTCTACTCATTAGGCATCTTATTTGTCCGTCAAATCTTGTTAAAAAGATTTGTCAACCATTCTAAACCTTTTTCTCCCAAGCATTTCCAAGCCTCGATAGGAATACCATCTGGGCCAACTGCTCTTCTTGATTTCATTTTCTTCAAAGCCTCTGCAATTTCTTTCTTTTGAATCTTGCGCATGAAGTCACGATTCATCTCATGAAAAGGAATAGAGAAGTCTCCAAGATCCTAAGCATGACTTTCATTAAATAGCTTATCAAAATAATATTTTCATCTCTCCTTAATCTCCTCATCTTTGACTAAAACCCTTTGTGATGATGTTTAATTGCATGATGATAAAAGTTCTCCAAGATTTTTCTTGTGAAACGTTCTTTTGCAAGAAGATTTTCCTTTAGGGTATGTTTGGATTCAAGGAATTGGATGAACATGTATCCAATTCCACACACACACACAATTCCTTTTTTCTTTTTTTGTTCTCATTTCATAATTGTGGAATTGGAATCATATTCCATCGAATTCTCAATAATGTAATTCCCAATTATAAGAAGGGAAATTAATTCTTGATATCTTAAAAAAACAATCGTGTCCCTCTCTTTCCCCTTTCTTGTTCTTCGCCCGTAGCAAAACCCCAACCCAACAAAGTCATTGTTGTCTGAATTTCGCGTGGATGATCCTCCTACAGTGATCGCCAAGCAATGGAGCTCCTTGCTAGTGGTCCAACCGTTGCTTTTGGCTACATGGGTTTGGATTCAACATCTTGATTTGGCCAATCATGGTGCAACTCGTGTCAAAATCATTTGCAAGATGAGAGAAACCAAATCAAGGTTGGATACCTGACTGGACTGAACCTGTTTATGTTAGGTAGGGCTGGTAAACGAGCTGAACATGAGGTATTCAAACTTGACTTGGTTTTATAGAACTTGAGCTCATGAAAAGCCTGAGCTACATGAGCCGAGTTCAAGCTGGCTTCTTTGAAAGCAAAAATACTTTGTTTTAGAGCTATTAATAATAAGGGTTTGAACTCTATATAGACGGCACCACTTGAAACGCGCATGGCTAGATTGCATGCCAACGGTCTGCAGGAGTAGAGTTCCGATAGCCTCCAAAAATATGTCTTGTCTTTCATGTTCGAGCCTATTTTATGAGTTCAAACGATCTTTTTCTGAGACGAGCATGAGCCTTGGGCGGATCCATTTCGGGTCTCGGTCAGACAAACCGATTTTTTTCCTTTTTCCAATTCTTTCTTTGCTGTCCGTGAACACTGATACAAGTCAGATCCCAACACACTGCTGCATAAATTAAAGGGAATTTCCATTCAGAGTTATATCCTTTGCTCAATATTAATGGAAACAACGAAAGTGATAATGATATTCAATAATTTAAAGAAATAAAAAGTTTTTAAGTGTTTTCAAGGGGTTAATTAGAGTTAGATTGGTATAAAAGGTAACTCAGGCAGTCATATGAGCAACTTCTTAAAAGGGTAAGCCTTTATCTAAATTATTTCTAATTTGCATATTTTAGGCACTTTTATTTAAATATTTTATAAATTAACTTCAGGTCTCTATTTTGTCCTTGAAGTAAGATCTAGATGCCTCAGAGGGGGTTTGGCATAGTGGGATGGGGGCCTAGGCAGCTAGGCAGGCGGTCTAGGTTCAAATCTCTTGGGTGTCATCCCTTGCGCAAGCGGAAGCGTGACGACTTCTTGGGGGCTAGGGGTAAGCCCATGGAGTTTTACGCTGTCAGGACAATGATCCTAGATCAGTCTGGCTAGGTCTCTGATGTGGATGTGCAGCTGGATCGGAAATGGATCAGTTAAACAAGACAGTTTTCAGAGTAGGATCAATATTGTCAAGTTGATCTAATTCATATTTGAATCAAAATCCAACATATTTTCATTTTGTACATATAAATAGCTTGCTTTTTTCACCCTTTTACTAGATTAATTGGAATGTTGATTCGACCTTTCCTCATCAGATATGATTAAGATTTACATACGGATACAGATCTACTGTTCATATTTTGGATTCGTTTTTCGATCTGGCATGATCCAGCCTTAATCCGAACTTTTTGCACCCATAAATTGCCGGACCCTGAAAGAACAACTACACAAACGCGGACTCCGTCCGTTTCCAAAGATATCCACGCTACACGTTAGGACACAAAAGCTAAAGGTAGCTGCCTTGCTAAGAGTGATGTGTTTGGATTCAGTGAAAGCAAATCCACAGGGAATATCAATTCCATGAAATGCGTAACCAGGGTGATCTGATTTTCCTATTTTTGTGAGATTACAAATGAAAGCTTGTTTGAGCTTGACCAACTTGGTGGCGATTCCCCAAAACCCTGCCTCCACTCCCAGGTGCAGGGCGTGCAAACGGATCGGATACAATTAGAAATTTGATCCAAGTTCAACATGTAATTTTTGGATTAGAATCCCTGAAGTATAATCAAAATGCTTATGGGTTAGATTGTCTTTCGGTTTGTATCTATGTTTCAAGTCAAATTTAGATTTGACTTTAAACAAAAAATATTCTGCAGATTAAACCAGATAGTTCTCCTATAAAGAAACAAAAAATAAGCACAATTAAGAAGTTCAATGTAAATGAGAAGCATATTCTGCAGATTTTGGTGCAGCCAATTTTCAACTTCACTTTTTAAAGAGCCTAGCTGTCATGACCCAAAAATTTTAGTTTACTTGAAGAACTCTTAGTAAAAAACAGAGCTTTAAAAACAACCAAACTGCGCCAACATGGATGAAAGATCAACCTTGAGGTTGTACATTAATTGCAATATTCAATGCAAGATTGAGAGAGACCGTGAAGACACCTGGACTGATCTTAAACCAGAGGGAGAGAGACGGAGAAGGGTGTTGTGTGTTCTCCCCCGAAGATGCATTGTTTGCTACAGTGTGTGTTCGGGGGTCCGAATGAGAGCCACGTATATAAGCACGTGGGGCTCGTATCCCCATGTGTGTCAACATCACTTAGTATCGGAGTCTGGTGCGGTTACAAAGACTTAAGTACCCTTTTACTTCATTCTCGCCATGAAACAACGGTTTGAGAAAAGGATAAAAATGTCCTCCATTCAAAAAAGAGAAACGACGGTTCAAGAAAAGGATAAAAATGTCCTTCATCCAGAAAGTCGAGGATGATGTTAACTCTTCAAAGTCCAAACGGTCCTTTTTTGCCCTAAGCAATAAACTTTTGCACCATCTGCTGTAACAGGATCTCCCTTTGATGATGCACCCTTTACCGTCGTCTGCTGCCGCAGGAGCAGCCTTTGTCGTTGTCTCGAGTCCAGGTTCTTGCCTTGGTTTTTAGCTTGTGTAACAACACATTGTCGCATTCTCGTTCCTGCCTTGTGTTACAAAACATTCTCGGGTTCATTCCTACCTCGTGGAGATAACTATAAATCGATCGACTGTTTTGATCATTGGTGGGTGTCATAGGGGCATTTGTCAGGCATCTCTTTTTACAGTTTTCTCTTCTTTTTTGTTGTCGTTAGGCAGCATGGAAGAAAGCAATGACGCACAAACATTCCAACAAGTGCCATAAAGGCGTCGTGAGTATTTGTCCATGTCATCATGCTATTGTTGAAGAACGTATATCATCATGAGTGTCATTAAGGCGTTGTTTTATTATTGCAGGTAGATCTTGTCCTTTCGACGGTTTGAAAATGAAAGATATTTGTATGACGCTGAGACCTGTTGACAAGAATGCTTGTTTACATATGCAAGGAAGGGCCTCTACCCCATCTGGTATCATTCATTCACTCAGTATATGAAATGTATCGCAAATCGTGGTTGTAGTAACATATAATCGATTTGTGAGATATTATTTTGTTTGTTAATATCGATTTGTAAGCTATTATGCTGAATTTTCGTATCGATTTAAAATATATTTTGCGATGTGTATATCGATTTGTAAGATATTTTGTGTTTTGTAGTATCGATTTGTAAGCTATTATGCTGAATTTCTATATCGATTTGTAATATATTTTGCGATATGTACATCGATTTGTAAGTGAAGCTCGTTTGAAGCATTACCTTCAAAAGAGCTTCACTTCGTAGAATCAAGATTGGAAATCCAAATTGCTTGCGATTGACCTTCTTCAATGAAGCCATCAATTTCCTTGATATGAACAGGAAAGAGAATTTGATATTATAAAAGCAATTGATGAAAGAATATTGATAATAGAATTCCACAAATCTAAAGAAGATTCTTGATAAATTTGACAGTTTGATATCATGGGATTTTTTTTTATCTGTCTAGTTTCTTCATGTGAAATTTCATAATTTTTCATTACTGTTTGATACCCGATTCAGGTCTAACACTGTGGCAGGTAGGTGCCCGCGAGCAAAATCTCGTATTTTCCTTTCTTTATTTAATTTTCATATCAAAATAATGCCAAAAAATCTATTTTTCAAATTTATTTTAATTTTAGGGTTATTAGAAGTGTCCATGTCAATTTGTATAGATTTTAGAATTTATTTGATGCTTTATTTAGTTATTTTATAAAAACAGGATGCCCGTGGAGTCCTGATTCAACTGAAATACGAGCAAAATTTATTTTTTTTATAATATTTTAATTTTTTTATGAAAAGTTTTATATTTTTAGGGTTTGATCATGTTCATGATCATACTAGGGTGCCCTCTACCCGATTTTACATTGTTTTGAATTTGTTTGATCTCCAGATTAAGCATTTTACAAAAATATTTTCTAAGAAACCCTGATTTTAACTTTATTTTGCAATAAAAGTCAATTTTAGGTTATTTTAGCTATTTTCTCAAAAAATTAAATTTTAAAGTTATTTATTTGTATTATTTATTCAATTCCATATCATCTTTTATTATGTTTATTTCAGGAAAGCATGAAAAAGGCTTATATCTGTATAAATCTTTCAATTTTAGATATTATTGGATAAATCCTGAAAAGCTGGTATATTTTCACTAACTGTAACACCCCAAAATTTTAACCCAAATTTAAGAGGAATTTTTTTTTATAACAGCAGGAACAAGAAATAATATAGGGTTAAGTATTTAGAGACATTACGGTGGAGAGAAAACCCAACACATTTATTTCATTTCATTTATCAATGAAAATCATCAGAGTTAAAAACATAAAAGGAACTCAAACTATCCCTGGAACAATAAATCCAAAAATCTCAATCCGATGCCTCATCCTGCAGCCGCTCATAAACCCTATTCTTTACCTGAAAAATAGTAAATTGATTGGAATTAGACTACCACGTCTAAGTAGGAAAACTGTAACTCTTAATGCAGGTATGTCATGAATCTAGTATGTGATGTGGTTGGCGTGTGTAAATTTTTAGCCTATTAAGGATCGCACAAAAGAAACGACTATGTAACAGCAATAACAGACATATGTCTAAGCAGGCAAACAGATTATGCAGCAGTTATAATTAAGCAATTAAAGCATATTCTGCAACAACAATAACAGTCATGTGTAACATTCATGCAGTAATCCCAATATGAATTTTGATTATCTCATATCTACACATTTCAGGATGCAATTCCATCACAAGCTCAGAACATGCTGGAAGAATATAAACATGTCTCCCTATTAACTTCACTCACTGTGGTACCTAACATGTTCTAATTGATGTTTATCTTTTCTTATCCCGCGGGTACACACGGGCTGAGGCAACCATCACAGAAGAGAACGTTTGGGGGTATATTATTCAAGGGTATTTTTATTAACCCGAACATTCTAACTGAGACTGAAATCCCAAGAAAGCGGCCAGTGATCGAGAGAATCTCTCAAAGGCCAAACCAAAACAGGATGCATCCCTAACTTCTGCAGAAAAACAAAGAGTTACCACCTAGGACATATTGGTAGTCCAGGTCCCCCCCCCCCCAACTTTGAGGACTGGGGACCAACGAGTCACTTTAGCTCGAAACAAATAAACATGTCCTCGGAGTTTTGTACCACCTACCCTCTCCAAGGTAAGCCCGAATCTGAGTGAGTTAATCTTTTCATTTAATTATTTTTCCGAAGTATGGGGCATTTCCCCAACTTCCTTCTACTATCATAGCAGTAGAATTTCCAACCTTAGTCATTTTACCATGGTGTATAAACCATCCAAATCCTTTTTCCATATTGATTGCTTAAACCCACTCAGAGTGCTCCGGTGCCTTTAAACCAGTCAAGCACACAAGCCTCGATACCTTTAAACCAGTCAGGCCATAGAAATTTAATTTAAGTTTCTCATCAATGTTATGGTTATTACCCAAAGTGCTTCGGTACCTTTAAACCAATCGGACACAAATGCTTCGGTACCTTTAAACCAGTCAGGCTCACAGAAATTAACCTACCAATGTTATTGACATCGGGTGCCAGCACATTAACCAAAGTATCTGCATCAGGTACCCAATTCATATTGCCCAATTAGACAAGATTCCCAAACTCCCTATCATTCATTTTGACTTCACAGTGGACAAAGAAAAACAATTCACATAACTTGACTGCATGCAACAAACATTTTCAATAAATGACATTTCTTTAGTATGTCTCACAACTCTCCTACAGAAAGAAGTCAAACTCAGACATTTCCATATTTGAATGTCAGCAACTTACATGCCATATTTTCATATACAAACAACTTGTGCATACGCCCATTTCTATATCAAGTTACAATCCCTTCTATCACTAAAGCATAAAACATAATGTTTCACAAATATGAAGCATCACATATTTCCCACTACAATCAGGATGTCATATGCATATTCATAATGCCAATAAAGATTAAAACACACTTTGTTCTCCTTTTTTTTTTTCAAAGTAACTAGCACATAATAGTAGTTGATTTACTTAGAGAATATGCATTGCATAAATCGGACGTGCAGTTTCAGAGATTTATTAATGACCCTATATGAAAACATTTCGGAAAATATGTGGGTTCTTTCATGTATAACACCAATATACTTCTGTGTACGCGCCCCAATATGTGCAGTAAGAGTAATGTCGCGTAATGAGTGTGTGAATACTGTGACAATGCACATAAAATTTAAACACAAAGTGCATGTCCATTTGTTTGTGTACATAAAGTTATAGCCAAGGCTCAATGTACTCACAATTTATAACACATATACCGTTCAGGTTATACAACAATTAGCAAGGAAATACATAGAGCAATCTCTATTATAACTACCCAGATATACATGAAGATATTGTCCTGCGTATGAATAGGCATATACTTGTACAACCTAACAGATTGACAGGTGTGTACAAGTTATTGTTCTACCAAAGCTTAAAAAAAAATAATCTATCAATCAATCAGTATGTGCATGCTTCTATTCTAAACAACGCAGTAGTCTGGGCATAACAATTTTAGAATATACAGTTATCTGTGCCTGAGAAAAATCAGGACACAAAAAACACCTGAACCTGTAGACTCCAGTGCAGTGGCATATTCAGTAAAATATGTCACCAGTTGAGTGGTTACGAACAAAAATAAAAAAAGTCTGCTACAGGGGATTCAAACGCTCATTGGAGTTCCAGCCACTGTCACACACTTGCTACTAGATTTTCACGACTAAATTGAATAACTGATCAAAATAGTAGTAAGAAGAGAATATGAAATAAAGTAGCACACATTACAAAGTCTGATTGCAGAATTCATATTTCACAAATTTTCACTACAATTATATTTCACTACAAAATTCACTACAGAATTTTCACTACAGAATTCATATTTCACGAATTCTGATTGCAGAATTCATATTTCACGAATTTTCACTACAGTTATATTTCACTACAGAATTTATATTTCACGAATTTTCACTACAGAATTCATATTTCACGAATTTTCACTACAGAATTTATATTTCATGAATTTTCACTACAGAATTCATATTTCACGAATTTTCACTACTATGTTAACTCTACTGATGAAGAAAATAGCAGAGATAAGTCTAGGAAGTAGTATAGGAGACATCTACGTCAAAACAATTATAGATCAGGGTGGGTGTCAGGCTTCCTATTGAATTAACAGATATTGATTTTGCTCATCCTAATGTATTCATTCTAAACACCAACTTGGATAGGGAAATTTGGAAGGTGACGAAAATCCAAGATTGAGTGTACTAACGATCCAGCAGATTTGGGTCTTTCTCTATACATAGATACATTTGGCATCCCCATTTTTTTCTGAAAACTCGATTCGGTTGTTGTGACTTACATATATTGCAGCTCTTGATATCAGAAAGGGATTAATCATAATGTGGCCAAGACAAAGGTGCAAAACATGATAGAGGACAACACAACCATAGGTAAACAACATAATTAGAAAGAAAAAAAATGACAAAGAGGATAAAGATTGACTTATACCCAACAACAAGGACATATACCCTAAATCCCCAAAACTTTTTAATTGGGAATTCACAGCAAAACCCCAAACCCCCAATTTTTTTCGTTGGGAATTACGGTAAATCCAACGCCTGCTTGAAAACTTAGCAAATATGCAAAATCACAGTAAAACCTACATTCTTTTCATGCAAAATCCCTACATCCCACTCGGATTCATGCGATACTCAACAAAAAAAGCTATCAGCATCCTACCTTGTCCGCCGAGAGGAAGAAGGTGGTTGTCGCTGCGAGTGGAATGGTCCGCCGGCCTCGAGTGCACCGCAACCTGGAGAGAGGGCAGGTTCGGCTATCGTGCAAGGTCGCCAGCAGCATCGACCAGCGTCGACGATGGTCGAGGTTGCCGCACGCAGGGAGACAGAGAGAAGAGAAAGAAATAGGGAGGCAGAGAGTGCAGGAGGAGAAGGAAAAGATGAATGGGTGGGAGAGCGAGAGAAGAGGGATTTATAAGAGGGTGGCCCGCGAAATGGAAGGGTCGTTACCCCCACACCGGTGGCTGCGCACTATCTCAGCCCCCTCCTCTACATGATACAACCTGCGTTAGGGTTATGAGAGAACCCTAATGCCCCTTCTTATCGGGCAGGGCCTGTAGCAGCCCCAACCACTTTTAACTTAAAGCCCCTTTTTTTCATGTTTACCTTTTTGACGCACCACTGTTGCGAGTTTGGTTTGACCGAACCCGTGACCCGCGACCCATCACAGCGGGGTTCAGGTTTGGGCATATCCGGATCCACCAGAGGATCCGGACCCGTTTGAAAATGTTTAACTTATTAAATATTTAAGTTTTTAAAATGTAACCCTAATAAAATTAAGTGGATTCAGTTACATTATTATGAATCCCTACTAACTTATTATGGATCCAAAGTCCATTCGGCTTTGTAAGTCCCCTTACTAAATCTGGATCCAGGGATCCAAAGTTTTGATTATATGATTTGAAACTATGGATCCAAATTGCACTATCGTGGTTTCCACGTGACTTATAATGGATCCAAGTAAATTTTAATTGGTTCCCTACCCTTTTTACCTCTTCGATGTCCCAGATCCAAAAGAAATATTGTGGGTCTAAACTTCGCATAAGCTACTACGGATCCCATGAAAGTGTTATAGATCCGATATTGAAATTTTCCCCACGAAATCCGGTTTTAACATCGTGGATCAACTCCATTCGTTCTGGATCCAATATCCAATATGACCCTAATATGGAGGATTCAATATCAAAGATCCAAATCCATTTGCTTAAAATTCCTTATTGGTTATCCACTTAAAATGCTTGAGATCCGTTAACTAAGATTTAAATGGAAAATCGAAGTTCTGAACAGGGTATAAAGGTTCCAACATTGAAGATCCAAATAGAATATCTGATATCTGAATACAATTAACACATACAATAATAAAAATTATTTGATATTTAGTTCAAGAACATAAATTTCAAGTTTATTTATCGGATAAAATTTCACGGGTATTATACTAACAAGTTTGCTAATTTTGCAGAGACACTCAAGATTATATTTTTCTTTATTTTAATTTATTATTGATGTAAATTATAATATTAAAATAAGAATTTACTTTCCTGTTTAGATTAGGGCCGCATTGCATATAGTTTATTTTTCAATAATATCACTGTGTGATGGATGATGATTCATGCATATTCAAATTCACAATGGTCTACAGGAATGTCATATGCACTCTCTTTTAAAGAGTTAATAAACTCTATTAAGTTCGTATTTATGATCATAGTCAGAATACGAACAATATTCAGATTTATCATCTTCTTTTAAGCCACAAACAACCTACACTCTTAGGCTATCTTAAAAAATCATTGCATTTTCTCAAAAGTTTTCTAAGTATTTTTCCCTTTTGGAACCAAATGAGATATATTCAATGTATATTCGTGGCCATTGTCAGGGATATGTGCTGAGTTTATTTCATCTAAATTCTATAAGGCACAAAAATCCTTTTTATCAATGATTTTTCTCAAAATTCTTCAGAAAATATTTTCTCAAATTGCATTCATGCATCATTTAGGTTAGATCACATCATGAAAAGATTTCATAGGGCCACACACCCATCTCTGTTGGTCAATTCAAAAGTCCTTATCTCAGAAAAATCGATTTTCTTAAAGACAATTGAGTTTTTCTCAAAATTGATTTTCTCAAAACCCTTTGATTTTCAAGAAATTTTCATTCTTTCTAGGTTCAATTCATGATTCTCCAAAGTTTCAATACTTCTCAATTTCAGAATTCAAGAAATTAATTTTCTCAAAGTTATTTGAATCTTCTTCATAATTCGATTTTCTTAAAAACACCAAGATTTCTTTCTTCAAAAATTGATTTCCCTTTTCTTCAAAAGTATTTTCCAAATCCTGATTCACGATTTTCCAATCATCCCTTTTTTAAGTACTTCCAAAATTTGAAGCATACATCATGTTTTCAATCAAAAATTTTCAAAGTTTATAGCATATGCATGATTCTTTGTGCATTTAGGAAATAGAACATCGATTTAGGCAAGTTAAGCAAAGCAAAGCACATGATTGATCCTTGGTTCGATTATCCCTGGTTATGGCGCCAGGAACGGTTGAACCTCGTACCAACAGGCGAGTCCCATTCTTCGAAATTATCCTGCATTTTAAAACGGAGGTGAGTTATTTTCAAAAACTTTTTGAAAGGTCAGTTTGACTTGCAAAAGTAAAATTTTGAAATGAAAATAGATTTTTATAAAAAAACATCAACTCCCCCATATGGCTACAAACAAAGATAGGTGGTGACACTTGGCAGCCCCAAGTGTCTCCATCAAGCTAAATGACCAAAAACCCCATACACAAATCAAAAATACCTCAAAAGAGAAAAAATCTTTTTCAAAATACCCCTAGTCCATAACAAAACCACAACCATATCTTTGGCAAAAAATATCATAAGCAAAATAATTAATTACCACTATATCTCTTGGGCTAAATGGATTTTAGATTGGATCCAAATATGATTCAACCTATGGACCAAAAACATATGTTTTGGATTGACCCTTGATCTAAACAAACCCTCTCAACGCCAAACCCTCAATGTACGATATACAAACATAAAAATAAATAAATAAAGACACGAAAGTCGCGAATGTTATATCCTACCACCTCAAAAATAAATTCCATCCTCGAAATTAGCCAAAAGAGAAATATACCAAAGAGATGAGGATATCACACCCACATGTCGACTTCTGGCTCCCAGGTGCATTCCTCAATGCCATGAATTTGCCATCTCACTTTCACTAGTGAGACCGTCTTATTCCTCAACACCTTCTCATGATAATCCACAATCTCTATTGGTCACTCTTCCATAGTGCAATCCTCGCTCACTTTCATATCCTCATGGTGGATAATGTGTGATAGATTTGTGGTTTACGTCCTCAACATTGACACATAAAAAATGTTGTGCACCTGAGTGTACTGCAGCAACAAGGCTACTCGATAGGCCGTCACTCTCAATTCTTAAGAATTTCGAAAAGACCAATGTATCTAGGGCTAAGCTTTCCCTTCGTACTAAACCTAAACACACTTTGGGTCGGTGTAATCTTGACAAATACATGGTCTCCCACTTGGAACTTGAGTTTGTGGCGGCTCTAATCAGTGTAACTATTTTGTCTGCTCTAAGCCCCTAGGAGTCATTATTGAATCATTTGCACTTGATCTGAATAATGTTGGATAATATATAGTGATTCCAGTACTCTATCTTCAATGTTGCTCAAACATGTCGGCGACCGATAAAGTCTCTCATACAATGCTTCAAATGGTGACATCTCAATACTAACATGATAACTATTGTTGTTGGTAAACTCTGTTAATTTCACATGTCGATATCATTCACTAGACAATTCCAAAACGCAAGATCTCAACATGTCCTTCAAAGTCTGAATGGTTCTCTTTGACTATCCATCTATCTATAGGTGAAAAGTTGTAGTAAAACACAACTTTGTTACCAAGACCTTTTGCAACTGCTGCCAAAATCAATAAATGAATCTTGGGTAGCGATCAGATATGATGGATTGTGGTACTCAATGCAGTCGAACATTCTTATCGATATATAAATCTGTCAAACTGTCTAAAGTCTTGTCCCTTCTAACTGGTCAGAAATACACATACATGATGAGATGATCTACAATCACCTAGACAGAATTGTGTTGCTTGCAGGTTCAAGGCAACTTGACAATGAAATTCACGGTGATATCATCCCACTACCATTCTTGAATCTCCAAAGGCTACAATAATTCCTCGAACCTCTAGTGTTCTACCTTCACTTTTTGTCATGTGAGACACCTTGATATGAACTTGGCGATATCGCACTTTAGCCCATTCCACAAAAAAGTCTGTTGAAGATCCTTGAACATCTTCATACCCTCTAATGGATAGAGTACTTAGATCTATGCACATATGCAATAAGCTCCTCTTGTAAGGCTTAATCGTTCAGAATCCACCATCTTCCTATAAATTTAATAATCCCATCCTCATCACAAATGAATTGGAATTCAAGCTTATTCGTAGCAACCAAAAGCATCTTGACTTCTGTGATTAGACAATTCTGTCAAAAATCTTGGTTGTGCAACCAGATTTGAACATTAAATTTGTCTTGTATCCTCTATAAATGGTCGTTAGGCTATATGATCTTCCAATAACTTCCAATTCTAGCCGGATTAACTTCTACACTACTGTCAGAGATGACATGCCCTAAGAATATGATGCGATCTAACCAGAACTCATACTTTGAGAACTTGTCATAACTAATGTTCTCTCTGTGTCTCCAAAATAACTTGAAGATGAATTTGATATTGCTCCTCACTCTCTGAACATACTGGTATATCGTTGATGAAGACTATAACAAACTAGTCTAAGAAACTCCTAATGATACTATTCATCATATTCATGAAAGTCATTGGAGCATTAGTGAGTCCAAATAACATCACCAATAACTCATAGTGGTCATATCAGGCTATGAAGGCAGTCTTCTGAATATCATCTACCTTGATACACAACTAATGGTAGTTTGACCTTAAGTCAATCTTTAAAAATACTCTGGCTAACCTCAGTTGATCAAACAAGTACTCAATCCTTGGTAGGGGATACTTATTTTTTACTGTAGCTTGATTCAACATGCGGTAATCATTTCACAACCGCATTGAACCATCATTCTCCTTTATGAATAATACCGGTGCACCCCATGGTGACACACTTGGTCTAATGAATCATCGGTCCATCAATTTCTTTGTGTGTCTCGGCTCTCCTAGGAGTGTTTATTCAACCATCACAAAAAATTCAACCATTTTTATATATCATAGCAATCTCATGTATTTTCGTACCAAAATTAACTTGCACATGTTTTCTATGTATTAAAGTTAACACTTACGATTTTGATATAGTTTAACTTTTAAACTTAAGTTAAATTTAGGTTAGATTCTGGCAAAATTCAAGAGTTTAAGTTGAACTAAAACTCTAGGTAGATCCGTTATGAGTTGTAGATCTCGTAGAAGATCCGATTCGACGATTTTGGATTTTGGTTGGTTCAAAAAAATGCAATTTCTTGGTTTGCTTGAAATTCTTGATTTTTTTGTTTTTTTTTATTTTCTTGATTTCAAATTATTATGAAATTAAGTCTCAAGTTATGAAGATCATTGAAAAAATAATTATAAAATTAAAGATATGCAAACTAACTAAGAAAGTAAATGATTTATGTGTTTTTAGATTATGGATATTGAATTTGGATCTAAATCTTAGCATTTGTATCCAATATGGGTTTAGACCTTAAATTAGGTAGTAAATTTAACTAATTATATTTGGATCCAATCCAATTAGGTTGGATATAATCCATGATATTTGAATTTTATTAGGGATGTATTGGGTTGGATATAACTCAAGATATTTGGATCCAATCTCATTAGATTGGACCCATAGGGTTGGACGCTCGAACAACATCATTATCATTTTAATAAAAAAATTGGCTGATTAGTGACTCACCTATTAAATCGAATTCAACCTTGACGTTCCTCATTTCGAGGGCATCAAAATCAACTATCTACATGCCTAAATTGGTGTTGAATTGAGCATTTTATCGTCAACCAAAGTTCATGGCTAATTGTAGGTCAAAGATTAACATTTTCAACATCAACTAATTTTTTATGGATCCGTATGTGTATGATTAAATCTAAGATCACCACGATGATCTATGTTTCAAGGACTATTGAATCGACTATTTAAAAGTTAAATTCTGATAAGTCTTTGGGTCTGTAGGCTTCTCGAAAGGTTACCATATCACTAGAGCCCAAGTCAGGGTAATAAGTTTTTACTTATCTTTTATAGCTTAAGTAATTTTGAAATCCAATGAATTATGACTCATAATTTACTTACTTTTTTTATTAATAAATAAAATTAATAGATATTAACCTCTTATATTAGATATGAGACTCTTGTCTAAGCTCATCTATAAATAGAGGCCCTTATGAGGAGGATTAACAAAGTTAGTTCTCTCTCCCTCTCCTATTTTCATTAGAGTTCTCTAATCTCTCGCTCTTTCATCTTCTTTTTCTTTATTTTTTCTTCTTAGACCTTTTTCAATATCCATTGAAGCTCCTCTAAGGTTTTAAAATGAGAAACGAAGGTCGATCTACGTTTGAGAACTCGATTAAGGTAAGTACATCAATCACATAGACATAGATTTTTCCAAACACATGAAATATGCTTTGAATCATTTTTAGATATTAACCAATGATGGATTAGACCTTGAAACACCTCTCTAAGCTTGAGTTTCAATTTGGAGAACACATTTTAATGGATCTTTGTTATCATAAAATAAAATAAAAAAAGATTTTTGAAACAAGATTTTTGGGCTTCTTTTATGAAAAAATGATTTGAGGAAAGTTTCTTTTTTGTTTTTTGCTAGATCTTAATTATTTCAGCATGTTTAATATGTTAATTTTAGTTTATATTGATAAAATATAGGTTTTATAAGTTTTAAAAATCTGTTATATGCTTGAATCTATGTTCTTGTATGCGAAAGATTGTTTTAAAGAAGGTTTTGACAAAAATGTTTTTAGGGTTTTGATGTTTTTGATAAGAAAGTTGATATGAGCATGTATGATGGATTATTTCATATTTATCATGATTAAACATGTTAATGTATAAAGAATCTATGTTTTTATGATTGTTTATGGTTTATTATGATTCTTGAATATACGTAATCTTGTTTAAGGTATTTTTTGATGGTTTTGTGATTCTTAGATGATGTATATTATTTGTTTAGCAAGATTAACATGGATCTAAACAAATATTTATTTTATGATGATGTAAATATGTTTAGAGCATAAAAAATTGTGATTGTATGGATTTTTACTTTGAATCTTGTTCTTGCTTGATGGATCTTGCATGAGTTTGAGTCTTGGTTTTTTTATCATCATTTTTTTATCTTGACCTATTTTAGAAAAAAATGATATTTCTATAAAAATGAAGGTAATAAATAAAAATAAAAATACTGGAGTGTTCTAAGGATTGAATTTAAAATCTTGAATAACTTCGTTTGGAGCAGTATTGAGGCTGAAACATTCTTTGCAACAGAGCATTGGTTTTTTGTCATGTTTGCAGAATTGTTACGACCCATGATTTTGTTGGTTCTAAAGACCCAACCAAGACTGATCAAAATAAATTAAGAAAAATCTGGATGAAAGGTAATAAGTAAAAGAAGATCATATAAAAAGGGTTTTTAAAAAAGATGTTTCTGTAGGCCTGAAAAAATTCTCCAAACTGGGATACATTTTTGTAAATGACAGGATCTCAATTATATTTTTCTTAAACAAGGTTTAGTCCAAGAATTTTCATGATTTAATTACAATAAATTTTTTGGTTATGTTTCTTGGACTGTTTTCTTCAGACATAGCAACATTGCTAGTAAAATTGAAAAGGTGTAATTCAGTTTCTGTAATTTTTAGTGGGTTTTTCAAAAATGGGTTAACAGGGATTCAAATTTACACATTATGACATTTATGGATGTTTAAGTGTGTTTTATATTATGCAACATGGTTATGAATGTTTATCTTGAAATTTGAGCTGATATGCATTCAAATTGAATGTATTCCATGTTATTCTTAATTTATAATCATTCATATGACATGTATTGTTAATGAATGTTGAATATCATAAGGCATGATCAGTGTAAAGTGAATTATTATACATGTTGCTTGTTTAAGCATGATCATGAATTGCATATAGTTGCAACCTTTATGTATGCATGTGGACATATGAGATGGTAATAATGATGTATGATATGAGTATGCGTGTATGGCTCGGGTGTGAGCCAGGATTCAGTTAAACCTATGGGTGCCTATAGTGCACTAAAGACAAAAGATATTCATGCACATAATCACATAATCGCCTCGTGGAGGTGCCCACAATGTTAATTGTGAGATCTGGATGGGTAAAAAATAGACTTGCTTATGAAATCTCTAGGGGATAGATGGGGCTAGTAAGGCCGGATTTATGTGCGGTGTGCATATATAATTTAATTTATGAGCCTGATAATAAAATAACACCCTTGACCCATTTAGAGTAAGTTCTTTGGACTGTGACTCACTTTGGAGAGAGTAGGGGTACACATGACCGGATAACCGTTGTTTTATTTTAGAGAGTGGTGTCATCTCTTGATCCCCTGTCTCCGGTCGTAGGGGGTCCGAACTACCATGTGTCTTAGGTGGTAGGTCCAAAATCCCTGCAGAGTAGGAATCATTTTCATTTAGGACCACTGGGAGTTTCTCTTGGTTAAAGATCGCTCCAGTGGAACGTCGGTGAGAGGTTAACAGGTTCTTTCAGTTCAACGAGGTTAATAAAATACATGAGTTTATATACCCCTCATTAGATTGGTTGAATCAAAGTTAAGAACCCGAATGTGTACCATCGAGCATAAGAAAAAGTGACACATAAGAAATCATAATAAATCATTGCAATATTTTAGTTTGTGCAAAAATTGTTATTTCATTGGCATGGTGCATTGTAGTATGTTTATTTTTGAAATATGAATGCAAGCATGATTAGTTATGTAAATATGAGTTATGCTTAATTCTGATATTGTGATGTTGCATGATTTAGATGATATATGAAAATGTGCCAATGTTTATTTCTGTGATTGGAATAATTGTGTTCACATATTTTAGTGATTACCTACTGAAACTGTGGACTTATGCATCTACTTATAATATTTCAAGTAATGAGTAGGCTGATGGGTGATGACCGTAGGCTTGGGGTGGCGCTAAGAGGGTCACAGTTCTTTACAGTTTTGAAAAGACTTGATATTTTATTATTTGGTTATTTGATTAAGTCCTATAAGCTTTGATAAAATTTGAGACTAATATTTGATTTATTTAAATGCAAACTATGATTTTATTTAATATTTCTAGTTTTATGTGAATATGTTGTATCTGTAACTTGCACAATACTTGAACTGTATTTTAAAAGAGTTTCAACTGTGTTTCTTAAAAATTATGAAAAAGAGATTTAAAAAAAAATCTCTAAATTTTTTGTTTAAAAAATTGGGGCATTACAAAAGCTATCTCATGCATTTTATGCTTCAACATCAATCATGCACACACATTTCAGTTCTAATATTTTTGGTGAAAATATATTTCATATTTGGGACATAATTTAAAAGACCTTGAAAATTTAAATTTCTATAAAGACAATCCTATAACTGTGATATATTTTAAAACATATTTAATTTTGAATTTACTGCAGAAAATTAGTACCAAACACAAATTCAAATTCTACAGAAAATCAGACTCAAACATAAGTTCAAATTCTACAAAAAATCAGCCCCAAACATAGGTTCAATTTTTTAGAATCAGCCCCAAAACTGGTTAAATTCTTACAAAAAAACAGTTCCAAAATTGGTTCAATTTTTGCAGAAACATCAACCCCAAATACATGTTCAACTTCTGTAGAAAATTAATCCCAAAACATGTTTAATTTATAGAGAAAATTAGTCCTAAAACATGTTTAATTTATGCAGAAAATCAACCCCAAACACAGGTTCAATTTCTACAAAAAATAAGTTCTCAAAACAACATTTTAAGATACAAAATTTTTGCAGAAAACTAGGGACAACATGCATACATAAACAACATTCTAAGATGAAAATTTTTGCTAAAAAATCTAAGGACAACATGCATACATAAATAGAAATTTAAGATGCAGAAGTTCTTCATAAAAACTAAGGACAACATGCATACATAAACAACATTATAAGATGCAAATTTTCCTATAAAAATCTAGGAACAACATGCATACATAAGCAAAAATTTAAGACACAATTTTTTTGCAAAAAACTAAGAACAACATGCATACATAAACAATATTCCAAGATGCAAATTTATGCAGAAACAATGTAAGGACAACATGCTTACATAAAAAAATTTAAGATGCAGACTTTTTGCATTAATACTACATTTAACATGCATACATAAACAACATTATAAGATGCAAATTTTTGTAGAAAAAAACTAGGGACAACATGCATACATAAACAAAAATTTAAGATGCCAAATTAGGCAAAAAACCCAGGGATAACATGCTTACATAAACATCATGCACAAATCAAGTAGGCAAGCAAGAACTAATGTTAAAACATCTATTTTCCACAATCTACTTATTCTAAATAGGATTTTCTAACTGCATGCATACAAAATTTATACTTATATGCTGCATACTAACTAAGAAATCTTGGAGTTGGGAATCATACATCTAAAAAGGTAAAAGCCCAAGAAAACTAGAAATCCAAATAGCTTGCAGCTGAAAAACATTATATGCATCAGAAAAACCTTCAACACACCAAAAACACACCAAAAGACACCCTTCAACAACTGAACTCTACACTCCACACCCCTTATTCACAAGAGAGTGAAAATGTGAGGGTGAGGGAGTGAGAGGAGAGAGACAATTAAGGGTGAGAAAGATAATAGAGGAAAGAGAGAGACATGAGGGAGTTGGAGAAGAGAGGGGGACGATAGAGAGAAAGAGAGTGGGAGGTAGGGGAGAGGGTGAGAGTGAGAGTATGAGAGGAAGTGAATAAAAAAATATATTTTTTTTATAAAAAAGCTATAGCTCACCCACGTGGTTGCAAACAAAGATGTGTGGGGGACACTTGACAACCCCAAGTGTCTCCATCAAGCTAAATGACCAAAAACCCAAAACACAAATCAAAATTGCATCCAAAGCCAAATTTTATTTTTAGAAATACCCTTGGTCAATACTAAAAGCACAACCATACCCTTGATCAAAAATATCATAAGCAAAACAATTAATTACCACTATATCCCTTGGGCTAAATGGATTTTAGATTGGATCCAAATCCAATTCTCTCTATGGATAAAAAACATAGGCTTTGGATCGACCCTTGATCCAAATAAACTCTCGCAATGCCAAACCCTCAAATCACGATATACAAATATAATAACAAATAAATAAAGCTACAAAAACCGTGAATGTTATAGTCCTAACCTACATTACAGAATCCAGGACAAGGCTATATCACATTAACCAAAATGAGCTCCAACTTGTGTGGACCTAGTTCACCTAATCCCATGCATGAAACACATATATGCTTAGAGGTGTGAATAGGCCGAACCCTCGATAAAATAGGTGGGTCCAAGCCTAGATGCGATTAAGTGATGCAGATATTAGATCCATATTTGAATTCAACTGGATTTTGATAAGAAAAACCATACTCGGATCTGATAAAAATACATAAACCAGATCTGATACATAGCCAATAAAATAGTATTTATTAAGTCTTTTATATTTAAAAATCAGATTATACCTGGGGTCTGGTATAAAATTTCATAAACCATACCCAACCCATTTAATATTTTGACCTCATGGTTTGAACCTATTTAATCAGATCACTTATTTGTAATCAAACCCTGGCCTAGTAGGATCCGTATAGGTTAAAATCGGGTCATAGCCAATCCGTTGAAAATCATAGTACTTTCAATTGTCCAAATTATACTTCAAAACACGATCAAAACACTTTTTTGGAGTTTATATATATCTATTTTTAAAGGCAAGCTGGGGTTAGGCTGACCCCACCAGTTATTTTTTAATCGTACCATTGTGGATTTGAACCTGCAAAACCCCCATCACAGGAAGACGTGCACTGACAGCTCCTACAAACCATGTAGAGCCTCCCTTTGCACTTTTTTTCGGAGTTTATACATAGGTAAAATTTATTTATTTTTTAACATATATCAATACTTTCTCAAAAGTAGGGATGGCAGTGGACCGGGGTGAGGTGGGGGACAAGGTCTCCACCCTCGCCCCGTCTTTAAAATTTAACCTTCATCCCCGGTCCACCCCCGTGGCGGGGGAGACTTTGGACCTCCACCCCCGCCCCGTCTCAAAATACTAATCCCCATCCCCGTCCCCACCCCCGCCTTGTCCCCGCCTCGTCCCCGCCCCACCTCCGCCTCGCCCCCCACAATTTTACCCACGCAAGAACGACCACGCACCAAACACCATGGCTTCGCACATCTAATCCGCAAAGAATGGAACAAAAGCAGGTGAAGCAAAACCAAGCGGCATCAGTTTGGGTTTTTTCGGTGATTCAACCGATCAATCGGTAAGATGATAGAGAAACCAAAAGTGGGAGCAGAGCAAATAGAAATAGCAAAGGAAACCAACGACGACAATCAGAATCGAGGAGGAGAGAAAAGGATACCTGCGGGTACGTGGTTGAGGGTGACGCCGGTGCTGGACGGCGGCGGGGATGCAATTGGTGTCTCCGTAAGCGGAGATGGAGACAGGGCCCTTGTAGTCCATTTGGGCGAGGACAAAGTTTATGTTTTGGGCGATGGCGTGGGGGTCAGCCCCGCCCCCGCCCCATTGTTGTTTGACATCTTCCAGAAGCTCGACGTCAAGGACCTGCTGCTGAGCATGCCGCTGGTTTGTCGCCCCCGGAGTGCCGCGTCCCTCAACCCTCTTTGTTGGACCTTGCTTGACCTCCACGCATGGGAGCACCTCTTCCACAGGTTCTTCCCCTAGAGAATGACCCTGATCGTCCTCGACTTCGCGAAGCGCCTCAGGTTCGTCGTTGACCGCAGCTGCGAAAACCTCAAGTCCATCGTCTTCCCCAAGCGCGATGTCACCGACGTGATCCTGCTCTATGTCGACAAAGATGGAGTGAGGGAAGAAGGAAGGAAGGAGGGAGAGATGGTGTCAGCCAACAGTGGTCGACGATGACCTTGCTCCAGCGAGAATGCAGATGGGGAAGGGAAATAGGCGACGACGATTACTCTGACGGATAAAACATAGGGTTAGGGTTTATTTTTTGATTCAGGGTCTTTTAGTAATATGGGGCGGGGGCGGGGGCGGGGCGGGGGCGGGGGCGGGGGCGGGGCGGGGGCGGGGGCGGGGCGGGCCGGGGGAAAGTGTCGGTCCATCCCCGCACGGGGATGAATTTTAACTTTCATCCCCGCCTCCATCCCCGTTTCATGCCCTCCATCCCTGGTCCAAACGGGGCTAGGCGGGGCCGGCCCCACCTTCCCCGGTCCATTGCCATCCCTACTCAAAAGCTGGCTTTAAAAATTTCATAAATAGAATTACGATTTTTAATATAAGAAAGGTAAGTTTATTAAGTAGATTCGTGTAGGAGACGCAAAACCCAAAGGGAGCGTGTCCCGGGCAGTGAATCCGTAGGAATTTTGGGGGGAGAGAGCTATGATAAAGTAGTGACGTAAGAGAGAGAGGGAGGCCGATTTAGTCCCTCTTCTTCAAGTTCCCCTCCTCTCCAAACAGAAACGCTCTCGGCTAATTGGGTTAAACCCCTTCTCCTCTCCTTCCACTTCCCCGTCTGCCTGGAGAGAGAGAGAGAGAGAGAGAGAGAGAGAGAGAGAGAGAGAAACCCTAACCCAACAAAGAAAAGAAAAGAAAAGAAAAGAAAAGAAAAGAAAAGAAAAGAAAAGAAAAGAAAAGAAAAGAAAAGATGGTGAGTTTCTTCTCTACTTGGTTTTCTTCTTTTAGCTGTCGTACGAATCACAATCGTATTGTTTTGCTTATCATCTTACTCTTTATTAGGCGTCTTTCTGAGACTTATTGCCATATTCTTAGGTTGGTCAATTTTGGTATACCATTTTATATGTGAATGAATGGTTTCTTCCTATCTTTCGACTCAAATGGTGAATCCGTTGCATGTGTTATCCCGACAATTGGAAAAGTGGGTTAATTTGGTCGAATTTCTAGCTGGAATTTCTGGTTTTAGATGTAATTAGGCTTTTCAATGTTTCATTCGATGATGGTGCTCAGAATGCTACTGCAAACATGCGGTAAACTGATTCTTTGTTCGATCTTCGGATCTGTGATGAGATTTTGATTGTGTGGTCTCAGTTTTTATGATTCTGATTGTGAGTTTTGGAGACTAGGACCCAGTTGTTGTCCCGGATTTCCCATTGTATTCCAGGTATTTGAATTGAGCTTCTTGAGAAAGCTATCATAACATACAAGTTATTCAATTTGAAGCTTGTTGGGTACTAAATGAGCCATGACAGTCTCTCCCTTGGGGATTGTGGTATATATTTTAAGAGGTTCAGCAGGGTGTCTGTGCTACTACATGCTAGATATGCGTATATTTTTTTGGATAACCGAGCAAAACTACCTTACTCACTCGCAAGCTTATTGGTGTAGAAACCGCTGGTCTCCCTTGCCCACCAGGAGTGCACCCTGCTTCCGCCTGGCAGCAAGGGACTCCCATCCGTGGGTTTTGAACCTGCAATGTCCCTTCAGCTTTGTGACATTCACTAGTCACCCCTACCATATGAGTGGAGCCCTTCTGGGCCTGCATGCTAGATATATTTTGATATGTAGGATACCAAAATATTCTCTTGTATTGCATGTATTTCGTTCTATCTGATCACCAAGTTGTTTTCTTGTATGTGTTGGCCTCTATTCTGTGCATGGAGTTGTGCTTTTGATGTGATTCTCTCAGTTCGAACAGTTCATTATTTAAAAAATGTATTTGGTGTATCTTCATCATCCATTTAACAAATGGATGTGAAGATTGAAATGAACCATCATAAGTGGTTGTAATCATCTGTGGCAATGCTTGGTTTTTTTACCTTTTAATTGGGTTGGGCAGGTATTTTTTTTAGAAAAGAAACTGGTTTATCCTCCAGTGTTTTAGGCAAGACATCTTTAGAGAGAATGTCCATGGTTTCATATGGTTTAATGTTGGAAGGCCATGCAGATGCATTGCTTCTTCTATATTTTCCATGATCTATCTAAAATGGGAATTCAAAAAAATATTTAATTAATATGTAAGTAACTGCTTGATGGAAGTGTAAGTTGAAACTTGATCATTGAGCAATATTTAATATAAACATAACAAAACCGTATTCCCTTCTAACATAGTTAACTGCATAGGGTAGATTAATTGCTAGTCTATGAGTGGGCTCAATAAATCAAGCTCTATCTTTCTTCCATTAGCCTATGTCACAGGGATTCGGCTAGGAGGGTGCCGCACCCGCGTCGACGCAGGTGCCACACCGGGTGCGGTCAACCCGATCCTGGGTGCGTTGACCGCACCCAGGATCATTAAGGTCCATTTTTTAAAAAAAAAAATTGCCCAAATGGGCTTCTCGAATTTTAAAAAAAAAAAATTTATGCTGAGTCAGCTGCTGACAACAGCTGTGCTGACAGCTGCAAAATAAAAAAAAACCCTATTCCCGACCCCCTTTATATATAACATATATATATATATATATATATTACATTTTTGCCCCTGCCGCACCCCGCACCCGGGTTTTTTTGGAAGTGCCGAATCCCCGCACCCGCACCCGCACCCATGTGACATAGCTCCTGGTTCATGTGCGTTCATGCTTTTGTGTGTGTGAGAGAGAGAGCATGCTTGTGTCTGCGTGAGAGGGCATGCATCTGTGAGATAGTGTGTGTGAGAGAGAGTGTGCACGTGTGTGTACCCATGCGTGTGCATGTGCATCTATGTCACATGGGTGCGGGTGCGGGTGCGGGTGCAACAATGCGGCACTTTAAAAAAACTTGGGTGCGGGGGTGCGGGAGGGTATATATATATATAATTATACAGTAACACTAATGAAATAAAAAACAATTATCATAATAT
This sequence comes from Nuphar pumila, assembly GCF_984573655.1. NCBI lineage: Eukaryota > Viridiplantae > Streptophyta > Magnoliopsida > Nymphaeales > Nymphaeaceae > Nuphar > Nuphar pumila. The sequence goes on along the minus strand of NC_143263.1, from coordinate 91,501,904 downwards.
CATCAAATCAATTAATCATTATGCATGCAATAAATCAAATCAACAATCTACAATTCTATTCTTCCTCATAAAAACTAACATCATAATTAAATCAAAAAATTTTAATTAGTGGTAAAAGAAGCATGAGGTAATGCAATTTTTTTTTCTTAATTATGATGTCTGGGACATCATTGCATTAAAGAACACAAAATAGATGCATCTTCTTCCTCTTACCAAACTCATATCATATTGATTGGATAGAGAGGTTGTTGACCTTACCAGTGGTTGCAAAAAGAGGGGGAACTTTAAAAAAGAAAGAGTAATGGAAGAAATAACCAAAGCAGAATAAGGAAATGAACATAATGCAGTAAATCATGTGAAGCATGGCAGCGCGTGTGGCTGAAAATTGCATGAAAGATGGGGCAAAGAGAAATGGCTACATTATATTTGCTTCTTCTAGAAGAAAAATTTCCAGCTCTACTACAAATACCACATGGTATTTCGATTAGGATTTCAGAAAACAAGAAAATACAAATCTATCAAGATTCATTCAAATACAACCGAACAAAGATTTACTATCACATCACTGCCGTATTCACCAAGAATTTCTGAAACTTGAGAAAACAATGAATTCTTTTAATTCCTCATGTCTTCTTTTCTTTCAAGTTCCAAGATCTTCCCCAAAAAACTAAACTTAGAAATCTCTCAAGAAATTCAAGAGAATGGTGTCTGAATCAATTGGGCCCAAGATATCAGATGAATATTCATGGTCTTTACACCCTTGAATTAGAGACAGAGAGGAGAGATTGAGAGAGAGAGAGATCGAAGGAGCGATTGAGAGAGAGAGAGAATGCATACATGGGTTGGAGACGGAGAGGAGGCGTCGCCGGTGGGTTGGAGACAGTGATACCTCGTCGCCGCGTTGGGGTGTTGGAAAAGATGGGTCGGGGTCGGGAGAAGAGGAGGTCGGGGTCGCCGCGTCGGGGTCAGGAGGAGAGAGCAATTTTTTTTTGCCCTAATCCCCCTTCCAGACCATTTCATTGGGCTTCTTTTTTTTTTTAAGTCCAAGAATTGGACATTTATGACCTTGAGTGCGTTGACCACACCCAGGGTTGGTTTGACCGCACCCACACGCGCACCTGCATCATGTCACGTCGACGTGGGTGCGGCACCTGGCTGGCCGAATCCCTTTGACATAGACGTGCATGTATGTGTGTGGGTGAATGCATGTTTTCATATTTCAACAGGCTCAATCAAAGCCAGTAGAACATGTGCATGTATGTGTGTGGGTGGATGCATGTTTGCATATTTCACCAGGCTCAGTCAAAGGCAGTAGATTAGAGAATTTGTTCGCCAAGGAAGTAAAAAATTAGTGTTCCAAATTGTATATAAATCCGATTTGAGAATATCAACTCTTTTCTTGTTGTTTTCTTTATGTTTATCCTTTCATCTTGATGCTTACAATGTTAATACATTTGTCGCCATATATGCATTTTTGTTTACAGCATAAGTTGGGTAGGGGACATAAGGACAAGGTCCAGCAATTCACAGCAATAACAGGAACAAGGTAAGATTTTTGTGCACAATTCCAGTCATTAGTTGTATTCCAACATTGCTACTATTGTTCCAACTGCGACTATTAATATTTGATTAATGTTTTTACCTTAGCATTATGTTGGAGCACTTTGTGTTTGTTAATGATTGATCTTTGTTTCTCCGTTTCAAGTGCATTTGTTTTTATAGGTAGTTTATTTCTGATGTCTTGGCATCCCTTGAGTTACGTTTCATTTTATGTTAGCATTTGAACATTTAATATTTTGGAATTTTCTCACAGCTTCCTCTGTATTTCGTGTTTTGAGTCACTTATCCCTTCTGTTAACTCCAAATATACTCCTGATTTTGTAAAATTGATAGCTTAACATAATAGAGACTTGCCATTTTGGTTCTACTTTGGATCAACTTATGAGTACTTTGAAACATTTTCATATCATTAAGATTATGGTCAACGGGTCGAATACGATAGTCGGACTGTTAGAGTCACACTATCTTAACCAAGTGGGACTTCGGTTCAAATTCAAGAGAGAACACTTTTCTCTCTTTTTAGTGTCATCAGTTATCAATTAGGATCTTGAAGACTTGCTCATTCTCAAAGTTCATGTAGTGGAAAGACTGCTGAACCTTTTTTTTTTTTATTTTAACATCATTAAATTATCAATGAAGATATTGAAAACCTGCTCATTTGTCGATATTACTTGCGTAGTGAAAAGATTGCTCTCCAGGCATTGAAAGCGAGTGATTGGCATTTAGAAGGGGCTTTGGACCTATTCTATAGCCAGCCTCAAATTAGAGCAGTGACTGATTCTAGACATCTTGAGGAGCTCTATCAGAGATATAAAGGCAAGCACCTCTAACTTTTCTTTTTTCAAGTTACAATGACGAAAGATCACTTTTTTCTTTTAATGGTTTCTAGATTACCATGTGCATGATCATTGCGAGCACCTGTTAGTCTGCACAATTAAATTGATAATGAATTGTTTTGTGTGGGCAATGTAGACAAATTTGCACATTATCTTTTAGAAAGATGTAGCCTGAATGCTGTTGCCTTCTCCTTCATGTTTCCTCTATAGCTGGGATGATGTGTGTAGGTGCTATAGAGAAAAGCAGCTCCTAATCAAAGCATTGGCGTTGTGACATTTTCATATTATATCCATAGAACAATGCCATAAAATGTATTCTTGATTAACCCACTGCAAGTTTAGAAGTTTAAAGAGGTTGCTGATTACTTATGTAGAAAGGAACTTAGGTAAATAAATTCCATTTTTGCAGTAAGCCTTCCATTGCCTTTGTTTACCATTTCATAGGGTTCTACTTGAGTCTTGCTAGTTGACTCATATTGTCCTATTCATCATCATCATCAAGCCTTATCCCAACTATGGGGTTGGCTTAAAATCTTTTCTATCACTTCTCACTGCCTCCTTTCAAGCCTCCATCAATCTTCCTTTTCCCTAATTAGTGCTGTGATAGGTATCCACACATCATCTCCAAACCATTCTAAATGGCACTGTCTAAGTTTTTCTCTTATTGGTAGTGCTCTTAAAAACATTTTTTGATATGTCTATTTTTAATCTTATTCTTTTCCGTAACTTCATACATCCATCTTAACATACACATCGACGTTCACTCTTTCGTCCTGTCACTTTTTAATTGCTTAATGCCAGTTTTGCAAACTCATCTATTTAATTGTAGAGGCATTCATTTATCACATGACATTCTATTACCGTGTTGCCATTGTATCTTGCCAACACAAATCCTATTGATAATATTTTTATTATATCCATCACCTTATTTCAATAGATTATAACATAGTTGGCAAACTCGTGACTCAGGCTTGGATCGCCTGACCCTTGACTCGCGGGTCGACTCGGTAACTTGGACGGGTTAGGACCTAAATTTTTTTAGTGTTTTTTTTTAAATATTGAATGTAACACTATGTTTTCTACAATGAGAATATGTTTTCTACAATGTGAATGCAAATAATCAAACTCCAATCAACAAATTCACTAAATCAAAGCATCAAAGAACAAAAACTACAAAGTATCTGCATAAAAAATAAATAAGCTTTATAACTGCACATAGCCACATACATAAGAACAATAATGAAAATTGTGAAATGAATATTAATAATTAAGCTACACAAGTAGAAATAAAACAAGTAAAAAATAAACAAGTAAACTAGTAGAAGAAGAAGAAGAAAAAAGCATCAAAGAACAAAAACTACAAAGTATCTGCATAAAAAATAAATAAGCTTTATAACTGCACATAGCCACATACATAAAAACAATAATGAAAATTGTGAAATGAATATTAATAATTAAGCTACACAAGTAGAAATAAAACAAGTAAACTAGTAGAAGAAGAAGAAGAGGAAGAGGAGGAGGAGGAGGAGGAAGAGGAGGAGAGGAAGAAGAAGAAGAAGACGAAGAAGAAGAGGAAGAAAAAGAAGGAAGAAGAAGAGGAAGGAAGAAGAAGAAGAAGAAGAAGAAGAAGAGGAAGAGGAAGAGGAAGAAGAGGAGGAAGAAGAAGAAAGGATGACTCGCCGAGTTAGCCGATCCTGGTTAAACCAGGACTGGCCTGGATCGGTGGCCCAGTTAGTGGGCGATCCGATCCGACTTCGAGTCGGATTGCCGGGTTTGCCAACTATGGATTGTAAGTCTCAAAGCCTTTTTACATTGTTGAGGAAGAGGAAGAAGAAGAAGAAGAAGAGGAGGAAGAAGAAGAAGACTCGCCGAGTTAGCCGATCCTGGTTAAACCAGGACTGGCCTGGATCAGTGGCCCAGTTAGTGGGCGATCCGATCCGACTTCGAGTCGGATTGCCGGGTTTGCCAACTATGGATTGTAAGTCTCAAAGCCTTTTTACATTGTTGAATTGCAAGATCTTGCATCTTCATGACATTTCCTTCCTAGTGTGCCTGCTAAATTTTGTTATATTCTGTTTTTGTTCTTCTTAAGCCATTTGCTTCTTCAATGAGCTCCTCCAGATTTATAGTTTTGATTGTCATCTTCTTTCTCTTGGCTAACAAATACGATACCATCTGCAAACAACATACACTAGAAGACCTCTTTTTGGGTGGAAGGTGTTACTTCCTTTACAATTATTGCAAATTAATATGGGCTTGAGTGCATGAAAAATTGTGCTGGTTCCTATGTTCACATACTTGTAAATGCATATTATACAAATGGATTGAAATCCATTTTGCAAGTTGTCTATGTTATAATTTATTCACTTCCACTGGTGCAAGTCAATTTTATGAGTGCCTTGTAGGGATGCTTTTTTGCAGCTTCTCCTACTTCATAATGATATACTGCAAAATTCATGATGATGGAAATGCTTGTGGATTCTTTTACTATCTGTTGCAATTTTGTTTTTTTTACTACTGCCAATAGTTTTCTTTCATGCATTGGAGTGACATAAAATTTTGGCTTGAACGAATTGCACCATACAGTAAAATGCTAGAATATTGATAAACTCCTATACTATAAAAAACATATTTTCAAGTAAATAACTTAGGGCTTGTTTGGATCTATTTTTATTTATTGTTTATTTACATAAATTAAATAACATTTTATAAAGAAGAATCTTGACTTTAATTTTAATTAAGTGAAGCAACTATTTAAATTAAAATGTAGAAGAAAAGGAGATTTGTGAGTAGTAGTGATGGTGGTGGTTGTGACGACGGTGGTGGTAGTGGTGATTGTGGTGGTGGTGGTGATGGTGACGATAGTGGTGTTGGTGTTGGTGATGGTGGTAGTGGTGGATGGTGATGGCTGTAGTTGTAATGGTGATGGTGGTTATGACAGTGGTGGTGGTGGAGTGGAAGAAAATTAGTAGTAAAGAAAAAAGTAGGTCCCTCCTGCAGAGGTGTTTTTTGATTAAATTTATAAAAAATCATTAAAAAATAAAAATAAAAGATACAAACACCAAGGCCCCTTTTATATATGTTTTTAATTATTGTTTACATGCATAAATTAAATCACATTTTATAAAGAAAAGTGTTGCCTTTATTTTTAATCAGGTGAATGTTTGGTCCAGGTTTACCGGAAGCTCCATAGGGCGTCAGAAACGTGAAACGTGGTGCTTTTGAAACATGCTGGGAAGCACTAAAAAAAGTGGGAAGCGCGCTTCCCAATTTAGAAGAAGCTTGCTTCCCCTTCTTTTTTCATTTTTTTTTGTTTTTGTTTTTATTTTCTTTCTTTATTCTCTTTTTTCGCTTTCGGTCCGCTTCCTAGGTCGCTTTCGAGACGATTCCTAGTTTGCTTCTAAGTTGTCCTGCGCTTCCCGCTTTTTAAAATTTTGAAAGTGCCTCGCTTCATGCTTCCACTTCTCGAATCGCTTCCTGCTCTCGCTTCCCTGACTGACAACTTTGGTTTGGACTGCCAATCATTTAAACTAGAATGAAAAGAAAAAGTGGTAAGTATGAGTAGTGATGATGGTGGTGGTGGTGGTGGTGAGGTGATGGTGGTGATGAGGTGATCGTGTTGATGATGGTGGGTGGTGGGTGGTGGTGATGTTCATGATGGTGGTGGGATGTAAGAAAATAAGTAATTGTAAAACAAAGAAAAAGGTCCTTCCCTATTTTTGAAAACATCACATGATTTCTCACCAAATTTATAAAATCTCATTAAAAACAATAAAGTAGAAGGCCCAAACACCAAAACTTGCTATTTAAAATAAATGGCATGGAGCAATTTATTAAAGGATCCAAACAAGGACCAAAATTTTCTATTTAAAATAAGTATAAATGGTATGGAGCTATTTATAAAGTGATCCAAACATGTGCTTAGAAAAATACTGAAAAAGAGAATTGGAGAAAATGCATAGAAGTAAAACATATTTGACATTTTGACCACAAAGAAAAGAGAAGTAAAACATATTTGACATTTTGACCACAAAGAAAAGATAGTGAACATCCACAAAGAAAAAAAAGGACCTTCAATTAGAAAATGTTTATGAGAAAGTAATTTGCTCCAAAGAAATTAAACTCTCACTATCCATCCCTTTCTGAAGGAATGTTTGCAAAAATCTGACAATTATCTTTTCAACCTTTCCTGGAATGTTGAAAGTGGACTTTAAATAGTTGAATTGCTGGCCCTCTCATGCTTAATAAGAGTAAGAGTAACATGCCCAACCATAAACTCCATGTTTCAAATTTTTTTTAACACGCTATCCTCCACTTCTGTCCAATGGTGGCTGCGGGGTCTTTCTTAGCATTAACTTTCAAAATTTGAGCTTTAGATTGGTTCCTGCTCATTTATTATTTATGGGGCTGGAAGCCCATGGTTGAGAAAGATAAGGTAGAAATGTCTAGAAGATGGAGAGTTTTTTGTGAAGTCACGTTATGCTGCACTATCACAACAAGGAGCTCTTTCCAGCCAAGACGATATGAGGATTTTTCTCACCTAGAGCCGAATTGTTTGGGTGGCTTCCATAGATGGGATGTGTACGCTCAGTCATTTGGATGGGCATGTCTTTCATTTGTGCAGAAGATGTGTATTATGTTGCAGGGTATGGGAAGCTACCAAACATATGTTCTGCTCTGGTCAGATCATTTGAAGGAGTTGCAAGAAGATTTCAGAGTGGTATAACTTTTTATTACCCCCTGGGCCACACACAAAAGATGAAAAATAGTATGTTGTATCATGATGGTGAATGCTAAAAACACGATGGGCAGTTTGGCAACAACAATGCAAGGAGTTTCTTATTATATCTGCAATAATGCTATTTTTATATTTTTTTTGGCCATTGACAAGAATATTTCAAACTGAGGATCTGATATTTATAGATAAGATCCATGAGGATTGGTGTTTCTAGGATATAACTTGTGTCCTTATTGGGTTGTTACTTTTGTGCTGCCTGCCATACTTACTATCTATGTCACATGGGTACTGGTATGGGGACACAGCTATATATATATATATATATATATATATATATATAGTTTGGGTCCAGATCCACATACGAAGAAGAATAACTCCCACCCCAAAAGCTTTCTTTTTTTATTCTCTCATTTTCTTCTTTTATGTTTTTTATCATATTTTTTTCTACTTCCTCCTCCTTTCACCCCCATGCTTAGTTGTCAAAGGCAGAATCTAGGCGGCCTAGCCGAGGTAGTCTCTCGGTTTGATGTGCAGTTGCACACACATATATGTTTTCTGTGTAATTGTATATATATATATTAACATATCATAAACATATATTATACATTTACAATATTATGTGTTTATATTATATATATAATTATATATATACATATATGAATACTTAATTCATATTTAATCTGTAAGCATACAAGTTATCTATTTGATTGTTTTTATGTAATATAATTGCTTTACAGTGTTCGACAACATGTTAAGAGGCGGACGGAAAAAGGGGGAGCGCTCCCCGTTCCTGGTTCTCCTGTGGCTGGAGGTCCAGACAAAATGAGCACCTAAGAAAAATTATTTGTCTATTGCTTATTGTTGATTGATATTATGTTGTATACATGTTTGTTATTAATTTTAGTAGTTTTTTACATATTTTGTATGTTTTTTTAAATTTTTTACTGGATTGCCAGTAGGATTATGGGGCATACCAACCGAGCTAAATGTTGCACCCAACAAATCAACATCCTAAAATTCGATCTATGAGCCTACATAAGCGGCTGCATAAGGACACTGACCACAAACAAATAAAATAGGAGCAGTAGAGTGCAGGCCGGGTAGGCCCATCATAGCTATAAAACACGGTGGTGGTGCAACTGTCAAAGGCCGATTAGTGGGAACATATCTCCTGAAACAATTGAAATCGGTATGCCTTTTCTTACCACATATTTGGCATATGGTACTTGGGTTGAAATTGGTGGGAGTAGGAAGAATACCATTACCACAACCGTCTTGATTTTGTCAGTACCTTTTGTGAAAATAGTTGGTTAAGTGTGGTTAAGGACATAATTGGTATTTATATATTTGTTATGTACATTTCTCTATATATGTGTAGGCAGGATGTTTTAGTCATATAGTGTACATGTTAAGGTCATTTTAGCCATTTTCTACTTTTTCTTTGTAGTCTTTGTAGCCCAATAAAGAGGGCCTACCCTTGTACATTTCTTGTGTGGAATAAGACGTTGAGGCTTTTGGCGTGTGTTTTCTCTTGCATGCCTCTAACCCATTTATTTTAATGACCTTTGTCTGCCTCCTCTAGCACGTCTTGCGTGACTTCTAGCACGTCTTGCGTGACTTCTAGGATGAAACAATGACCTTGAGTTGGATGCCTATGAGCAGAATCATCACTCTTGTTAGCATTGGACAACTTAAACTTGGATTCAAAATCAAGTAACATGATCCTCAATTCATCATACTTAGGCATTGGGATGTGACAAACATGCATAGCTATAAACATACTATACTCAGGGTGAAGTCCTCGAACCTTCTGCATCATTATGTCCTCATCTGGAATAGGACTCCCTATTAGCTGCAAGTTAATCTGTCAACTGCTTAAGCATATATAGTTGTAAACATACTGTACTCGGGGCCAAGTCCTGTAACCACCTGGTGTAACGATCCCAACTAATACCCAAGAAAAAGGACAGATTTTTTTTAAAACATTGCGAAAATATTCTCAGAGACCAGGGGCCTTTACACTTCCACATACAATTGGATAACTCAACCGACCACAAGGGATTTTACACTTATCATCCACACCATAACAAGCTAAATTTTATTAAATAAGTAAGAATAGTTTCGAGACAATTGCATAAAAAAATTAGAGTGCATGGACAATTAAATGTAACGAAAAAGAAAGAAAAGCAGAGCTACGCTGTCCATCTGTAAAGTTGTCTAGCAAACATGTAGCACTCGCAAATCTTTTAGAAGCGAGTCACTTCACTGATTTCCTGAGGCTGCAAAAAACCACAAAAGTAGGGTGTCAAAATCCAAAGAATTCTGTAATACTATTGCAATAAGAACATGGTTCATATAAACATTTAGATCTCACAGCATGCAATAGGATATAAAATCATGCATTCAACCATGCAAGGTAAGTATATACAGGTCAAGTAGAGAAGCAAGTAAATATACATGATCTAATGCATAACAGAAAAAATGCATAATGTCTGTGTACATGCATGAATACTTTATTATCTTTAATCAAGTTTTCTTTTTATATGCATGCTCCTATTAGAATGCATATAATTTAAGTTTCTCTTTTTATTACTGTTGCCCGTAGATACACCAAATGGGTAGATATTTTCGAGGTCAAGTAGGGTTCCCAAGGTAACTTAGCACACACGTTGTATTTTATTACTGGGTTCTAAACTTAGTCCTCGATCGAATCACCTTCGAAACATTAGACCTGCACATCTAATGTCGGGACACTAGGGACTTCCACATTCAATAGAGTCACTTTCTTGGTATACAAAAACAACTGTGTCTACACACCACCCTCAGGTAAATTGGCAGACTCTCCCTAAAACTATAGCCAGGAGAAAAAATCTCAATATCGGGTCAAGGGGTAACAATAGCGCACACAGAGTTTTTTATTCTCGTGGTCCCCTAAAACTGAAACTCTAAGATTCTCATTCTAACGACGAAAGATCTCAGAACATATATTACACTGTTCTTTTATCTTTACTTGCTTATTAATAATCAATTCTTTAATTTACAAATTCAGTACGCAAACAAAGACATAAACTCGCATATTCTCCTGCAAAAACCATCACGGGATCACCGCCCTCGGAAAAACACAGAACAGTGCAATACAGTGCAACGACATTAATGCGATTTTTTGCGATGCATTTGAAATAAATAAAAGAGGAGCAAAACCAAAGCTCAAGACTCACCAGGCCTATGATGATTCATTTTAATCACCGATGCACCATAAACAAAAATCATAACATGCCATTATATGCAATGATGGCAACATGCTTTCAATGCACATTCATGTAACTTAACAATGTGCATGAAATACAACATCCATATGCATGTGTTCACGTACATGTGCTTTCATGTAACCATTCCACAAACATGCTTTCATTCATGAATCAACTTAATTTGAACAAGTGAACATTCATGCATTCTTGTACATGTGAAACACGCATCAATTTCATGTATGCACATGCACTTGAACAAAATTCTATATAGTATAATACTTAAGCATGTTACATCAATTCAAAACATTTTCATTTACATGTATTCAAACCCACGTACATGTACATAACCAAAATTTGGAAGTTGAACATGCATTCTAAATGTCTAATTCCAGATTTAAATAACATCCAGTGTTGAATATGATTTTTTTTTGAAGTTGGCTCATCAAGCCTTGTCGACACCATCGACTAGGGTTCAGCCCAACCCAGCTGAACCCAAACAGGCCACCCGCCTGTCCACAACACAAGGGAGAAACAAAATTTTTATTTCAAAAACTTTCGTTTCAAAATAGCTGTTTTTTTTCCTTTTTTTGAAAACAGATCGCTGCCCCAGCCGAGCCCACTGGGCTGGGCCCTGCAGGCCCAAGTCAGGCCTGTCAAAAACAGTCCTGACGAGGCCTGGCTGCACTAGGCAGGTCTGCCCAGACCACAGTGCACAGGAAATATTGCAGTTTCTTTTTTTTACAGATTGCTGCCCAGAACATAAGGCCCCCGTTGGTTAGTGAACCTGCAAGGCACTATGCAGCGCTTTCGGGCTAAAATCGACACATGATAATAATGAAAAAAAAAGAGAGGCTCCACTACTTTTGAGCATAAGAGCCCTTTGCAATGCTTGCATAGTTTGCTAATATACGAAAGAGTCCTGCAAACAGAGCACATAGGAAAATCAGGTGCCTCTGGAAGGATATCAAAAACATTCTCAATAACTCCAGTTTTTACCATGTCCATTTTACAAGCAGGTCTGCCTTTTTCCTAACTTCACAAGTGCCTTGGCCACAACCTCGTGAAGCATACAATTATTATCAAACAGAAGACCAACAAGAGGAATCACAGCCCCATGGGCAGCAACTAGTTCTGCTAAGTGTTCATCAACCAGTAGCTTATCTAGGGCTCAGACTACTGCAAGCTGAGCAGGGTTGGACTCAGCAAGAAGAAGTGACACAGGAGGTTCCACACAGTGTGCTGCAGCCAGTGTGGATCAAATCCCTGTGTTGCCAAAAAGAACACAGCCCAGCTGAACCTGGCAGGCCTGTCATGGCTCTGCCGGGTCTGGCCAAACCTGGCCAGACGAGCCGAGCTCGACTGGTCTGGTTGCTGGACCAAGAACCCTAATGTTAAATGCATGTGACGACACTTTAAGCATGCAAAAATTCAGTTCATACATGCATGGACAGGTTTACATAAATTATATATTTTCCTATGCATAAAAATATACTATGCAACTTAGCTTTTTGCATGCACATACCAACACACACTCCAAGCCTACATGCATGTACTTATTCACAAATTAAGATCATGTGCATATTCAGATTTCTCAAGTGATATGCATGCATATGCAGAATTTAAATCTAGCAATAAACCACCATCCAAATGTTTATTCAATAAGATATTCATGAAACATCAAAACTACCATAAAACAAGCATGTAACAAGCTATAGTTATCATGAAATAAATTTCTGTTTTAACAAATAACAAGCATGTACAAAAATTTTATTTTCGAAAAGATGAAAAGAATCAACAATACAACCATGGAGGAAGATCCATGAATCATCCTCCATGTGTTTTTTGAGAAAACATCCATATAAACACTATTTTCATGGATTTTCATCAAAAAGTTGCATGGAAATCAAATCCATGTTCTTTTTCTCATTCGAAATAAGAGAAAGACCCATACCTTTATCGTAAATCGAAAAAGAAACAAGATTAATGGTGAAAACTACGGATGATTGAAGAAGGTAGCCTTCTTCTTCTTCCTCTCTTTTTCTCTCTCTTCCTCTCTTTTTTTCCTTTTTATTTCTCTTTCTTCCCCTTTTTTTGATCTATTTATAGAGCTCTAGATGGGCTGGAGAAGATGTTAAAATACATGTAATCCATATATTATATATATATATATATATGAATTATCTAATATGCCCAATAGGGGTATTTTAGTCATTTCACAAGTACCCGATAGGGGTACTTGTTATTTTCCTTTATTTTTGTAATTCTTTTTACACTTTATTTTTTTCTTTTTCTTTTTGTTTTTTTGGTCACATAAAAGGGGCCCCACCATGGAGTCGATGGGGCCCCCAACGGTCACATTTGTGACCGTTGGGGGCTCCCAACGACTCCATGGGGAGCCCCTAGGTGGCTCTTCTTTTAAGGCCATAAGGCCATCCCTCCTCTCCTTCTTTTGTGTATATATAGGGGTGAACCCCTCTTGTATTTTTCACTCTTGAGAGTTCTCTCTCTTTTTCAATAAGAGACATTTATATTTTTATGTTGTGTTGTCTCTTGTGGGTTTGGGTGTTACCTCTTTTGTTTGTTCATTAGTGGGTATTGTAAGTGCTTATTGTAATAAGATATTGCGGAAATATAAAGAGTGCATACAAGCACTTATAACAATGAACAAAAGAGACAATATCACAAGTCCACGAAGGGACAATACAAGCACAATCCTTTAAGAAGGCAACAATATACAAAGCCTCTTATTGAAAAGAGAGAGAAGCTCTCCAAAGATAAAAATACACAAGGGGTTCACCCCTATTTATACAAGAGGAAGAGGAGGAAAAAGGAGGGCCAAAGGGCCTCAAAAGGAGAGCCAAAAGGGGGCTCCCATGGAGTCGTTGGGAGCCCCCAACGGTCACATTTGTGACCGTTGGGGGCTCCAACGACTCTATGTTGGAGCCCCTTTAGGTCCTCAAAAAACGAAATAAAAAGAATTAAAAAAACAAAAAATAAATAATTACATTTGGACAAAAAAATAAATAGTTGTTTTCTAAAACAGCTATGTGAAATTACAGAAATACCCCTATCGGGTATTGATGTAATATACAGTATATATATATGTATATATATATATATTAGATACATTTTAACACCCCCCCTCAAACTTTACGGGGGAATGACGGAAAGTTTGCCAAGAAGAAACATGAAGCGAGGAGCCGAAAGAGCTTTAGTGAAGAAGTCCGCCAACTGATATTCTGAAGTGACATATGACAGAGCAATAGTTCCTCGTAAGAATTCGTCACGAACATAGTGGCAATCCATTTCGATATGTTTTGTACGTTCATGGAAAGTATGATTGCTCGCAATATAGATGACACTCTTGTTGTCGCAACATAGCTTTGAAGCTTCAGTAATATCAACTCCCATGTCCTTAAGCAAACTGCGAAGCCATACAAGTTCCATTGTCGTGGTTGCCATCGCCCGGTACTCAGCTTCCGTGGATGATAGTGAAACTTTCTGCTGCTTCTTGCATCGCCAGGCAATCAACGAGTCCCCTAAAAAGACACAAAACCAATAGTTGAGACTCGATCATTGGGATTACCTCCCCAATCTGCATCAATATAAGCAAGAAGATTCAAGGAAGAAGAGGAGGATAGAAATAACCCTTTATTGATGGTATTCTGAATGTAGCGGATGATTCGGAGAACAACACTCATATGCACAGTTGTAGGAGCATGCTGAAATTGACTGATTGAGTGAACCGCATGAGTGTCTGGTCTGGTGATGGTCAAATAAGTAAGAGACCCAATGAGTTGTCTGTAAGGTGTGGGATCTTCCAGAAGAACCCCATCCTCTAATCGCAATTTGACATTAATAACCTCGGGAGTCTCTACCTTCTTATCATCAGAAATCCCAGACTTAGAGCATATATCTGCAGCAAGCTTCATCTGTGACAAAATATATTCTCTAGGAGAATATGCAACCTCAATTCCAAGAAAATATCTGAGAAAACCTAAATCAGACATATCAAAATTATCTTTTAACATATTTTTAACATTAATAATATTATTTTGATCATTCCCAGTGATAATCATATCATCAACATAAAACAACAAAATTACGATACTAGAACCTGTATTTTTAACAAAAAGAGCAGTGTCAGTATAACAAGAATGAAATCCTAATTTTATCATGATATCACTAAAACGATCATACCAAGCTTTAGGGCTTGTTTAAGACCATATAATGCCTTTAAAAGCCGAAGTGTTTGACCTTGCTTAATATTTATTCCGGGTGGCGGATCCATATAAACTTCTTCACTTAAACTTCCATTTAAAAAAGCATTTTTTACGTCAAGTTGATAAATAGGCCATTTTTTGGTTGATGCGACAACTATTAAGGTTCTGACACTAGTCATTCGAGCTACAGGAGCGAATGTTTCTTCGTAATCAATGCCATACTCTTGGGAGTACCCCTTAGCAACTAATATGGCTTTATATCGTTCTAAAGAGCCATCGCTTTTAGTTTTAACTTTGAAGACCCAGCGACAACCAATAGGTTTTTTGTGTGAGGGTAAATTAACTATTTCCCCGGTATTGGCCTTTTTTAAAGCATTTAGTTCAACTTGCATGACTTCAACCCAATGAGGTATAGATTTAGCTTGATTATAGTGAGCCAGTTCAAAATAAGAATGTAGGGTTATCAAACATGCCCGATAATTGGGAGTTAAGGAATCATAGGATACAAACCTATTTGGGGGTATTGATATTCTAGAAGAATGCCTAACTTGTGGTTCCTCAGTGGATTCAGAGACTTGAGAGTATTTTTCGAGGGCACTAATAGGTTTTTCTTGATTTCTTCTTGAGTAAACATTTATATTGGCATTACTATCATGAACATTTGTATTTGAATCACTATCATTGGAGAGTGTTATGTCAAGAGGGGATACCTCATGAGTATCATCTATTTTTTCAAGGGAATCTTCTTGTATGTCATCAATAAGATCATATAAGAATATATAATCAATTTCATTTGTCTCTTCTATTTTATCGAAACCGTTTTCTTCTTCTAGAAAAGTTACATCTTTTGAAACATATAGTTTATCATTCTTAAAATCATAACATCTATACCCTTTTTTATTTTCACCATATCCGAAAAATACACATTCAAGTGCTTTTGGAGATAACTTATCCCTTTTATGAAGTAGGACAAAACATTTGCAATAAAAAATACGAAGACGATTAAAATCGGGTGAAAACTTAAAGAGTTTCTCATAGGGAGAAACATTTTTTAACTTAGAAGAGGGCATTCTATTGATTAGATAGGTTGAGGTAAGAACGGCTTCGACCCAAAACTTCTTTGGAATATTTTTAGACACAAGTAATGTTCTAGCGGTTTCTATAATGTACCTATGTTTCCTCTCCGCTAGGCCATTTTGTTGAGGAGTCATAGGACATGACTTTTGATGGCAAATGCCATTTTGGGTTAAATAGTTTTGAAATTCATGAGATAAGTATTCGTCACCGGAATCAGATCTTAAAATAGATGTTATTTTGAAATTGATTTTGAATCTTTTTATGAAAATCTTTAAAGAAAGTAAATACTTCCGACTTATGACTAAGGAAATAAATCCAAACATACCGAGTAAAGTCATCAATAAACGTAACATAATATGAATAACCCCCTTTAGACATAACCGGAGAAGGCCCCCAAACATCCGAATGCACCAATTCAAAAGGCCTTGATGAGAGAGAAGTTCTAGTTAGAAATGGAATAGACTTCATTTTTCCAAAAATGCAATCTTTGCAATTAATTTCTTTTTCCTTACAAAATTTGTTTCCAAAAGGAAAGAGATACATTTTGGAATAACTTGGATGACCAAGTTTTTTATGCCAAGTTTCCATGTTTTTTTCTTGGACATAAGAACAAAAAAAGTTTGTAGGGAGATCAAGATGGTCCATATAATAGAGGTCTCCCTTTCTATGGCCTTGCCCAATCCGCTTCTCGGACCGGAGATCCTGCACAAAGCAACCATTAGATGAGAAAGATATTTCACATCCATGGTCGGCAATTTGAGAAACCGAAAAAAGGTTTAAATTTAATTTGGGAACAACTCTTACTTTTGGAACACAAAAAATTTGTGAATCTTTAAAAGAGCCAATACTTGAAATTTTCAAAAAAGTTCCATCGGCCGTAGAGACACAAGAGTCCTTTGAATTGGTGCAAACATCACTAAGTGCATTTTCATGAGGGGTCATATGAAAAGAAGCTCCGGAATCAAAGATCCAAGAATACGTACCGGGTGATGGTGTTGAAGCAATAGCCGCACCCGATGTGGAGGAAGAAACTTTTAGCATTTGTTGGAGAGCCATAGATATTTGTCCAAGAGTTTCTTTAATATCATTGTTCTTGCCTTCATCTTCTTTGGTGGTGGTTTCTTCAAGAGAAGCCACTTTAGGCTTGAAGGTTCCAATAAGCTTTGGACAAGCGGGTCTAATGTGACCCGACTCATTGCAATAATGACAAACAATCATTTTTCTTCCTCCATTGTAGTTCCCTTGTTTCCCAAAATGAGGAGGCTTATAGGTTCTAACATTGTTACCCGGTTTGGATACGGCAAGGACTTCATCAACATGCTTACTCATGCCAAGCCTTGTTTCTTCTTGGGTGATTTCGGCAATAGCATCCTCAATAGGAGGAAAAATAGATCTATGAAGAAGTGAGGATCTCACTTGCTCAAATTCGGGACGTAGCCCAAAAAGAAATTGAAACAATCGCTCTTGTTCCATTTGTTTTTGTCTTAAATCAATATCTTCCATAGAAACCCACTTTGGCTCCAAGAGAGCCAATTCATTCCATAGTGGGTTTAGGGCACTATAGTAGTCTTGAATGCTAGAATCACCTTGCTTGGTGGTTCTAATCTTTTCTTGCAAGAAGTATGCTCTTGCAAGATCCTTTTGGGTATACATACCTCTCATAAAGGACCAAGCCTCATTAGCTCTACGAAATTTAGCTATATTAGCACATACCTTAAGCTCCACATTGTTCATAAACCACGCAAGGATTTTTGCGTGATTGCTTTCCCAATCTTCCACTTCCTTTTGATGATTTTCAATGGCCTTGAGGCGAGCATCTCCCTCAAGAGCCTTTTCTTGATCTTCTTTCATCTTCGTGAGCATAAGCTTAGGTTTCGGAACGGTCCCCATGACAAAACCCCAAAGCTTCTTTCCTTTGAGATTATTCTCCATTGCCGATGCCCACATCATATAATTCTTTCCATTGAGCTTGAAAGATAGATCAATCTTTGTCTCCATGATGTTGCCAAGAAGTGAGAAGAAGTCCACTAAGTATGAGATACACGAACCACACCTTTTCTTCAAGAATCGAGTGGCTCTGATACCATGTAATGAGATATTGCGAAAATATAAAGAGTGCATACAAGCACTTACAACAATGAACAAAAGAGACAATATCACAAGTCCACGAAGGGACAATACAAGCACAAGCCTTTAAGAAGGCAACAATATACAAAGCCTCTTATTGAAAAGAGAGAGAAGCTCTCCAAAGATAAAAATACACAAGGGGTTCACCCCTATTTATACAAGAGGAAGAGGAGGAAAAAGGAGGGCCAAAGGGCCTCAAAAGGAGAGCCAAAAGGGGGCTCCCATGGAGTCGTTGGGAGCCCCCAACGGTCACATTTGTGACCGTTGGGGGCTCCAACAACTCTATGTTGGAGCCCCTTTAGGTCCTCAAAAAACGAAATAAAAAGAATTAAAAAAACAAAAAATAAATAATTACATTTGGACAAAAAAATAAATAGTTGTTTTCTAAAACAACTATGTGAAATTACAGAAATACCCCTATCGGGTATTGATGTAATATACAGTATATATATATATGTATATATATATATTAGATACATTTTAACACTTATTGCACTCTTTGTTTTTCCGCATATTTCATTACATGGTATCAGAGCCTTGCGTATGCTCTTCTTCTTAATATAGCTAGTTGAGTAGTTATATATTATTGTTTTTTGTATCTCTTTTCGTTTGTCCTCTTGTAAGTGATTAAATGGAAGGAGAACAAAAGATTGATCTCTCCTTCAAGCTTAATGGCTCAAACTGCATGATGTGGGCCGCCGCCATGGAGAACAACCTCAAAGGTAAAAAACTTTGGGGATACGTTATGGGCACCATTCCGGAACCACAACTCCAAGTCACTAAGATGGATGGTGATCAAGAAAATGCTCTTGAAGGAAATGCATGCATGAAGGCCATTGAAGATCACCAATCTAAAGTGAAAGATTGGGAAAGTAAGCATGCGAAGATTCTTGCTTGGTTCATGAACAATGTGGAGCTCAAGATTTGCGACAACATTGCTAAGTTTCGGATGGCTAATGAAGCATGGTTCTTTATGAAAGGTATGTTTACTCAAAAAGACCTTGCTCGTCAATTCTTTCTCCAAGAAAAAATCCGGACTATCAAGCAAGGAAAAATGAGTGTAAGGGATTACTATAGCACTCTTGGACCCTTATGGAATGAGCTATCTTTACTAGAACCAAAGTGAGTTTCTAGTGTGGATGTGAAACTAAGAACAAAACAAATGGAAAAAGAACACTTTTTTCAATTTCTACATGGGCTTAGGCCCGAGTATGAACAAGTTAGATCTTTCCTTCTTCAAGCCTCTTTCCTTGAAAGATGCCATAGCCGAAATATGCGAAGAAGAAACTCGTCTTGACATGATTAAAGGAGGAGATATGTTTTGGCCGTATCTAAACCCGGCAACCATGTAAAAGCCTATAAGCCTCCACACTTTGGAAGGCAAAATTGTTAAAATATGATGTATACATATATATCTATATATTTAGATTATGACATATACACATATATATGTCTATATGTCTATCTAAATATATAAATATATATATTTATTTTGTAATACCCGCTAGGGGTAATTCTATCATTTCACCTGTTCACGCATATCCTAGATATGCTTCTTTTTCCTTTTTCTTTTTTATTCTTTTTCCTTTTTTTGTTTTTTTACTTTTTCTTTTTTTATTGTTTGAAGGGGTCCACATAGAGACGTTGGACCCCTCCAACGTCCCTATGGGAGCCCCTCCTTGGGTCCCTTGCTGTGTATAAATAAGGGGCATGGCCCCATGTATTCTTTAAGCTTCTTATGAAGCATTTTATGAGTGAACTATATTTTTTTACCTCTTTGTGTGGTTGACCACTTTTTGTGGTTTATTTTGCCTATTTGTGGCCTCTTGTGTATGTGAGTGCTTTCGTGCTTACTCTTGGAGATTTCGCCTCTCTCGTTTCACACTTCATTACATGGTATCAGAGCCTTGGTTGTGAAGGCTTCATTGGATCCTCTCTTGACAAGTAATATCTCTCCTCTCTTTTGTCTCAAATTTCTTTTTCTAGAAATGGCCAACAAAGATGCAAAAATCGATCTCTCATTCAAATTGGATGGGACCAATTACCGCATGTGGACGGCCGCTATGGAAAATAATCTCAAAGGTAAAAAACTTTGGGGTTATGTATGTGGAACCATTCCGGAACCACAATTGAAGTTAACTAAGTTTGAAGGAAATGAGGAAAAAGCATTGAACGAAGAAGAAAAAGAGAAGGCTATTCTTGATTACTCTTCTAAAATGGAAGATTGGGAAAGTGAGCATGCTAAAATTCTAGCATGGTTCATGAATAATGTCGAATTGAAGATTTGTGCAAATCTTGCTAAATTCAAGAAGGCTAATGAAGCTTGGTTTTTTATGAAAGGCATGTACACCCAAAGAGACCTTGCTAGGCATTTTTTTCTACAAGAAAAGGTAAGAGCTACTAAGCAAGGTGATATGAGTATTAGGGATTACTATAGTGCTCTATCCTCTTTATGGGATGAGCTTGTCCTTCTCGAACCGCAATGGGAAGGAAGTGCTATTGCCATGAGACAAGAGCAAATGGAAAAAGAAAGGTTCTTTCAATTTATTCATGGGCTTCGTCCCGAATTTGAGCAACTTAGAGGATCCCTTCTTCATAGGGCCTCTACTCCTCTAAGTGATATTTTGGCCGACTTATGTCAAGAAGAAACTAGGTTGGCCTTGAAAAGAGATGTTGATGAAGTTCATGCCGTGTCTAGACCCGGCAACAATGTTAGATCATATAAACCACCACATTTTTGAAAGAATAATGGCGGTGGAGGAAGAAAAATCATTTGTCATAATTGTAATGAACCGGGCCATATTCGTCCGGATTGTCCTAAATTCAAAAAGAAGGTGGCTTCCGTGGGTGAAACTCCTCCTATCATCAATGAAGACTCAAAGAAGGATGGAGACATAAAGGAGTCCATCGCTCATCTAACCGAAACCCTTCAACAATTTATAAAGATGAACTCCTCTACATCATCCTCTTCACCTTCCACTTCCGGTGCTGCGAAGCCATTTTGTTCTTCAAGGAAGTTAGCATTTCTTGACACATACAATTTATTGTTTCGAACATCATAGCATCTATAGCCTTTTTTATTTTCACCATAGCCAATGAATACACATTCAAGAGCTTTAGGTGACAATTTATCTTGTCCTTGACTAAGTACAAAGCATTTGCATCCAAAGATTCTTAGTCTATTAAAATCAGGGGTAATTTTAAATAATTTTTCAAAAGGTGAAACATTTTTTAAAGAAGAAGAGGGCATACGATTTATAAGATATGTTGCGGTAAGAAGGGCTTCGGCCCAAAAATTTTTAGGAACATTTTTAGATACAAGAAGAGTTCTTGTGGTTTCGATTAAATGTCTATGTTTCCTTTCCGCAAGACCATTTTGTTGCGGAGTTTTAGGATAAGATCGTTGGTGCAAAATTCCATTTGTTTTAAAATAATTTTGAAAATCTTTAGACATGTATTCCCCTCCAGAGTCAGATCTAAATATGGCTATATTGTTTTGCAATTGATTTTGAATAAGAACATGAAATTCTTTAAAATTAGTGAAGACATCAGATTTATTCTTAATAATGTAAACCCAAGTATATCTGGTAAAGTCATCGATAAAAGAAACATAGTAAGAATAGCCCCCTTTAGACATAACGGGTGCCGGTCCCCATACATCGGAATGCACAAGTTCAAAAGGCCTTTTTGACACGAAATTACTATGTGAATATGGAAGGGAATGAATTTTGCCAAGAATACAATCATTGCATGTAAATGTATTTGTATTACAAAATTTTTCCAAAAAGAGAAAGAGGTACAACTTGAAAATACTAGGGTGTCCAAGCCTCTTATGCCAAGTCTCAATATCTTTAGATTGAACATGATTACAAAATGATTTGGATGGCAAAGACAAAAAATCCATATAATAAAGGTCCCCTCTTCTATGGCCTTGCCCAATCCGCTTTCCGGACCGGAGATCCTGCACATAGCAATGAGTTGGTGAAAAAGAGACATTACACTCAAAATCGGTAATTTGAGAAACGGAAAAAAGATTTAGATTAAGTTTTGGAATAATTCGAATTTTGGGAACAAAAAATTCTTTGTTTTGGTCATAAATTTTCTCAAGATTTCCAATGCCTTCAACATTCAAGGATGTTCCATCGGCGGTGGATACATATGATTTAAATTTATTGAGACTTGGTTTTGACAAAAGTGATGCATTTGGAGTCATATGGAAAGAGGCACCCGAGTCAAGAATCCAAGAAGTCATACCTGGAAAGGAGGGACAACAAGCATGTGCCTATCACGAATTGTTGCGTAAGTTTATTTGGTTATAAATGAAGAATAAAATAAAATCAGCAATCATCACTATTTCTTAATGCTGTCAAGTGGTCTAAGTGTCATCTTTTCATCACTCTCCCTCACCCCCATCCTCTCATTTCTCTATATGCACATTTTTCTAAACAAACATCTTTCTCTCTACATTTTTTTAAACACATAATCTCTTTTATCCACACCACTTATCTCTTCTCACATTAATTTTTTTATATGTTTTAATAGTAAAACAAACTTATTTTTATTTGTAATTAAAATACATAAATCCTTATCAATAATATCAATTAAAGTGTTCACTATAAGTATACATTATAGAAAATACACACATACACATTTCCTTGTGTCCTAATTAAAAAAATATTGAGATTTTTTAAAAAATAAAAATAAAAGAAATAATGCATAGGATGGGAAGAATAAATTTTGCCAGCATTTTTTGGGTAAAAGTGTAAAAATCAGTGGCAAAGTTTTTGAAACAAAAGAATCAAAAACTAGGAAAGCATGTTTAAATTATTAAAAAATAGGATAAATAAAATATTGCAAATTTTCTATTTTAAAAAAGATGTGATGTTTTATCTTTTGATAAATTTCCATTATATCACAATATTCCCAGAATGTCAGCTATATCTGTGACTTTTTTATCCATTAAAGAACAATTCGACTAGTGACCTCTTCATAAACGCTGCCATTTGTTGATCATTATAACCTAAATATTAAATTTTGTTAAATTGTAGCATTGCAATATTTTCCATTTTAACAACATTATGTTCTTCGTTAGCCTTCTCACTAAACTTGGGTTCCGTTTCTTTAGTTCTAGTTCTTGTTGGCCTGTTGAAAAATCATTAGTTTGTCGTTTTATTAAACTGTAAAACTTTCTTCATTATTGTGTTATTCCAAAGATCTAGTTTTTCTTTGGCTCCTGTAGTACAACTGCAACTGCAACATACATCATCTATAAATAACACATTACATGCGACTTTTTATTGATTGGAGAATATTAATTATCTGCTACAGTATGACCACTGGGAATAAGTTCCCGTTTAAATAGACCCTTTATGAAGCCCGATCTTAACTAAGGATATGCTCACTTTTCTGTATTTAGTTTTTAAAATAGCTTCTCCGCATCATACATATCTTAAATAATTTGGCTATTTACATATAAGATTTCTTTACTCTTTAGAGTTGGTCACATTAAGTTTTGCAAAATGGTGTCATAAACTCATAATGCTATTTAAATTAATGAAAACCATTTGGAAATCTTCTCTTAATTTGTCTCTGTTATAGATCTTCATGGCATGAACCAGATTGTTTTTCCGAAACGTATGAATCTGTTTTTAAACATGATTCCTTTTTTTTTTTGATTTATAATATGGCATAAGTTTAGTATATTAATGGTTAATTTAGTTCTAAATATCCCCCTTGTTGATTGAAAAAACTATGTTGCCTTTATTTATTCAGTTAAGTCTAAGTATTATCTTGTTTGTTATCATTTTCATGGGCTCAGCCTCTTGGTCTGCTTTATCCCTCAGTTATTCATTTAACAAAAACACTTCTTCTGTCTGATCATGTTCTCATCAAAACTTTTTTATTTCATCTTTAGTGCATGATAAGGATCCCTAGTTTTCTTTTCTCCAAATTTCGCTGTATCATATTGTTTACTTTGTCTATATTTGCTTGGAATTTGTTACCATACTATTGCTGCTCATCTTTTGGATTCAAGGGAAACCTAAAAGAATCCTCTTATCATGCCTTCCTTTTCTTCACCATTTTGATCTTGTTTCCAGTTGTTCTTATGATTGTGGTCAACTTCCTGCTTACTGTTTCAGATCAAAACGAGCATCTTGCTAATAGACTACAAGGTTTTCGCTTGTGTCCAAATTAATCCTTTACAGGATAAAAGTTGTCAGAGATGGATCAACCTGATTAGCTGAATTGTGATACTGTAGATCTGTTATAGGTGGATCTTCTCAGTTCCATCATCTGTACATTGTCTTTAGGACCTCTCATATATGGTATATTTAGATGTGCCTTCACTTGTCTTTCAAAGTACGTGAGTTTTCTCTGAGATGTTCGTTGTCTTTTCTTGTTGTGGTAGACTACCATAACAAATACTTTTGCTGACACGTGGCTTCTTGGTGATCTGTGGTTCTCGTTGTCATTTTCATGGTGTGTGGTTTTGGTATATGAATATTGATTATGCATGCATACATCTCTTTGTTGCAGATAGTCTTTAGATGAAGCAATTGATTTAATCATTACAAGAAGCTTTCTCTTCCTGTGCGTAATGATAATAACGTGCTTTCATTTTCCATCAGCAGGATCATAACATGCCCAACATATTGATTTATTGATTATGATTTTCTATTGTACCCCCTGGAATGCCAATATTTACAAGGTTCCTGTGAATCACCATGTTCTAATATTGATATCAATGTCTAACTTCTGCAGATCCTTATATTGATATGATCATGGCAGATGGAATTTCTGCTCTTTGCAATGACTTGCAGGTAATTCTCTCTCTGCATGATCAGGTGCTAAGCTAGATCTTCTGTTGTTATTGGTGGATCTTTCTCAGTGGAATGGCACGAGTTCTGTGATCTGGTTGAATGTAGTGATCATTTTATATGGTACTGCATACGCTTCATACTTCAGAAACTTCGAGTTTTCGTCTTGCGCTGGGACAGACACTTCAGAAAGAATATCTGCTGGATTTTTATTCTTTGCATCTCAAATTTCTCCTCAGAGACGGTGCAAATCATTGTGCTATGTTTTTCATTGATACACTGTTTTCCATTTGCTGCCAAATTGTGTTGAGGATGGAGTTGCCAAAAATTTCCTCTTTTAGATGCTGTTGAAATGTGGTGTTGGAATTGCCAACTCCATCAATGGTGCATTGTTTTGGCAGCACCACTGCTCCCAAATGACAGATAGTGTTGGGTCACTGCTCTCAAACATAAGAGGGTGTTGGAGAAACCACAATGCACCAATTAAAAGCTCCCAAAGAGAGCTCGGCAGTCATTGTCAAACTCTGACACATTTGGTGGTTTCTGTAAAACTTGATCTTCTGTATGAGCCATGTAGTCAAAAGCCCAGCTAGGCACCGACTAACGCCTAGGCTTTGCAATTCCTAGGTGGCTACCTTAAATGATGCTAATTTTTCCAACTAGGCACCGACTAAGGTGCCTAGTCAGCGACTAAGCTGCCTCTGCCTAGGCACGAGGGAAGTTTAGTTATTTATTATTCTTATATATATATATAATTATATATACATGTATGTGTTTGTGTGATTTGTTCTGTAAAACCATGAAAACATGTGTGTGTGCTACTTTGCTTTTGTGATTTTTTATGTAAAACATTGAAAGCATGCACAATTGATTTTAATTGATTATGTTTTTTATATATGTGTGCTACTTTGTTTCTGATGAATTTTTCTATAAAAGCCTAAAAGCATCTTTAGTATTATGAATTATGTATTATGTTATTTATATATGTATGTGTTATTGTGCTTTTGTGAAAGGTTGAAAGCATATTTTGTTGATTATACTGAATATGTTATGAATAATTGAATATATATATATATATATAGATAGATAGATAGATAGATAGAGATAGAGAGAGAGAGAGAGAGAGAGAGAGAGAGAGAGAGAGAGAGAGAGAGAGAGAGAGAGAGCAATGCTCCGGTGCTCCGGGAGTACCTACTCCCACATACTAGAAATTATGGTTGTAGGTTGTCTTCTCAATTAAACCTTATGGATGTACTCAACATAGTTTATTTGATAGGAATCATGCTTCGGATCATGTTTTTGGACATAAAAATAGGATTTTTTTAGTCATGAAGGTTTGATACATTGTTAACCGTTGATTTTTAAAGGTCTTAAAAAACATACTTATATGCTATAATCACATGATCTGAAACTTGTTTTCTACTAAATGATGCCTATAAATCATATCTATAGGGTCTGATCATTAAAAAAAGTTTAAGAAATTTAAAAATATAAAGCTTCTATTAAGTGGGAGTAGGTACTCCGGGAGCACCTTATCATTACCAATATATATATATATATATATATATATATATATATAGATAGATAGATAGATAGATAGGTAGATAGATAGATAGATAGATAAATATATTTGTGTGTACAATTCTATATATGTATATTCTGGTTATGTATATTAATATATTTTGTGAAAGCATGTGTAATCATGTACTTGTGTAATGAAAATATCTTTTTTATATCTTAATTGGGGTACCGACCAGCCTAGTCCTCCACTAGTCTTTGTAGGGGTCTACTGACTAGGCACCGCCTAGCGCATTTGACTACATAGTGTATGAGATAATCTTTGGCTTTTGAATGGATTGGGGTTAAAAACATCCACTTTAAAAGCTTCTGCCACATGTTAGATCATTCATATTGCTGACTACTCAGGAGAGATGGCACTGCAGGCACATGTATGGGCTTATGGTGCTACATAAACAAAGCGTCATGACTCATGCCCTCATGATGCACACATGCTTTAAGCTTTTGCAGCAAAAGCTTCTACGGGTTGTCCCATACATGACTTGGTAACTGAGCACCGCAATGACCACATCCTTGTGTGTGTGTGTGTGTGTGTGTGTGTGTGTGTGTGTGTGTGTCTGCAGGCAAGTGCACCCCAATAAAGATATGTGCTAATACTATTTTCAGCCCCAAGGAAGCATCTGGCATCTGGCATCTAGACATGACTAATTTCTCAGTGGACAACAGGGTTTCATACCTGGTTGATCAGCCATGAAGGCTGTTATACTTATGACATCTTGGTGAAGTTACATCCTATCCTCAAAGAGGCGCAGAAGCAGTTATTGGCAACATATGACTGTTTTAGTGGATCTAACCAAAGGGTTGTCACAAAAACCCCTTATTTTCAGAATATCATGATATATTGGAGAGATTTTCACAAAGCGATATCAAAAGCAATTTAAATATATTGAAATTATGGTTCTTTAAAATATTTTGAAGATATTGGGAAAATAGCGATGTATTTTTAAATATTTAGATGATATTGAACCAAAATGTTGTCACTAATGTCACCATTATTTTCAACATATCACCCTAGGAGCGATTTTCACAAAGTTCTTTCAAAATTTCAATATTTTGAGAATAGGGGCTTTTTGAAGTATTATGAAGTTATTGGGAAAAAAGTACTATTTTTAAATATTTACTATTTAAGCAAAATGTTCTTTTTGTCTCCTTATTTTTTATAATTTTGTATGCTTTCGACTTTATTTGTTTTTTACATCAATATTATTTTAAAAAGTCCATTTTCTTGTTCTTATTCTGTATTTAATTATATATCTTTTAAGAATTGCTGTTTTTTTCAAAAAAATGTTTTTTTCACTAGAGATTGCTCTGCTGAGAAACTACGTCACATGGACATGCCCAACAGGACACAGGACACACCATTTTTGTGCAGTTTCCTATCATGAATAGCCTGTAAGGGGACATGACATGGGCGTAAATTGAAGTATCCATGTGACATAGCTAAGAAATTGCTGGAGCTAATATTGGTGATTGTGTAGACAGGTATTCTTGGTATAATAATTTGCGGAGAATCTGACTATCCAAAGTATGATAGTCTTACAAGGTTCTTTAACTGGGTTTTGGAAATACTGTGTCCAATTAGTGCCAATAAAAAAACTTTTGAAAAGAAAAATTGCATAACTTAAGGAGGAAATGTGGGAAGAACGTGTAGCAGGTTCACCTTAGTCACAAGTGCATTATGCACTGGGCTAAAATCTTTCATCTTGGATCATATGCTTCAGAGTTATTTGTTTTCTTTGACTACTGCTTGGGAGCCGTGTATGATGAGATGATTATATGATTACACATATAAGCGGGAGGTATTTTGACTTTCTGCAAAGAAAAGAGAATACTCTGCAGTTATCTTGATGGTTCATTTCTTTAATGGCATTTGCCAAACTTCAGAGCAAAGCTTATGATGCTTATTTCGGCCACTAAGGTGTCACTTCTAACTTGCATATCATATGAAAGGAGTTCAATAAGACTATATTTCAATTTTATTTCATATGAGATAATATGCTTATACCATTCATTAGGAGATGAATAATTTGGGGCTGTCACATGGATATGGATGTGTGAACGGGACACAATGTGGATATACGCTTGGTACGATATGATAATTCTCAGAAATTAATACATGGGGACATGATTGTATACACATATAGATGCATGTATTTGTGTATATAAAACACCAATTCTAAATCACTATGATTAGGAACATCAAATAGATTTGGGGTTGACTCTATTTCCTTGGTCTGGAAGTGTCATATAGCATTCTCTTATTTGTTTTTTTTTTCCTTTTGCCTTAGGTTGAATATGCTATTGAATTGTTTCTTGTTCTTGACTTGCCAATATAGTTGATACCCTAGTTGGGCTCAATCTCAGGCAATCTCTTTTTCAATCATCCACTTCATGGCGCATAAAAGTTATAAACATTGTCGTGAGGTTGAACCGATTGCATCTCATTCAATAATTGCATGTTTTAGTTCATGCAATGGCACAGTTTGTGATGCTGTAGTAAAGCATTTTCCTTCTCCTTATCCTCCTCTTTAACCTGTATCTCTCTGTCACTGATTTTCAGAATACTGATGCAAACTCTCATTGGCGATTAACTAATGGATTTTGCATTTCTTATGGACATTCTTTGCTTTCTTAAAGTTATAAAACTGAGCGGCTGCTTGCCTGTGCCATTGCTGAAGCTGAATAGCATTTCTGAAACACTTTTGAGCTTGTTTTAATTTCCTGGCTTCGAGTATTTGTAGATTGGTTTTCTCTTATAGCGGTGGGAATATGATACTTTATGAGAAGAGTAAATTGTGGTGCACTGACAGTCTGAGACCATACTTAGCTTACTTGGGGGTGCCATTTCTCTTCTATTTCTTCTATGCAGCACCTCTTCTTTTCCATACTGAAATCTCATTAATTTACTGTCATGCACTCCTCTTGCTGAACTCTCCATGTTCTCTCATTTGATATATTGATCTTGATTTAGTTGCTATTTATATAAAGTTTTTCGGTCTGTGATTTAGTGAAAGGTATTGTTCAATCCTAAAGTTCTCTCTTCCTAGTTGACTTTCACACTTGATTCTGGCAGGGTGTGGAATTAACTACACATGGTTATCTTGTTAACTTGACCTTTTTTTGCTGGCATAACTTAAAGTGCTTGTGGTGTATCCAGATTCCTCAACTTTTTTCTTTCCTATTTTAATATGCGAGTGGTTTAACTAGAACATGCCAAAGCTAAGTAACCCTAGAAATGCATCTGGGCTTTCTGACAACATCCAAAATCACCTTATTGACATTATCATTTCTTGTCTAAATCTGATTATGAGGTTTTGTACAGAAGCTAATGTTCACAAACTTCAAAAATGCAATAATGTGCTAAATGCAAAAGTTATAAATTGTGCTACACGTCTACAAATGCTTTTCATTTGTTTTTTTATTTTTTGGAGTCTGTGGGTGAATTATTAGGTCCTGGTGGGAGATAGCGTGATCTAAAATTTATTATTCCAATTAGTTCATTTGTTATGCTTGAAGCACAGCATTTGGAAGTCATAGGTTTTATATGAATTTTTTATACTTAAGTTTTTTCCTGGTGTTACCTTATTCTTTTCAATCTTGTGCTTTCTTTTTTCTTCTCTTCATTAGTTTTTATCCTTATGCCTCTCAAAAAATTTTAACTGTAATTCATGGTTCTTTGCAGGTGGATCCTGGAGACATTGTCATGGTAAATGGATCATATTCATACTTATTGCTACCTTTTACTGAATTGCGATAATATGTTTGAGATAATGAGTACCTATCTCGACAATATATTGGCATTAGGACAGTATTATGATATTATCAATGCAATTACTTAGAAATTTATAAATTAAAGGGAAATTTTTTAATAAGCATCTAACTATTTGAAAATTTCCAAACACACCTAGCTTTTTCATAATGGTCAAAATGCACCTAAACTTTTTTCTGTTAATTAAAAACAGACTTCTGTTAAATTAACTCAGGTTTCTATTTTACATCATTTATATTTACCCTTGAAATTTCCAAAAGTCTCTCTCTCTTTCTCTTTTGGCAGTGGCTGCATTGGGGAGAACTGAGAAGAGATCGGTGATGGGTGGTAGCAGGTAGATAAGTGGTGGATGGTGGTGGTTTTCCTGTGGTAAAAGTGAGAAGAAGATCAATGAGCGGGGGTGGGTGGATAGGCGGTGGGCAATGGAGGCAGTGTTTGGTGGTAGCAGTGGGAAGAGAGATAAAAGAGGGTGGTGGGAAGATGGGGAATGGTGAGAGAACAGACATAAGGGAGTTGGTGGTTGTGGCTGTAAGAGCATATAGCATTCTTTGAGAAGGGTTGGATGGGCAGTGGCAGAAGAAGGGAGGTGTATGTAGTGCCATATCAGTGGTGGTCATTGAAAAATGGGGATGAGAATGAGAAATCTTTTTTCTTTTCTTTTTCATTGTAAGGGTATAACGATAACTGTGGTAAAATTTGACAGCAGGATTAACAGAAGAACGCCTCCAGGTTTTTTCTATTAACCAAGATAACATTTAGGTGTGCTTTTGGAAATTTGGAGAAGTGTGTTTTGTATTATTTTTTAAAATTAAGGTACTTTTTAAAAAAGTTGGAGAAGATAGTTCTTGTGACAATGTTTGGAAAATCTCAGCAATTTTTAAAAGAAAATAAAAATTGAAAAATAGAAAAGTTTAGTTTTTTACATGCATTCCACCAGTAAATATTAGGGATGAATGTAGTAATATAGCAATCAATGAATGGATTTGAATTTTTTCATGAACTTAAAGCTTTTGCAAAGCTTTTTCAGAATTTTATTATGATTTAAATGTGATAAGGTCAATTTGTTACAAAAAATGGTGAATAATAGACACACACACATATTCAAAGTAAAATTGCCAAACTACCCTTTACTGCTTTTCAAATTTTTGTTCGACTTTTAATTTTCCCTCTAAATATACTATATGCCTTTAAAAGTAACAATGTAAATTTCGAAACTGCCAAGCTGTAGGGTTAGATTGGTAGTTTTATCCTGGTTTAACACTTCTAAAGTTAATCCAAGAGGTTTAAAACATAATCACAAATCTTGTCCTCAGCAAAATATCAGCGGCGGAAAATCTCATGATATTTTGAAAAAATGAGTTTTTTCTCAGGAAAATATTGGTGTATATAAATATGTAAAATATATAAAAATAATAGTGAAAACCTTAATAATATAAAAACCCAGGAAAAAGTGTTTTTATCATGTTTATTATTGGGTTAGAAACATGATATTTACGAAACAAGTGGTATTTTGAAAATAGCGTTTTGTTGGGGGGGAGGGGGGAGGGGGGAGGGGGGGGGGGGTATAGTACTGCCCTTTTGAAAATATTGCAATAAAAGCATGATATTTTCAAAATATCTGCTATATTTATGACTATAGTTTAAAGTTAGATGACATCTTTCAGCACATAGTGGTCAATTTATTTTTAACAAGCAAAATCACCCTTGTTGATGTGCTAAACATCTTAATAATGTCTGTTTGGCCACAGTTAGTTGTGAGTTGGCATATGAAAGCTGCAACTATGTGTGAATTTTCTAGGCAGGAGTTCATAGGCGGATTGCAGGCACTTGGGTAAGAATTTGACCGAGTTCTCATCAACTCAATTGTTAACTTTTGCCTTTCATAAGTATGTGTTTTTATCATAGATTATGTCTGAGATAAGTGGATGACCAAAAAGCATTCGTATGGCAGGGTAGATTCTATTGAGAAGTTCAGGGAAAGGATACCATTTATGCGTGCCGAACTCAAAGATGAACGTATGTGCATAACATTTTTGTGCAAAAGCTTGCATTTTTCAATTAGAAAACTTTGATCGATATACATTCCTCTGAACTGAGAATCCAAGCTTTGCCCACTCTTCTTTTTCCATGTACCACATATTATTTCAAGTGTAGGCTTATCCTTGGGATTGATAAGTAGTGAGATTTTTTCAAAAATTGGTTTAGTAATGGATTGGTTTCACTTGTCCAAGCTACTGAATACTTGTCCACACAAACAAATACATGCAGCAAAGAGTGTCTGAGTTTAAAGAGTTACAAACTAGTGTGTATGCAATTAATTCTTATTCTGTACAGGCTATCTTTATATGGGAATAGGGATGGCAGTGGACCACGGGAAAATGGGGCCCCACCCCGCTTGCCCCATTTGGACCGGGGATGAAGGACATGAAACGGGGATGGAGGTTAAAATCAAAACCCGTACGGGGATGGAAGCGGGGATAGACTTACTCATTCCCCCGCCCCGCCCCCATCCCCGTCCCCGTCCCCATCCCCGTCCCCATCCCCGATCCTGATCCTCGTTAATAAAATAACTAAAATACCCTTCAACGGTTCGACCTCCATCTTTAGGGATGGCAGTGGACCGGGGGGAAAATGGGGCCCGCCTCGCCTCGCCTCGTTTGGACCGAGGATGGAGGACATGAAACTGGATGGAGCCGGGGATGGAGGTTAAAATCAACACCCATGCGGGGATGAAGGCAGGGATGAAAGGCATAATTTTGATACGGGGCGGGGGTGAAGACCTTGTCCCCGCATCCGCCCCGGTCCACTGCCATCCCATAATGGGAATTTATCTGTCAGTGAAATCTCTTGGGCTTGTTTATATTGCTAATAGGATTTTCATTTTTTTTATGTGACCCTGCAGAGAAATTCCGTGAAATTTATAATTTTGCATTTGGCTGGGCAAAGGAAAAGGTAAATAAGGGTCTCCCTTCTCTTAATATAGTGGAATTTCAGGAATCTCTCTCTCTCCACATCTTAGTTTACATATATTGATCTTGTGTGGTTTCAAGAATTTGAAAATCCTATGGGTATTGGCTTGCAAATTATACAATATGCAAAAATCATGATTGTATCATTTTTATGATTTAATGGTCTGTGTTCTTTAACCAGGACTTACCATATCATTCAGAATGCAATATTGCAATCTCGACCAAAATGTCTTTTATTTGTTGGTAGACTTGAAAGCAGTAACTTGCACTTGTTCTGGAACCCACTAAAAGATTAGTATATTGGCACTGTGATTTTTAGTTTATTATAGTTTATTTGTTTTAATTTTCTTTCTATATTATTATAGAAATAAAGATAGGTAAATGGATAGAGTATGCGTGGCACTGAAATAATGCTTCATCTTATGCATTCTTTGGTTTTGATTGATCCAATTACTGAAGGATGCCAGTTTAACAACCTTGAGATGTGTGTGGCATGATCTGTTTTGCATTTTTGGTGCAAAATTCTATTTTTGATGAGTGACAAAGTCAAGCATATATTACAGTAAGGTAACTATTGCCGAAAAACAGGCCAAACTATTATGTTGGACCCAAGGCACAAACACATAGGCCACGTTAACAAGATCCTATGGTTTATAGCTGGATCATAGAGTTGCAGTATCTTGAGGAATGGGGGGCTTTGGTTTCAAATCCAACTAAGGGCCCTACCAATGTTGTAATTATCGTATCGGAACCCATATGATGATATGGGTGTATCGTACTATATTGTATCATGTCTTAAGATACAGAAAAGACCTATTTTAAAAATGAACAAAAATACACAAAAAATCAGAAAAAAATTCTAAAAAAATAAATAGATAAATCATAGAATAAAATAGAAAAAATAAATCAAATTTAAGCATTATGAACAATTAAACATACACATGTACTACTAGAACATGTGAAAAGATGTAACAAACTAACAACTAACAAAAACAAAAGGTTTACTATTAAAGAGTCACATTAGATAACAAACAAAAGAAAAAGGTTTTGAGTAAACAAATTATAACAATCACATAATACAAAAATAAAATAAAATTTAAAATAACTGAATATCATAGCGTATCACATTAAAGATCCAGGGGCTTATATCGTATCGCAAAGACCAGCGATACTGCGAGTCATACAATACTGATAACACTGAGCCATACAACAGCTTGGACCAAACAAACCCTTGCGGTTCTCTCTCTCTCTCTCTCCCCCCCCCACACACACACAACCACTTGCTGATGTATAAATGGGAATAAAAGAGAATACAAAAGATTGATGGAATCACAAATGAATGTGTACACACATAACATATTGCTGATGTAAATGGGAATGAAAGTAAATACATGTGTCCACACACACGCATATAACATATTGCTGATGTAAATGGGAATGGAAGTAAATGCAGCGAGTTAAAGAATCACATATGGTAGTTAATTATTATTGTTTCAAGGTCTACGTAGTCAAAATCGGTGAGTAGGTGCCCACTGAGGCACCTAGTCGCCCTAGGGGTCAGTGCCTTGTCCAGGGCACTTAGGCAAGGACTCAGTTTGTTCGATTAGTCCCTATCTAGGCCTCCTAGGCCCAAAATTGTCTTGCTTTTGACCATCTATATACATTATATGCTTTTCCATATTTATATATGTTATATAGAAACTGTATTTTTTAGATGTATATCTACTCTTTTTCTTTAGATATATAAATATATATTCTATGTTTTTTTTCAGATATATTTATATATAGGCTTTATATATACATATCTGTCACATGTATATGGGTACAAAGGGTATGACATGACAGTTCTTAAAACATGTATATATTTACACCATTACCTACAAATGCCTTTTTTTTTCTTCATTTTTCGTTGTTTTTCATGAAACAAACCTTACAAATGTGATCTACTTGTTTCACTTAGTGAGAATCAGCTCTTGAAGCGTCTGATTACGACATGCAGGCATGATTTTATAAGGATTAAAAAATTGATGACCTACGATGTGTGATACTTTCTTGGGTCATAAATTTGTGTTTTTTCATCAAAAACATATGATCCAAAATCCAGTTCCCACTATTTTGAAAATGCTGAATCCAACCATTAGGTCGGATTGGATCAAAGCAACATGCGCATGGGAGGCGTTTGTTCGTGATGGCGCCATTACCAAATATTATCCCTATATATAATATTTTAATTGAAAGAAGGTAGATTATAATAAATTTTGAATGCAAGAGGGACAAAATAGCCTTTTCCTTTAAATAAAAATGAAGGGAGAGGGGTCAAAGAAATTTTTAAAAAGGGATTAAAATGAAAATAGAAATAAAAAGTGGGGGCTGAAGAAAAACTTGGGGGTTGAAGAAATTCTCTTTTACATTAAAAAGGAAAGGAGCCCGTTCCCACTCTCTCTCTCTCTCTTCTGTCTTCTTTTTTTCTTTCCTTCCTCTTCTTCTCACCCCGCACCTCTACCTTAGAGGGGTTGGGGTTTAATTGAGTCAGCGTGGGGCCAGCCCTTTGACCGATAGTCAACCTAAGTAAAAAAATGCGGGTTTTGGGTCGGGTCCTGGTTGCATCTGACCTAAATCGACCCACAATGTACCTGTGACACACCTAGTACCCACACTCGTATTTGAGCGTGTTGACACAGGTACATTGGGCAATTTGCTGTGTCTATGTTACACACACACACACACACACACACACACACACACATATATATATATATGTGTGTGTGTGTGTGTGTGTGTGTGTAGAGTGTATTAAGTCTTATACAAATATATATTATTGTGCATTCCACATTTTCTTAATCTTTTTTTTTTTTTGTGTGTGTGTGTGTGTGGGGGGGGGGGGGTCCAACTAGGCCGACTAGTCTTGCCTAGGCCTTTTAGACGCTTGCCTCCTAGGCTCTGACTAGCACTTTTGACTGCATAGATCAAGGTCAATCTATTCACTTGCCTAGGTGATACTTTTCTGTGATTTGGTAATTTCTTCTCAAGCGGGCATAGGTTTTTAAAACCTGCATGGAACATTATCTATCTAGTTGGAAAAACCAAAGTAGTGTAAGGTTAAGTTTGCTTCTTCCAAACTCTTTTCAGCAAGCAAACTTTTTTCGTGATAAAAAGAATGAAACTAATATACACACTCATACATACATGCATACATATGTGTGTATGTGCGCGCACGTGTATGTCTTCCGTTTGTCTCTGTTTGTGTGTGACGTGTGCGTTTCTGCAACCTCCATGTACCTATGTTGTGTGTGTGTGTGACATGGGTATTTTTGCCACCTCCTTGTACCTATGTTGTTGTGTGTGTGTGTGTGTGTGTGTGTGTGTGTGTGTGTGTGTGTGTGTGTGTGACATGGGCATTTCTACCACCTCTCTGTACTCATGTTGTGCCTGCATTGGTACCTAGGTACTTCAGGTATGTGTCATCTATGTTTCAGACTTGACTCAAATCATGTTATCTATCTTTTATCCAATCAACAGCTCATTGAAAAGCATTTAGTGTTAACTATATATATTTTCATTATTAATTGTTAATTAATTATAAAATGTTGTGTAGTTGGACATTTTATATCATAGTCACAGATATAGGCGATATTTTGAAAATATAGCGATAAATAATATACCTGTAAATTCATAAAACAATATTAAAGGAAAATATCAAAATATTTGAAATATCAGAAACTTATGCATATTGCAATAATATCATGATATCATAGGTCACCTTTTACTTTTTTACTTCTTTTCTGTATCTTAGCTACATTCTCTTCTTTTTTATATTTTTCACTTATTTCTTTTATTATATGTGTATCTTATTTTCTAAACATGTTATTTTATTATTTTCTACTATTATATTTTCTAAATTTTTTAAGCACCGAGTTTTTTCCGATATTTATCAACTAAACCTATATTATCGCGAGAAATTGCTGATATATAGCGGAGACCTATATATATATATATATATATATATATATATATATATATGAGTAATGCGCTCCTCCTGCCCACCTTCTCGTTCTGCCCCCTCAAAAAATGTTGTTTTTGGGTTTTTTTCTCACATCTAACACCATATATGTGATCTATAGTTTTTGTTTAGTGGGAACCGGCTTTTGGATCACCGGAATCTGACCTGTATACAGGTTTTTCCGGTGATCCAAAATCAATGGCTATGAATGTACTAGTTTTTCCCAGTTCATAAAATCATGTTTTTTCGTCGAAAAAACATGATGCAAGAGTCGATTCCCACTAAATAAAGCATGCTAAACACATCTAATAGTTCAGATCTATCATAAACACTTCAAAACTATGGGGCAGAACGAAAAATGGGGCCTAATATGTTCAGTTCTCTCTCTCTCTCTCTATATATATATATATAGTATGAGGGTAGCTGTTTACTCAAATCTGTGCCTACCACCAGTAGGGGTGGCAATCGGGTCGGGTTGGCGGGTTGGCGGGTCGGGTTGGCGTGTCAGCATACCTCAACCCGAACCCGACCAGTTTATTAAACGGGTCAGCTGTGGCAAACACGAACCCGACCCGTTTAATAAACGGGTAACCCGACACGACCCGCCAACCCATTTAATAAATGGGTT
This sequence comes from Nuphar pumila, assembly GCF_984573655.1. Lineage (NCBI taxonomy): Eukaryota > Viridiplantae > Streptophyta > Magnoliopsida > Nymphaeales > Nymphaeaceae > Nuphar > Nuphar pumila. Next base: position 91,464,333 of record NC_143263.1, on the reverse strand, counting down.
GGGTCGGGTAAACGGGTTTTCAGGTTCGCGGGTCAGATTGGCGGGTCGGGTTGGCGGTTGACGGATCGGGTTGGCAGGTAGGCAGGTTGGCGGGTCGGGTTGACGGGTCGGGTTGGCGGGTTGACGGGTCGGGCAGCCGGGTTGGCGGGTTGACCCACCCGCCTAACCCGTTTATTAAACGGGTCAGCCGGGTTGGCGGGTTGGCATACCCCCAACCCGAACCCGACCTGTTTAATAAACGGGTTACGCGGGTCGACCCGTTTATTAAACGGGTTGGCTTAAGCCCAACCCGAACCCGCCTAAGAGGCGGGTTGGCGGGTCGGGTTGGCGGGTCGTGTCAGAAATTGCCACCCCTAACCACCAGCCTATTATGTTGGGCTTCTATTTTTTTTTAATATATACTCAAATCTGTGCCTACCACCAGCCAGTTAGAAGGTTGGAGAAATGGGAAAATATATTAGTTAAAAGAGGTCGGGGTAGGCCTAGGAAGACTTGGATGGAGATGATAGGAAAGGATATGAATGCTTTGAACCTCACCGAGGACATGGCATTGGATAAAAATGATTGGAGGAAAAGGATTCATGTGGAAGACCCAAAATGAATTTCTTTTTTGGTTCATATCGCTGACCCCAATTGTTTTGGGATGAAGGCGTAGTTGTTGTTGTTGTATTCTCAAATCTGACCATACAGGTGTCCTACATGCTTGATTTTATAGGAATGGACTCTTGGATCGTTCAATTCCGACACATGGTTAGGTTTTTATAAGGTTTGGAAATCGACGGTCTACAATTTTTGTAAATATTCAAGATGAAAATTTCACATTTCTTCATTGAAAAAACATGATCCAAGTGTGATTTTCTAGCAAATCGATCATGCTGAACGCATCTGCTTGGTCAGATTAGCGAAAAACACCTTGAAACCCTTGTTCGCTCACGGTAGGCTCCTAACTTTGGTAGGCACCTATTCCTCACTCATATATAGAATAGGGTAGCTTTCTACTCCGTTCCATGCATACTGCCAATCTGCCAGGCTTTTAAAGTGATAGCTAAACAAATTTTGTAAATTAAACAGGGGAGATATACTAGTTAGTCTCTTTACTTTGTCTTTGTTGAGGCCGGGTTCATAACATAGGCAATGGATGGGGATGTCCGTGCAGAAGGGGATAGTTGGGGTATTTCTAAATTTCTTTGGGGATTTGGTGTCACGCGCACAAACTGATTGTGGGTGTCGTATATAGTGTATAAAGATGTAAACTTCAGATGTAATGTTTTGGCTTGGTTATCTTGAGAAATAAGAAATTGGATCTCTTGGAGGACACACCCCCTGGAAGTGGAGCCCTAACCATCTACTTCTCCATTCCCCCTCTCTAACCATCTCTTCTCTTTTTCTGTTTCTCTTTTATGAGAATTTTGATTTATCATGATTGATCTAATCTGAGTTGAGAATTCTTCGTTTGATCTCAGTTTTGTATCGATTTTTTCATAACTCTAAGAAATTGATACTATCATGAAGGTTTTTTTCATGTTTTTTCTCAAATCTGTCCGTATAGATGTGTTATGCATGCTTGATTTTATAGGAATGGACTCTTGGAGTGTTCCGACATGTGGGTAGGTTTTTATAAGGTTTGAAAATCGATGGTTGACAATTTTCATAAATATTCAAGCTGAAAAATTCATGTTTTTTCGCACAAAAAACACGGGCCAAGTTGTTCAAGAATTATAAAGCCATATCCGTGTACCCATCCTTTTATAGTATAGATCATAAAGACTTAAAGAATTTGCACTTAAGATGAGATTCATGCGTTATTGTTGTGGAATAACAATTTTTAATTTGTGGGGGTAGGGGGGGGGGTGGAGAGGGAATTGCTGGCAATGTTTTGTAAATCAGAGAATTTAATTTCTACAGTTTATTTATTACAAATGCATGTATCAGATTAGGAATTATTTTTGCATTTAGGCAGGCTAAAGAAACCTTCAAATTGATGACTCATATACACCAGAACCATGTAACAAAGAACATGTTTTTTGTTAGAATAACTTGATCAAATGAATGTTTTCAAGCAATTAATAATAAACCATCTTCAGGTTCAGAATAAAAAAATCTCCCAGTAATAACTCTGGTATTGTACTAAGCATGTCTTATACCTGTATATCTATGCGACTTGGTGAAGTGGATAGAACATCGTTAAGAAGAAACTGAAGTTATGAGGAGTTCTTAATGCGTTACCTGGTTATTTATTAACAAATGTTTATGTAATTAATTTGTCCGGCTAGTTTCATCATATTTGTTCTCGTTGATGGTTAAAGGGTAAGCTTTTGTACTTATCCAATCATGAGATGTAATTTTGTGCACAGGCTTTGATCTTTGGTTCCATTGTTGCTGTTAAACTGTCCTTTAATTTCTATGGAAGTGAGAACAAGGTGATGAGAAAAATTGTTAACATCAGTTAGGTTTTTATAACAGGCAAAGTTGTAGACTTTTGTATATTACACATAGGCCATGATAATCTTCATGTATTTTTGATCTGACAGTTCATGGTAATGGATATATTTTTTCTGAAAGCGAAAAATTGTTATTAATCTTGTTGTAAGTATTTGATATATCAATGTGCATTCTGGAAATATGCAAGGACTCTTTAATCATGAACCAAAAGTCCACTAGTGGATAATCACAAAAGTGTTCTCTAAGGAACACACTCACAAATCCTAGGAAGGGGACACTCACAAGAAGGAACATAATATAAAAAAAACATATTTTATTCCATAAATCAAGTGTGCAAAAACATACTTTACAAAGGGGAGAACACCCCTATTTATACACAATATGGAGAGAAGAGAGAGTTAAAAGAGAGAGAGAGCACAAGAAGGGAGAGGACCTCCCAACGACTATAATTCTAGCCGTTGGGAGCAAGTCAACAAGTTTGACTTGGTCCTACATATATTATATATATATATATAATATATATTTACACTATAAATATATACATATATACTATACCATATACATAAATATATATGTACAATTTAACACTCTTCTTCAAACTTACTGTAGAATAACCGAAAGCTTGCCTGAAAAGAAGTGAAACCTATGAGCAGAGAGAGGTTTGGTAAAAAAAGTCTATCAACTGGTATTCAGGTGTGACATAGGGTAGATCAATAGTTCTTTAAAGATATTCCTTTCGAACACAGTCCATCTTGATATGCTTCGTTCTTTCGTGAAAAGTATTGTTGCTGGCAATATAGCTAACACACTTGTTGTCGCTGCATATCTTTGAAGCTCCTAGAAATTTGTTTCCCATATCAGCCAACAATCTTCTCAGCCACACCACCTCCATTGTAGTAGTAGCCATGACCCGGTACTCGACTTCAGTTGAAGAGAAAGAGACTTTCTGTTATTTTTTGCACCTCCACAAAATCAACGATTCACCTAAGAAAACACAAAAACCTGTGGTTGAGTGCCTATTATTAACATCACCTATGTATATGCAAGTAAATCTACTGCATATGAGGGAGTGTAATAACCACGATTTTTTTAAAACTTAAGTGATTTGGGCTTGGGATCCAAGTCGTAGATCCGGGACCCATAAAGGGGTCTTTATATATATATATTTATTTCGTAAAACCTATATGTACTTACATAAGTGCAAAATTTTCAATTAGGCGAATTATTTAAGAGATAACTACGTATATAATGTATATATGAGCTTGGGATCCACATTTCGGATCCAATACCCAGATAGGATCCATATGGATATAGGTAAAATACCCTATATATTCGTATACCTGATTAAATACATATAAAATATATATATTATATGAGTATTTTTAGGGGATCCACGATTGAATCCATTTGGATCCAATCCATGGATCCATACCAAGTGGGAGGCAAGGGTCCGGTCGGGTTTGGATCCTGAGCCGCAGGTCACAGACCCGGACCCGGCCCTCTCGTTAAAAGAAAAATAAAATAAAATTTAATTTAAAAGGCAAGAAGCTCTTGGACTCAGGTCGGACCCGACCCGGATCCATAACCCGATAAGGTTTTTAAAACCTTATATCGGGCTGCATTTGTTTTAAAAGAAGGAAAGAGCAAGAATCGTGCCTAGGGCACGATTCCTGCTATTTCCAGAAAGGAAGGGGGGGGGGGCTCGGTTGGCGTAACCGATCCCCCACCCATCTCGGTGGAAGGGGGGGATCAGCCGATAAAAGGGAGTGGCGAGGGGGTCTCTTCCTTCGTCTCCCTCGTTTCTCCCTTCCCTCGTCTCTCTCTCTCTCTCATGTAGACGTGCAGCGGAAGGCTGGAGGTCGCCGGAAGGCTGCAACCACCAGCAGCCACCGCAGGCTACGGCAGCCCCTTCTGTTGTCTTTTCCCTTGCGTGCAACCACCACGACACCGGAGCAGTCGAGGCCGGTGGAATAGCTCTTTCTCTCACGGCAGCAACCCCAAACGTTGGATTTTAGAGGTACGGGCTCTCTCTCTCTTGAAATCAGATGAGAAAATGGGTATGGACTGGATTCCATGTGATCTTTTGGGGAGATATCATCTTGAAATTTCTGTTCCTTGTCTCTTTTGGGCTGTAAGTGGGTTGAATCACAGGGGGGTTAAATTGTGAGCTTTTCACAACACTTAGCTGAATTATCACTTAATCCATGGATCAAGCTGAGTGAAAGGGGCATGGTAGAAAGCTGGACGAGCGTTGGCAAAGTTGGGTAACCATAGGTTTTGGTTCACTTGGTGTCCGACCCAAGAGGACTCAGCCGAGCATGGCTAACCCAATGAGTTTGCAGACCATGCACAAAATAATTTCTAAACTATGTAATGCATGAACATGTGTATTTATGTATGTATGCATGAATATATGTGAACATTTGTAGATATGAAATCTTCACTAACACACGAAGACTAGAGTATATAAATATGAATTAGGACATATAACACCTCTGTGTGACCGAACCCAGAACATCTAACACCACTACCTAGAACTGTGTTAACATTAATTTGAGAAAGCATATATAGGAATACCAAATACTTGAAAAACTCACTGTATACAAACTTAAACTTGTTTCATATGTATTTATTTTTCGAAAATATCTAAAACTGAAAGTTTGTTTATGACTGCACAAGATGAATTATAAACATATTATAAGGTGAATAAAGGGCTTATCACTTGTATGATTATCTTTACATGCTTGTTATTTGAGGAAATTTGTATTCAAAATTCCTTTATCTTATTTTTAAAAGAAAATACAAACCTTTTCACTTGTAAACTAATTTAAGGCATAAAGTAATCTTTTGAGTGTTGTGCTTGGTGAAATTAAATGCCAAATAGCTACTTTAGTTATTGTACCATTTTTCCTAGATTGTTCATACAAATTGTTTGTATAGACCATATCAATGTTATTAGAAACTCATAGCAAACCTTTCTTGAACTGTATTAACATGCGTTTCACACGAACCGCACCAGACAGTAACTCATACCATTATCTATACCTGTACAAAAATCTAGCAATTATGACAAAACTAATCCAATTGGTGCAGTGAACCTTATCCTTCAGTATCATCTTTTTCAATAAGAGATTTCAATGCAGATTTCACACACTAATCTATGCAGCCGAAAAGCCCATGAATAATTATCAAATTTTCAACTTTCCATGATGCTTCTAGGTGTTCAACTGCTTTCATCTCTAGAAACATATATTACCCACCAGTAGACACCTCCAAGAGCCAGCATACAGTTCCGAAGGAGCTACTGCTATGTGTGGAAAATCAATGACTAGCTCGATGAAAGTTATTCCTTGACTAGGAATTATTCTAGCCTCCATCTAGAGAACTTCATGTCATGCATAATCAGAAAATATAATGAAAGGCAAGGAATAGTGCAATGGCTACGCTTTTGCATAGATTATTTCTAGCCAAAATAATAAAGATAAACTCATATTAGTATATCATCAACTAAAATAGCATATGCCTTTCAGCGAAAATCAGGAAAAGAAAGTTCTATTCTTACAGAGTATTGAGCTGTGTCCAGCTGGAAATGAAGTTAGGTATCTTTCCAGTAAATTGGTTGTCATTAGCCCATCTGAAAGAAAAGCAGTGTCAGCAAGATTATCTTAAATAGCAGCATTGTATCTTCTCCATCGTGTAAAAAAAAATAAAATAACTGAAGCAGAAAACAGAATAAACAACCATCATATGAAACAAAATTCATTACAATATCTTTAGTTTCTGTAGATTCCTGAATGTTGAAGGAATTGGCCCGTTCAGCCCAGCACTACCTATGTACTTGCCATTAGAATATGATGATAAGAAGAGACCCTAAATTAGCAATACAATTAAGGTGTATGTGTAACATGTATAATACTGCTTGAATGTCCACATGTACTTATGAATCATAAATGAATGCATGTGTATGAAATGGTTTCATAAAAGCACATGCACATGAATAGTGAACTCATGCACATGCATAAATACATTATTGTTTCATGCACATCTTTAAAAATTTGTCATACATATGCATCGAAAAACATGTGGAAAATTATGCAGAGAGGCATGTGATTGATGATTTTTGCTTATGAATGCATTGATGGTCAATTGGATCATCAGGGGTTGGGTGAGCCTCGAGAACTAGTTGTTCTCCGTTTTAATTATTTTGATGCATTGTGTGATATTGTTGTTTTACCGCACTGTTCTATGTTGTCACGGGCTGTGGTCCCGTGAAAAGCTTAGCATGCTGATGTGCAAGCTTATGTTATTAATTCTGCATGTAAATTTGCAAATGTAAAAGAAATGAATTAATAACCAGATAAAGGAAAGTAAACAGTGTAATTCACTTTCTCCTTGATGTCCCTGCTTTAGCGTGGGAATCTTGGATATTGCGGTTTAGGGGAAACCGTGAGGATACAAAAACTCCGTGTGCGTTTTGTTGCCCCTGAACCCGATATTGAGGTTCTTCTCCTGGTCACGGTTTTAGGGAGAATCTGCCACTTTACCCGGGAGTGGTGTGTTAGTCACAGCTGTGAGTTTGTTTTGGTATACCAAGAAAGTGGCGCCAGTGGATGCTGTTTTTCATGGTGTCCCCGACTTTGGATGCTGTTTTCCAAGGTTCCGATGGATGGTGTTGTTTTCTGATATCGGTCGAGGGCTAAGTTTGGAACACGGTAATAAGATACAAATTGTGTGTGAAGCTATCCCGGGAACCCTACTTGACCTTGGGGATTGTACCCGTTTGGTGTATCCGCGGGCAATAGTAAATTAAAAAGAGAAATTTAAAGATTTTGTGCATTTAATAGGACATGCATATGGAAAGAGGGGGAGCTTAAATGAAAGATAATAAGGGTTCATGCATCGCACATAAATCATACATATTCTTGCTATGCATTAGTTCATGCATATTTACCTGTTCACTTGGTTATTATATGTTGATCATTGAAGGATGTTGATCTCTGTTGCATTTAATTTTCTTATTGATTAAGTTGTAATTAATGATTAATTACTTAGTGTTCCCTCATGCTTAATGTTTATTTTATTGTTGCATAACTGGTTAATTACCTTATAATTTGGTTATACTTGTATCCTTCTAAAATATTACATGGATCTTATTTATGCTCTTTTTCTTATTTGATTCATTAGGGAAACCTGTACGCAGAATTCTTCGGATTTTTGACCCTCTCATTTTATTGGTTTTTCCCAGATACAGGTGATCAGTGAAATTGACTCGCTCTGAGGAGACACGAGGGTCACATTTGCTTCAGATTGCTTCACTTACGGACAGAGTGGCTCTACTGTTATTTACTTTTAGTTTTCCTTATTTCCTGCAAATTGCTATTTCACTTTTGACATTAAATATGACTTTTATTGATTCATTAATAAAAGAGTTCAGTTGGTTGGTTATGAATGCTAAATGTAAGTTGGTTTGTGGTGTGTGGTTATCCAACTGAAATTGGAACTGTAGGGACCCCAGGTCTCTGGGAAGTTTTCCGCAATTCTTAAAAAAAAAAAATCCGCATTTTCAAAGGGTATGAATTGGGGTCGTTACAGGGAGACGTAAACATGCCTCTAAAAATAGAAATTTTGAGATATCTAATAATACACAAAACAACTCCCATGTGAACTGTTGTGGGAGCGTGTTGAAATTGATTAGTTGTGTGTACATGTGTTATATCAGGTTTATTAATTGTCAAGTAAGAAAAAACTTCGATGAGTTGTCTATAAGGAGTTGAATCATCTAGAGGCTCCCTATCATCAATTTTCATTTTAACATTTGTTACTTGAGGAATGTCAACATTTTTGTCATCTAATATACTAGACCTAAGAACAATATCAGAAGCAAACTTAGACTGAGACAATAATTAACTTCTAGGAGAATAAACAACTTCTATTCTTAAAAAATAACGTAGAAAACCCAAATCAGCCATTTTAAAACTAGTTTTAAGAATATTTTTAATATGTTGAACTCCCTGTTTGTCTCCTCTAGTGATTATTATATCATCAACATAGAATAGAATGACAATACTTGCATCAAAATTCTTAACAAATAAAGTTGTGTCAGTTACACATGATCTAAAGCCAATATCAAACATAACATTGCTAAATCTGACATACCAAGCGTTGAGAGCTTGTTTCAAGCCATACAATGCCTTATATAGGTGAAGAGCCTTCCCTTGAGGTATATCCATACTTGGAGGCGCCTCTGTGTACACTTTCATAATATTTTTATTTAAAAATATTTATTTAAGATCCATTTGATAAATGAACCAGTTTTTAATTGAAGCAACTACAATGTGAGTTCTAACTGTGGTCATGCAGACAACTAGTGCAAAAGTTTCTTCATAATCTATTCTATATTCTTGTGCATATCATTTGACAACTAGCCTAACTTTATATCTCTCAAGGGTACCATCACTCTTGGGTTTTATCTTATATACCCACCTACAACCTATGAGTTTCTTTCCCTGTGGAAGATCTCGAATAGACCAAGTTTGAGCCTTTTCTAATGCATCTAGTTCGACCCTCATGACTAACCCATTTAGAGTGTTCTTTGGCTTGAGTATAAGATGATGATTCTATGTATGAGTGAAGTAAGGCTATGCATGCTTGATATTTAGACGAAAAAGAGTCATATGGAACAAATTTTGAGGGAGGCTTTAAAACTCTAAACGATTTCCTAGTTTGCAATTCTTCTTCACCTAAATTAGGGAATTTTTTAAGTGCACATGGAAGTTTTGGACATCCCTGCATAGAGTATTGTAAACAAGTTTGATCATCATGATGTACTTCATCAAGAGACTCACTATCTCTTGATTCAATGACATTCTCAAAATCATAGTCACAATCACAATTATCAATATCTTGGTTGGAACCAAGATCAAATAAAAACGAGTACTCGGTTACTTCCTTTGCTCGATCTTTATCAAAGAAATTTTCTTTTTCTAAAAAGGTTACATTTCTAGAAATATATAATTTTTCAATCTTAGGATCATAACACCGATACCCCTTTTGGTTGTCGGCATAACAAAAAAAATATAAGGAATAGCTCTAGGGGAAAACTTGTCATTTTTTGTTGGTTAATACAAAATATTCGTAATCTAGCATAGTTAGGACATAGTTTAACAAGTTTTTCAATGGGTGGAATATTTTGTAAAGAAGATTATGGCATTCTGTTTATAAGATAAACAATTGTTAAGACAACTTCTGCCTAAAAGATCTAGGCACATGACTAGAAGGTTCTTGAGGTTTTAATGATGTGCCTATGTTTTCTTTTTGCTAAACCATGCAGTTTAAGATAACCTTTAAAATCATTTGATACAAATTCTCCCCCTGAATCAGTACAAAATATAGGGATTTTGTTTTCAAATCTATTTTTAACCAACTTATAAATTTTTTTTAAAGTGGAAAAGACTTCAGATTTATACTTAAGGAAGTATACCCAAGTGTGTTTAGTAAAATCATCCATAAATATGATATAATATTGCATATCTACCTTTAGATAATACGAGTGTTGGACCTTAAACATCTGAATGAACTAACTTAAGTGGTTTAGGTGAAACAAAAGTTCTATTATTAAATGATAATCTCTTCATTTTTTCAAGAACACAATCTTCACAAGAGAAGTTGTTAATATTACAAAAGTTTTTCAAATTTTGAAAATATTGGATTTTAGATATATTTGAATGTCTTAATCTTCTATGCCATATAATTAAATCTAATTTTTGGACATTACAATAAAAAACATCTTTGGGTGTTTTAAAAAAAATCATACAATAGATACCTCCTCTATAGCCTTGCTCAATCCGCTTCCCTGACTGGCGATCTTGCACCAAACATTTATTTGAAGAGAAGGAAATATTACAACCATAATCGGATATTTGAGAGACAAATAAAAGGTTTAAGTTTAGTTTAGGGATGTGACGAACCTTCAGAATAAAAAACTTTTTGAGTTTAAAAGATCTTTTTCAAAAAATTTTATTCCTTACCATCGGTCGTAAAAACATTTGACATACTTGAGTTATAATATTTAGATAAAATATCATTGTTTGGGGTCGTGTGAAAAGATGCACCAAAATCAAGAACCCAAGAAAATTTACCGTGGTTGGAATAAGATGAAACGACTCCAGTTGAAGAAGACACTCCTTTGAGAAGTGGTTGAAGAACTTTTACTAATTGAGACAGAGACGTTTCTTCAATGAATGAATATTGAGATGCGGAAATATCACTTGACTCTTGTGGAGAGCTGACAGAAGCAACTTTCTTCTCTAATGCCTCTCTTAGTTTAGGACATTGGGGTCGAATGTGTCCTGGTTCATGACAATGATGGCAAATAGTTTTCCTTCTATCATAGTCATTTCCTTGTCTTCTATAATGAAGTGATTTATATGCACGTATGTAATTTTCTGGTCTAGAGACGGCCAAGACCGAGTCATCCCTACTTTTAGTTACATGCTTTTTTAATCTATTTTCCTCCATTATTAACTCTTCTATAGTATATTCAATCGAGAGAACTTTCCTTCTAAGAAGAAGAATTGATTTGGTAGATTCAAATTCCGGTCTAAGGCCATTGATAAACTGATAAAAATGTTCTTCATCCATTTGTCTTTGGCGGAGTTCTATATTTTTGGGACAATGCCATTTTGGCTCAAGAAGAGCCAATTCTTCCTAAAGTTCGGATAGATTATTATAGTATTTTTTAATACTTCTATCCCCTTGGGTCATGGTTTGAACTCTATCTTACACATTACACACATGTGCAATATCCTTGAGAGAATACATTCTCTTAAGATAATCCCAAGCAAGGTTGTAAGTACCATATCGTTACTCGTATCGGTCGGGCCCAAGGTAACACTGTATCATATTGTAAACTTATCATAAATTTTTAATAAAAGATCTCCAAAAAATCTAGAAAAATAAAAAAAATTAACAAAATTTCTAAAAAAATCATAGCATATGAAATAAACCATGCAACTGATAACTAACAATGTAAATAAAAGGCAACTACATAATTTAAATACAATTGAAGCCTTAACAATATTAAATTTACATCAAGTTATACTAAAATGTCATAAGTCATAATTAAACTATTGAGAGTTCATGATAACTAGAAACATCATATGTAACCAATGTCTTATCTATTAATCTTCATCTCTATATTCTAAACTATAAAGATCCTATTTTTTTATAGGTCAAGAATTAGGACAAAAATCCTTATTGTTGCATCCTACTGCTGCTCTACTGCCTCTTCATATTCACGCATTTTGTTGGCAAGCGAGTTATCATTATCATCTTCAGAATTTGGACAATGATTGGAAGCTCTTCTTTGCATTTTTGCAAAATTCTTCTTTGAATTTCTTCTAGTTCAACAATAATATTAGCACAAAAAGTGACATGAATAAATGGATAATCACATGGGCGTACATGTTGACGAAGACCTGCAATATGTTGCTTAAATCTATGCAGCTCACCTCTAATAATAGCACCATAAAACAAACATCTCAAATTCTATAGTGGCCATAGTCATGGTAAATCATCAATGCTTCTACAGTATTGCCACGTAGGATCATCTCTATGACATGAACGTGAAGACGACATTGAATGATCTAAAATAAAACATAACCAATTAAAAAACTCAATAAGAAGCAAAACATAGAGATTACCTGAGAAAACAAAGAATAGAGATTTTTTACCTTAACCCACTTCCTTGAGTGAAAAAATGGGTGAAAATGCACTATTGAGAAAATCGCAAAATCCCTCTCCCTTGTGCACGAATCGATCTCCAAATCGATTTTAGGGAACCTAAAGTGCATGGATTCCCTTCCAACAACCTCTAGACATATGGAGAACTTGGCTCTCAAGAGGCCTTTTAAACCCAAAACAAAAAAATTGACTTTCGGGTCATTTTTAAGTGTGCTAGACTTGTATCATACGATATGGCACGATAAGGGGTGTATTGTACGATACACCCGATAAAGGTACGATACGAGTGTTTATCGTATCGTAAAGGCCAAACATAATGATACGCATTGTACCGTATCGTACGATACAGTACAATACAGACAACCTTAATTCCAAGCCTTGTTAGATTGTTCAAATTTGGCAAGGCTAGCATTAATGCCATTGGTGGAAGTGGGGACCATCAAAGCGTTGTAAGAAGACTTCTCCCAACTTGAGTGGATAATCACAAAAGTGTTCTCTAAGGAACACACTCACAAATCAAAGGAGACACTCACAAGAATGAACACAATATAAAAACAATATATTTTATTCCATAAATCAAGTGTGCAAAAGCATACTTTACAAAGGGGAGAACACCCCTATTTATACACAATAGAGAGAGAGCACAAGGGAGAGGACCTCCCAACAGCTATAATTCTAGCCGTTGGGAGCAAGTCAACAAGTTTGACTTGATCCCACACACACACACACACACACACACACACACACACACACACACACACACATATATATATATATGTACATTTTAACACATTCTGTTTCTAAGATTGTCTCAGATCCTGTTAATAATATACAAAGAGGTGTCCTTTTTTGTGTCCTATCAATTTCATCCACTAAAGCAAATTCTTGATAAGTCCTAGTTTTTGACTGCAGGGTCAGAAGTCATTGGCACTTGATACAGCGATTGGAATGTGGCAGTTATTATTTGCTGAAAAACAGTGGCCTCTGGTTGATCGCTGGTGCCAGTTTTTGCAGGTATCTTAGATTGCAAATTTTCATTTTTGGGCTTCATACCTTGTTAATTAAAAAAAGGCTATGCTTGGTTGGAAAATTTCATGCCCATCATTCTTGGTGCATTCTTTGCTATAAAGAATGTTGTTCTGTTCCTATTAGCTGAAAGACTCTTCTTTGCTGTATTGGTGTTCTTGTTGTAAAAGCCTAGCAATGTTGGTCAATTCTAACGTTGATTTGTATTGATATTTTACTATTGAATTACCTGATGTAATCTGTCTTTCAAATTGTTAGTGTATGAAAACTTGAAGGCTTTTTAAAACCTGTATCATTGTCTGTTGGGATGGTAGGTTGTCCATTTGGTTTTTATGTAAGAGGTAATCCACTTTCAGATACAATGAACTTGTTATGCATCCAATGTTTCTTGTTCTTTGTTATGTTTTAGCTTGTGAGTTTATTTCTCCGCTTCTGTTAAAAGATGCTCCTTGTCATCTATCTTTCCTTTTGTTTGATAATTCATCATATTGGTTTACTGTGACAGCTTAAATGTTTCTGTTAGCCTTATGTGTCACTGGACCATTTCTTTGGTCTTTGAAACTTAAATTTCATTATGTTTGTATTTCTCCACTTTTAAATATAGGGGACTATCTAAATAAAAGATTTAAATAATATGCTGCAACATAAAGACGTTGATGAAGTTGCCTAGTCCATCCATGATCAATGATGTTCCATATGGGGATACACAAAATTTTCTTTCCATTCAAATTATCTCTAACGGCCTCTTTTGCCTTATTCATGATCTCATAGAGATAACCTATAGTTGGTCAGTCTTCACTGTCAACCAATCAAAGCACCTTTACCAAAGGTATATTTATTTTCAACAACTTGATGTATGAATCTCAAAATTCACTTATGAATACCATATTTACAATTTCTCTTGGCTTTCTTTTTTGTGCATGGAGATATGCATTCCGCTCATCTGATGAAAACCTTTTTTTTAGTGTAGTTCTATTCTTTACTAGACTTTTCACTATCAAAATTTATGGAAAATCTAATGACTGCAGTCTTCACTACTAATCAACTTAGCACCACTAGAGTACTTTCTCATAAAGTTCGAAATCCATGCATGATTGTAAATAAATTTAGTAACTTCTTGGCAACATTAACTTTGTGCTTTATCTCATTCATGCTCCTGATGTCCTCAAGCACGAGGTCTGTGTAATGGGCAGCACAGGGGTCCAATATAACGACCCATAATTTTCTATCTGTTCTTTACCTCTTGTATTATCAATTATAAATTGAACAATATTTTTAGGTTGAACCTCCTCCACAACCTGATCCAATACACTGAGCAATACATATGTTGTCTTGGGCATATTCTACCCATTTGTTATGATTCTTGATATGATAGATTCATAAAATCGAGCACTTGCAAATTCCAAAATAAAAAATTCCAAAATTATACTCACTGTACCAGGCATCCCTCAAAAAGATGATGTCAACATGATGTCATCTTGTCAAGAAGGCTCAACAATAGAATGAGACTTCAATCTCCCCTTTGATGTGATTGACAGCTCCTCCTTGCTCTGATACCATCTCAAGATAGTTAGGGCACAAGTAAACAAAGAGAGGAGCCAAAGAAAGCTTCATTGAATAGAATGAAATAATACAACTCCTTTTGAAAGGAGATGTGCCCTTAATTACACTATAGGACAAAACTTGTTGATTCTACAACTAATTAAACTAAAAATACAAGAATTTCCCTATAATTAAAGATATGTTCACTTATGAAGGGCATCACAAAAGAAACATGAAAAACTATATTACATTTCAACAGATCTTATTTGGATTGGGTTTGTTCTTGGCTTGCATGTGAGAGCTGGAAGAAGAGGAAAACATTGGGGAAAAAGTGAAGAGAAGAAGAATGAGGAAGGAGGAAGAATGGTAAAAAAAGAATAAAAAAAAGATGAAGAATGTGAAGAAGAAAAATAAAAAGTTGAACAGGGAAAAGAAGAATGAGAGGGAAAAAAATAAGAGCAGGGTAAAGAAGGGAAAGGAGATTTACTTTTCTTAGATTACAGGAATCCCTTGTCTGACTTGCCATTTCGTTGGTTTCTTGTCCATGGATAGGCTTTAGGTTTTCTTCTCCCAAACCCTTTTTGTTTTCCAGCATTAACTTGTGTTGATTGTAGATTCCAAAAGAACAATACCCCAACTTGCACATACAACATATTTTAGGTAAATAATAGTATATGGTTATATACTCTTAAACATGTCGTTGGAGTTAAGGTTGTTGATTGAACCTAGTTGTCTCCAGTTCGTCTTGATTATGATCTGAGTCAGACTTGTGAAATGGTTGATCAAATTAAGGTAGCTTCTTGTTTTTGATGAGCTGAATCCAGACAAGGTCTGCTTGCCTTTGTCTGGCTTGGCATGTTTGTTTTATACCTACTGTGTGTGTGTGGAACTATGAGTAAGCAAGGTGTGGATAGGTCATATCTGATCTGAGGCAAGAATATACTTGAAAGACATAATTCACTTCATCTTTAGATTTCAACAAATAAAAAGTTGTCATTCTTGAAAGTCATCTACAAAGATAACAAAATATTTATAACCAAATATAGATACCAAAGAGGCTGGACACCACACATCTGAATGAACTGACTCAGCAAGTGTAGAACTCTTGAACTCATTGGCAGGAAAGGTCCTTCATTGCTTGGCCTTCTAACAAGTTTTACACTATATCACATAAGTGCAGGTGGCGAATAAGGCTATGTGTCATTTGAAAAAAAACTTGAGTCTAGGGATGCGGGGAGGGTATACGATCACAAAAGTGCATAAGCACAAACTAATGCCACTAAGGGCTTGCAAGATCACGACCAAATGTGCACAAGCACATGTCCACTATAGGACAAAACAATACCCAATAAGGGGCAACAAGACAAGCATTAAGTGCATATAAAACATTAAGAAACTAAATAGAAAAACACAAAATATAAAAATATTCATCTTTATTGAGCATAAATCCTTAAGAGAAGCATTGGTAACAAGAAAGGGGTTCAATTCAACCCCTATTTATCCATAAAGGGAGAGCATGGAGCTCTATTGGGGAGCTCCTAATAGAGTAACCATTGGGGAGCCCCCAACAACTCTATGGTCTTTTGACCATAGAGTCCATGCTCTTTACAAAAAGGACACTAAATAAAAAGATAAAAAATAAGAGAAAAACTGTTCCTAATGAACAGTACTGTTACATGAGTAAAATGATGAAAATACCCCTAGAGGGTATTTACCTATTATATCATTATATAGATATATATGTGAATACATATATGTATATATGTACAATATGAAACAAATATATATATATATATATATATATATATATATATATATATATATATAAGTTAATAAACACATGTCACTTGGACATCCAAGAGCACTTGATGGATACAATTAAACCAGTTTCACACATAGTCAATAGTGTCATTAACTTTATCTATTTCTTTTTATAATCTTATTACTTACTTTTTATTCACTTTAGCTTTTTCTCTTTTAAAATTTGTCATCTAGTATATTATATTTTAATTTCAACTTAGTTTTATTATTTGATGTTCCTAATTATAATGATTTAAAATTGCAGTTTTATACACAAACACATACATATACATGTGTACGTCCATGTCCCTTGGTCCTAGTTTTTGAGAATTATTGTATCCTACTAAGCGTATCCACATCCGTATCCCATACTTGCATCCATATCCATCTGACATAGGTTTAGTGGATGGATCCTGACTCCATTCCCCTTGAACCTAGGCTAGCTTTGATTATTCCTCACCAGGGTCCACATCCAATTAGTTGGATTAATTTTATCCTGTCTAATCTCACACAGATTTACCTAGTGCGTGTGCACTTATTGGGTAGGGTGTGTAAGGATCCAAGCACTTAGCCCTTAGTTTGTAAATTTCAACCCTGATCTGTATAAGGAATAATTGGAATCTGTTTCATGTCCAATTTTTTTACAAAAGAAAAGAATTTATTTTTTAGATGAGATCCTGATTCAGATGTAGATCTGCCTGCAAATCTCTGTGGGTTAGGCCTAGATCTGGCTTGCATCTAGTTGAACTGTGTTAGACCTGTTCACAGCAGTGACAACTAAATAATGTTACTTTGCAATCGCTTTGTTCGTGCTTATATATTGTTATCCTGATGGGTGGGATTAAGCTCTAAATTAGCTTTAGCCTACAGTGTGACCACTTCTCTTAGCTAAGGTTGTTATATCTGTGACATTTTAATCTGATATTCACTTAGGAAAAATTGTTTGTGCTATAAAATATAGCTATTACCATAAGCCTTAGCCTTTTTTGTTCTTTGATCCAGAGATGCATTTTTTATAGCATTGACTTGGAATTATTTCACATCTGAAACCTTGAAATAATAATGACTGGTTGCATTGTTGTGATCTTTAGGCAAAGCACAATAAAGCGATTTCAAGGGACACCTGGTCTCAGCTTTTGGAGTTTGCCAAGGTATTAATATGTTTTGTGTAATTGTTTTTGGCTGAGGTTTGACACTTGGGTGCTGGTTTTGACTTTAGTTGCTAAGTGGCCAATGGCTAACATAGTCTGACGACTTCAGTGGAGACTACAATTATGATTCTTAACCAACAAAAACTTGGATTGAGTTGCTAATTGACTTACTATCAGACACTGGAATCTATAATCAAATAGATTTGTCTTTGGAAGTTTTTGGCCAATTGTTCAATCTTGCGCTCATGCCAACTCTTGATTCTGTTTGGGCAAGCTGTGTCAAGTCTGGCAAGTCCAATAGTTATTTCACACCTGTTTCTTTCTGTTTCTGTAGTTTGCTGCTTCTTCGGTCTGTATTTCTTTCCGATGTTGTGTTACCAAGTTGTCAAACATATTTTGACCATTAGGTTGAGAAACTTGTTGGATTTTTCTGGTTACCGAGTTCAGTGGCAACTTCTTTAATGGATGATGATAAAACCTGTGTTTGCTGTGTGTCCAATATTGCATTAAGATTTTAAAGTGTAGGAAGACTTTGCCCAGCTTGTTTCTAGGAGCAGTTCCAAGTCTCATCTTCTTCGTGATTTTACTTGAAAAATTTATGGTTGAGAGTCCGTGAACTCAGAATTCATGATTATATTGGTTCTTGTTGTGATAATTTAGTTGAATGATCAACAAAATTTTGTAGGATTTAGCTTTGCCTAAAGGGTTTCTGAGTTTGACTGAGCATATCCAGCCAAATTCCTTATCTTGCACAGTGCCTAGTGCTGATGCAGAGCTGAGTCCTGAGCCTTTGATTCAATGTGTGTGTGTGTGAGAGACTTAAAAATTGGTAGTTCTCCGATGGTTTCACATGAAGTTTGTCAATTAGCACACTCAGAATGCACTTGTAGATGCAAAAACATGCTTATCTGTGTATATATGTGTACGTCCTTGCAATCCTAGCATTTCCTGTATGTTTGTGGTACTGTATATACTAAACTAAATCCATATAAGCATGCATTGCATTGTCCATAATACTGATGTGCCTGCAGACATGCGCATGTATGCACCACCCACTATGTACATTTTGCAAACTCATGCATGAATCTCTGCTAATGTTACATTGACACGTCATTTTGTGGGGATGTAAGGGGTGACACGAGTCGGACACATTATGACATACTGGCACAATTCTGACATGCATAGACATTATTTTAGTATATTTTAATACTTAATAATATTTTACAAAAATACTTATTTTATATATTAAAATTTAAAAAATCCATTTCACCATATTCTATTTTTCAAAAAGTTTTCAGACTCATGTGTCGAACCAGTTACATGTCAGGTCGTACACCAATGTTGTAATTATTGTATCAAGGGGCTAGTGATATGGGTGTATCATATCATATCATATTGTATCGTACGATGCAAAAAAATCATTTAAAAAAATAAAAAATACAAAAAATCAGAAAATTTCCAAAACAAAAATCATAGAATGAAAAAAAGAAGAAAAAGAAATCAAATTTAAGCATTATAAACAATTAAACATATATGTGTACTACTATAATATGTGAAACTGAAACAATATTGTAACAAACTAACAACTAACAAAACAAAAGGTTTACTATCAAAGAGTCACATTATATAACAAACAAAAGAAAAAAGTTTTGAGTAATCAAGCGTAGTTGTTGTTGTTGTTGTTGTTGTTGTTGTTGTTGTAAAGAAGTTTAATAATGTCTTTCACTAATTACAATAAGTTCAAAAATTTAATAATGTGTGCTCTTCCATAATAATACTGCTCTTCTTTCTTGTCTTCGCTATTCATAATAAATTAAGAAATTTCTACCTTTTTGTTCCCATAGCTTATAAAATAAATGAATAGGGCTCTACTAAAGCCTTATTTATGTAAAAAATTGTCACTTAAAGTGAAAAGGACCCAAAATAAATTACTTGGAAATTTTCAACAAAAAAAGAGTGGAAAAATAGCCACATCTTACGGGCATGTATCTTACGATATGGTGCGATATGAAACAATACGGACCGATACACTGCATTTCTGATTGAGGGGGTATATCATATCACATGGCCTAACGACACTATGATACACCATATTGTATCGTATGATGTGATGCGATACTGATAATGTTGTCATACTCGTCTATGTAACATAGTTTTAAACATCTTGAAAGAAAAACTGAGTTTGATCTATTTTTGATAATCCATCAATGCTTTTGGCCACTCATTTGCTGTTTATATGTCCATGTTTAAGAAGTCTTTGTCAGATCAATCTTCTATGGAATAATAGGTTTGTTGCTTTTCTTTCATTTTTCAATTCCATAAATATCTCTAAAGCAAGAAGAGCCAATGACCCTTCTTAGGATTCTGGAAACTTGATTGATTTGATCTGAGTGCTTCAAGACATCCAAATGCATGTTGGGCTCAGGCAAAACAAATCCCAATAATTTAAACCGACATTTTTTTTTTCTTTTATTTATTTTTTGTCAGTAAAAATAGGAATTGAATCCAAGGTTCCTTTGATGTCGCATACACGAGTCTCCAGTTGGACTTCTAGTAACTTTTGAGAAGTATGCACTATGTTTTTTCTGTTCTTTTTTGTTTGTAATCCACAATCAGAGAAATTGAACCCAAGGCCTCTTCTTGGTTAAGATATTGCATTGATTGCCTTTTGACCAACAAGTCCAACCTCCTGTTTGAAACTTTACTGGTAATAATTTAGATTTGACCTTGGTGCCGGATGCATTCCGACTTCCTTCGTTAACAGGCTGCCACCAGGGGTTGAATTATTTACATCCTGAGTTTGTTGCTTCATACAGACTGTTGACCCCATGCTATCCAATTACGATGCTGAGGGTGCATGGCCGTATTTGATCGATGACTTTGTGGAGTACCTATCGGAGAATGGGATCATCCAAACGTGTGGCTGAGATGGATTATTCTACAGATTGTGGAAGGTGAAGTGTTATAATAACATATGCTTGAGTTAAGCTTGCACATAGAAGTGAATTAAACTGCTTAACAGGAGTCATCCTGTTGCAAAGAACATGAACCTCAAAATTGTCTTGTTAAATAAGTGGGCATCTTCCAAAAAGTGAATGTGGGCAGTGAGTCTGCGATTCTTGCGGGTATTCATTCTGTTTGTAATCCTGTGGGGTTCTAGTGAATTTTACCTTAGTAGAACACGGAAATCTAACTGGTCTACATGTAGATAGGCTGTGCAATGCTCAAGTTTCTGATTCCTTTTTTTATATATTTGTTTTCGTGTATTTATTCCATCTGTAGAGTCTTGTATAAATTGCAGGTTCTGATGGCCTTAGATTGAGTTGATATGTGTTTCACTTGCTCTGTAAGCCCTTTAAATTGAGGAGATTGGTTGACAATGTCGATCACACATGCACTTCCAAGCACTTCCAATCCCCAAAAGTTTCGATCCCATGGAAAATGGTTTACAGTGGAACATCATATGGGACGTGGCCAATATTGGCAACAAAGCGATGACAATTGCTGTTCGTATGAAAAATAAAAGGGAGGCTGCATATCTTTGATGGTGTTTCTTCACTTCAGCTGCACACCTACAACAACAACTACGCCTTCATCCCAAAACAATTGGGGTTGGCTATACGAACCAAAAAAAAATCATTTTGGGTCTTCCACATGAATCCTTCTCCTCCAATCATTTCTATTCAATACCATATCCTCAGTGAGGTTGAAAGCAGTCATATCCTTTCCTATCATCTCCATCAAAGTCTTCTTAGGCCTACCCCGACCTCTTTTAACTAATATATTTTCCCATTTCTCCATTCTTCTAACTGGAGCATCATTAGGCCTTTGCCAAATATGTTCAAACTATCGTAAACTATTCTCTCATCTTATTTTCAATGGATGCAACACCTACCTTCTTAGGTATCTCCTCGTTTCGAATCTTATCTTTTATTGTATTTTTACACGTCTATCTAAGCATACGCATCTCAACTACACTTATTTTTTGAATATGATGTCTCTTGGCAGCCCAACATTCCGTATCATATAGTAAAGCGGGCCTAATTGTCGTCGTATAAAACTTTTTCTTCAACATGATCGCAGAACACTCCAGATGCACTTTTTCATTTCATCCACCCAACCTTTATCCTATGATGTGCATCTCTCAATTTCTCTATACTTTTGAATGATAGATCTTAAATATTTTAAACATTCATCCAACCGTGCGCCTAGAAGTGGTAAAATATATCATAGAAAAATCAAATCTTCCAATCATATGAAAAGAATGAGGTATATGACTTAGAAAAAAAATTCACCACCATTTCTCCACCTTTTTAGCTTGGGAACATTTTCATAGGTATGGATGTGAAAATCACGATGATACAAGTACTTCTATACCAACGATAAATGCTTTTTTGATTCTTTCATTTTCCCTACTGTGGCTCTTGTATGAGTAGTTCAAGTGTGGCTTGGTAGCAGAATGAGATGCTTTTATAATTGGATCTTACGTTACAATTAATGCATTGTGATCCAGGAGGGATTTTTTAAGGATAGTCAACTTAGATTCTGGGGATTTGAATCAATTATCTTAGTTTGCATGCAATTCCATACTATTGCTATAGTATTTCTAATTTGTGATGTCATCTCCACCATCTCAAAATAGTATATTAAAAGCAAGCAAAAAAAAATATTTTATTTTATTGCTGTACATAAATAATATAATTGCAATTAACAAAAAACTCAGCCTTCGAGAATTAAGATACCTTGACCTTTCTTAGTACAGAGGTGCAACTTTTTCGTATGAAAAAAATTCACTTGTTTGGCATCACGTGGGAAGTTTTTGCTTTTCATATTTGATTACTTTTTCCGACTTTCAAACATGGCCTTGGAGCTGTTATGCTTTCAAACTGTAGAAAAAGCTTAAAAGATCCTTCGTGGGTTAAGTTCTTGAATCCATGAACTATGTTCATCTTTGAATTGGTTGCCATGTGAAACAAGAGCGTGGGATGTGTGCAGTTGTCAAACGTAGTGATCATTGTCCATTTCTTGGAGGGTTGTAGTTGATGAAACACGACACTGCAATGGATTGGTTGTGGTAGCTGGATTAGTAGTCAGACTACCGTTATTCAGGAGTCTTGGGCTCGAATAGAGGCCGGTTTCATATAAAAGATTTGGGTAATTTGCATATAAGCACCTGCCCTTTAGGGAATTTACGTTTGGCAAAGTTGGGTTCCAAATGTTGAAGATAAACGCCTCATTTTCTCAGAAATTGCTCGGATGACTGCCCGTGTAATTTTCTGGTCACCTAACTCTAGTTAATTCTTGAAAAACTATAATTTTAACTCTTCTTTTTAAATGGTCCCCTCTCTCTCTCTCTCTCCACGGCTCATTTTCTCAGAAATTGCAAGGATGACGCCTCATTTTTAATTCTCCACGCCTCATTTTCTTTAAATGGTCACCTAACTCTTTCTTTCTTTAAACGGTCCAATCAATCTCTCTCTCTCTCTCTCTCTCTCTCTCTCTCTCTCTCTCTCTCTCTCTCTCTCCACTTAAAACGGGAATAAGAAGAAGAAAGGGGAACAATGAGAAGATATCCCTATTTCTATTCGTTCTAATTTTTTTCGGTTTGAAACGGTTTTTATTGTGCCATTCTATCTAAAAGAGATTGTTAAAGGCTTGGACACAAACCTCAATCAAATTGGGTCATGTCATCTAATTTTTGGACCCGTTTTACAAATAAGTGTGACAAAATTAATTTATCAATGATAAAATCCACATGCATTCCAAAGCAAGGTGCATAACAAATAGGAGAAATGAAAGTTTGGACTCTAAAGGGATTTAGTGTTCATATTTTACAAGAGATGCTCGCTTATAAATTTGATCATATTAGAGCTCAGTACCACGATCGTTGGGGGAACAACCAGCCACTTACAAGTCAAAAATTTGAACCTGTTTTTTAGTTCTACCCTCAAGTGCATGCTTGAAGAAAATAAGTCACTGAATGCAACATGAAGCCACCACCATCTGAATGCCACTTACAACCATTAAGTAATATTTCTCCTTCAGAATCAGGTCTCAATGATGCAGTTGTGAGTGACTCTTTAGCTGAAACAAATGTGCCTTCGTCGATCCTAGAACATCCATGAGAGCAGGACATCCTCCACAACGATGGGTTTCCTATGGTGCTTTTACAATAGACTTTCATCTTTTTACAGAAAGTTCTAAATTTTATCATGAGGCATGTTAGAGTGAATGTTGGGTTGAGGCTATGAATGAAGAGATTTCAGCCTTTCATGAATGACACTTGAGATATAGTTCCAAGATCTCCAGAAAAGAATGTTGTAGGGTGTTGTTGAGTATAAAAATTAAGTATAAAAGTGA
Source organism: Nuphar pumila (assembly GCF_984573655.1). Classification (NCBI taxonomy): domain Eukaryota; kingdom Viridiplantae; phylum Streptophyta; class Magnoliopsida; order Nymphaeales; family Nymphaeaceae; genus Nuphar; species Nuphar pumila. Next base: position 91,440,271 of record NC_143263.1, on the reverse strand, counting down.
TAAAAGCATAGAACATTACATGACACATTTGGTGGCAAAAGGGTATACTCAAGAGCATGGACTTGACTTCGATGAGACATTTAGCTATGAAATGCATGAGAACTATTCGAGTAGTTCTCTCTCTTACAGTTATGTTTGGAAGCTAAGTCAGTTGGACGTGAAAAATGTTTTTCTTCATGGTATGCTTCATGAAGAGGTCTACATAGAACATCCACCAGGATATGCAAAAAGAAGATTTTCAAACTACAGTCCTTAGATTGAAGAAAGAATTTTATTGTCTCAAGCAGGCCTCATGTGCATGGTTTGAGACTTTTAGTAGTGCCTTATGCAGTTTTGGTTTCATAAGAAGTCAGTGTGACTACTTTTTTTCACTATAACAAAAAGCATATGATGATGCTCTTGGTATATGTAGATGATATTATCATCACAAGCAATGATGTTTTTCGGATTACAGAGCTAAAGAGAATCCTCAATTCCAAGTTTCATATGAAAGACCTAGGAAATCTCAGATATTTCGTGGGTGTTGAAGTTGACAAGAGTCATAAGTCTATAACTCTCACACAACTCAAGTATGCTCTTGATCTTCTTAACAAGTTTGGTATGTTAGACCGCCAGCCTATGTCCAGGCCTGTAGCAGTGAACACTAAGTTGATGATGAGTGAACCTCATGATGAGGTTCTTAGTGAGCCTCAGGTTTTTTGTAGTCTAGTTGGAGCACTGCAGTATCTCACTTTTACACGTCCAGACTTCATTTTTGTTGTGAACTAAGTCTCCTAATTCATTCATGAGCCTAGGAAGAGTCATATGGAGGCAGCCAGAAAAATATTTAGGTATATCAAAGGGACCATCATGGATTGATTGATGTATAGAGAATATTCAAACAAGAGCGCAGATATTTCTCTAGTTGTATAGGCATACTCAGTTGCTGGGCAGGAGACCTTGTGACCAAATGTAATAACTGTAATTCTTAATACTAATTTTAAAGAATTTTTATGTGAGATTTATGTTTGGATCTAGAAGTGATCCAAACCCAAAAAATTTGATCTAAATATGGAGGTGGAGTAGTGAAAGGTCCAAAATATCGATCCAAACTGGATTTGGATCATTAGAGACTCCAGAAAACTTGTTTATCGAAAAGCGGGTTGGATAGAGACCCAAAGAACCCAAAGCTCAAAGGAGCAACTATCAAGGGATTTTTGAAAACAAGGGCAAAATGAGAATGACAAGGAGGCACAATATGAGAACTCCCCAAAGAGGGGACCTCCCACTCCATAGGGGAGCTGCCACATGGCAGACCCACCACTCTCTATCTCTCTTTTTCTCTCTCCTCATCTTTCCGCTCTTTCTCTCTCCTGTCACTTGATCAACTCTCTCTTATCTCTCCCTCTCTCTTCCTCTTTCCTCTCTCATTTCTTTCTCTTTCTCTCTTCTCACTCGACCGACTCTCTCTTGTCTTTCCCTCTCTCTCCTCTTTCTTAAATCCCTCTCTCCTCTCTCTCTCTCATTCCTCCCTACCTCTCTTTGTTTTCCACCTTTCACGAACCGCCACACCACCTACAGGTGGCCACCTCCGTACAACCACTGACAACCCCTCCCTCTTCTCTCACCCATTCTTCCCTACCCCTCTCTTATGTTCTATCTTTCACGAGACCACCGACCACCACCTCTAGCCTACCGATCACCCCAACCGACCGCCTCTCCTCTCTTTTCTTTGTTTCGTCTCTCTATCCCCTCTCTCCTCTATTTTGCGGTGAAAGAGGAAGACAAAAGAGAAAAGAAGAAGAAGAAAAAAAAAAGAGGAAGAAGAAGGTAGAGTGGGCTGCCGCCCCACTACCGCACCAGTGAAGCCACAACTGACGTCTCCACCGGGCTGCATGGGCTCCACTAGCACTAGGCAGCAACACTGCCACCACTACCACATCACCCGCATTGCAGTCACCTCCATTATCGTGTGCCCCTCGCATAGTTGATCTCCATCAGAGTACATGCCGATTTCAGAAAATCTCTGAACGAAGAACATGACTTTAGAGGTATAGTTCCTCGTTCCCATATTGCATCTCTAGGATAATTGCATACGAAGATAAGGTAAGCTCTACCCTAACTTCCGATGATATATATAGAACTTGAAATAGGCTTTTTAGGGTTTATAAATATATAATATATTTTATTGAATTAAGTAGAGTTGGGAATTGACAGATGTGAAATTATAATTGTAGAACCGGGTGATCTGAAACATTAGAAGTAGTTTATTTTGTAGGATGAATATTAAACATTAAAAGATAAAATTTGGTATATAAAATTACGTGTTTTTCAGGTTAGATTATTAAAAGTGTATGTTCAATGAATGTGTGTGTGCATGTGTCATGATTACATATGTATGAGTATATAATTATGCGCATATGCAATTAAGGCATACACATATACTTATGTGATGTGATGTGTGCATATGCAATTGTGGCATACATGCAGAGAAATAAAATTATGTACGTGTGTTGGGATGACATATGTACCAGTATATAATTATGTGCATATGCAATTAAGGCATACACATAAACTTATGTGATACAACGTGTATGTATGTAATTACGTCATATGTATAGGAAAATAGAATTGTGTGTGTGTGCCCAGGGTGTATATCACGTCATGCTTATTTCCTATAGTCAAGTTCTTATCTATGGGTTGTTCTCTTCATGAACTAGGTACTAGTGAGCTAATATACACTCATGCTTGCATTCAGGTGAGCCCCCTAATGCTTAGTTTGGTTGGATGTTCGTCATTGATAAGGCCTCGCATTATTGAAAAAATAGAGTGAACGATGATATTCACAAGGTACATATGATTGGGGTGGTTTGTATATAATTGTTTGTCGATATGTGATATGTGATATACAATTGAAGCATGCTTGTCAATGATTGTATGATGTGATGTCTACGTATGCAGCTGACATACGTATGAATAATTATAATGTGTGGGATGCCGTATGAAATGGGATGGAATGAATGGATGAATGCATTAAAATTTAACTGCATAGGGCAGATTGCATGTATTAGAAGTTATTTGTAAATGCATTGTGATTGTTTCTGCTATGAAAATGATGGGTATTAATTCAAATGATTGTTGTGAATATGAAGGTCTCACATATTCATGTTGTTTTGTGCATTATACACTTTCGAATGTGAAAGTGATGGGTATTGACTCAAATGATTGTTGCGAATGTGAAGGTCTCACATATTTGTGTTGTTTTGTATATTGTACACTTTCGAATATGAAAGTGATGGGTATTGAACCAAATGATTATTGTGAATATGAAGGTCTCGATATTCATGTTATTTGATGCATTGTTCACTTTTGAATGTAAAAGTAATAAGCATTAACCCAAATGATTGTTTCGAATGTGAGGTTCGTGTGTTTGGTATTTGTCCAGTTGGCAAATGCATGGTGATGTGTGTTTGTTTTTCATGAACGTAATGGGTATTGATCCTTACAATGGTTGCATATATGAAACTTATGAAATCTTGCTATTAACTTGAAAATGTTGCAAGTGTGAGCGATGTGTGAGATGCACGCTTGAATAATATGAACTTAAAGGGTATTGACCCTAGTGTCTTATTTTGCATGTTGAATTTCTTGTTATTCAAGTTAGAATCTTGCATGTGTGCTAAATATGATGTGATGCATGGGATATATGATTTAATAGCATGAAATTTATGGGTATCGATCCTAGTGCAATTGCTTATGTGATAATGTCTAGCATGTGCATTTACTTTGTTAAATGACATGCATTGAAAAAAATTCTCAAAAGATAAAAAAGATGACCATGTTAAAGTCACACTCTAAAAAATGGGGTGACATTAGCTCAGACTATTGAGGTCGAGCAAGTAGATTAAATGCGAACCTACACAGCACCTATCTCATGATAAATGAGCAAACATAGATGGATGTCGTTCTTACCGAGTTAGATGTGAACAACATCCTCCTTCTCTTTCTCTTTTAACAAAACTCTCTTTTCTATCTTTCCACGTCATTAGTAATGTAAAAGAAACTAATTACAAAGAAAAAGGAAATGTGGTCATGTATAAGGTAAGTCATGATTGCATGCTTTAATTATGTTCATGTATAAATGTATGCTGAATTCAATATGAATATGGTTGCATATTGAATTTAATGTGAATATGACCGTGTGCTTGAATTTCATATGAGCATAATTGTATGTTGAACTGGGCGTTATTATGATTGTATGCCTAAATTCAATGTTGGTATCAATGTATGCCTGATTGAGATCAATTGCATAATTGTATGCTTAATTGATTGTGTGTAAGAGTATGTGCAAGCTACTCTTACGCATGAGTTGTTTGTGTGCACGCATTGGGGTATATGTGCATTGTGTGCTATGATCTACGTATAAAAATATGCGTAGATTTTATACCGATCACGCATAAAGGTATGTGTGACTTGTGTTATGGCGTACACATAAAAATATGTGTATTGTGTTTTAAATTATCGTAGGATGATTCATGGTTATGTAAGTAGGTACATAACTTATTATGATTTTAAAATCTTATGAAAGATGTACATGAACGAATAACATGAATTTGATGAGTATATTGACTCATAAAATTCTGTATGTAAAATACATGTGAGTTGATTGTATATTTGAATGAATTTAATGCATAATTGTATGCTCGTAAAATTCTGTGTATGTGAAATACTTGTGAGTTGATTGTATATTTGAATGAATTAAATGTATAAAATGCTTGCAAGTTGATTATATATTTAGATGAATTATATTGCATAATTGTATGCATGAGTTGTTTGTGAACTTAATGGTAAGCTTGAGATAAATGAATATATAATTATATGCGTGAATTGCATGTGAGTGTAAAAGTACACTCGAATTACCTGTGCGCATAAGTGTGTGCGCAAGTAGAGGTATATATAATTATATATTTGAAATTCATGTGTATGACAGTATACATAATGTTTATTTTTATTTACACAGATGTATGCATAAGTTGTTTGATTTTGTGCGTATAAAGGGTATGTGTACATTGCATTGTTATCTACGCATAATGATATATGTGTCTCGTATTTTTCTATATCATCTCAGGATAATGTAAAGGTTACATAATTATATCGTAACCATTGAGTATGTGTTGTTTACGTAAGTGAGATCTAGTAATGATCTGCGAATTATGTTGAGACATGATGCGTCTTATGCTTGTACTTCACATTTTTCATATCCGCGTGCGTAAATGGATGGATATTGCAGAACATGGGGACTTATAGTTTTTGGGATGGACTGGACTAAACTCTTATGCTATTTTGTCGTTTTGGATTGTAAACTTTGAATTTCATTTATGAAATTATTTTGGTTATATTTGTTTGCAATGATTTGAATGGTTTGATTCTAAATATGTGATGAATATGAGAGTTTGGAGGTAGTTTTGAAAAGTCTTCACTATGTTTAAATAAAAAAAATCCTCCAAGTTTGAAAACCAAGGTGTTACACCAGAAATTCTATGATAGGATATGAAGTATTTCTTGAGAATCACCTTGTATCATGGGCTAATTGTAAGCAGCGAACCGTGACAAGATCAAGTACCGAGGTAGAGTACAGGGCCATGGTAGTTGTTACTATGAAAGTTTTATGGATACACCAATATTCTTTCTTTGTTGCATCAACCCATCACTATGACCATATTGTTTTGTGACAATAGGAATGTAGAAATAAAGTTGAAAGTTATTTTGTGACAATAGGAGTGTCATTGTCATTACTTCCAATCCAGTTCAGCATGAGAAGATGAAGCATGTTGAGTTAGATCAGCATTTTATAAGAGATAAAGTTGAAAGTTATTTTGTAACAATAGGAGTGTTGTTGTCATTGCTTCCAATCCAGTTCCGCATGAAAAGATGAAACATGAGTTAGATCAGCATTTTATAAGGGATAAAATTGAAAGTAAAGAAATCCATCCTTCTTTATTAAAGGTGAAGAGCAAGCAACAAATCTTTTCACTAAACCCTTGCCATGTGCAAAGCATTGGTTCCTTGAAAACAAATTGTCCATGATCTTGAGTAACCCATATACAGTTTGAGGGAGCGTGTTAAGAATAGATGTCCAAGAGTATTTTTGTTATTAATTTATATTTTAATATGTTTATAAATATCTCAGGTATTTTCATACCCAAAATTTATTATATATTATTGGGTATGACCCTAGGAGGAAATCACGACCCCTTGCAGTCTCTCTCTCTCTCTCTCTCAGGTGAGACAATAGAGCATGGCCTTCAAAGTTCAATTTCTATCATATATGAGATAGATCCAATATAAAACAAGATTTAAAACAAGACCGTAAACTAAGACACAAACTAAATCATTACAAAAAATCCAAATAAAGAAAATAGATTAGGATGGACCCGATAGTGCCTTGCTCCTACATCACATCTTCCCCTCATCTTCAGAAGGCTAAACATCAGCTAACCAAGGCTTAGAGCAAAGAACTTTTGAACTCTTATTGAGTATATATGTATATATATATATAGAGAGAGAGAGAGACCGTCCAACCAAAGGAAGGTCCATCGAACGGCTCCCCCTTCTCTTGAGCATCTCATTAATCAAACCTCGTATATTTATTCTTTATAATTTATTTGATAAGAAATATGATTTACACGAAGACTTTAAACTGTTGATTCTTAGCGCTTTCAAAAACACATCTAAACATCAAAAATAATAATCCAAAACATGTCGCTCATTGATTGTAGATTTTGGACCTTCCTTTGATTGGACGGTAGGTGGTAACGGACAACCACTTTTCAAGCTAATCGTACAAATGTGTTCGGGATAGACTTTTGAATCATCTGATTTCAATATGCAGGCATGTTATAGGGTTTAGTCAGCGGTCTAATTTTTTTTTTTTAATATTCAAGGGTTAAAAAAACATGTTTTTATCAAAACAATTTAGAAACATGTACAGGTGGTGAGACCATGTACAGGTGGTGCAATGTTTCTCATGAAAAAGTCCTTATTAATTATGTTCAACACGTACCATGAAGAGAGATTCAGCGTATTCCCATATCACCAAAATTTTGTTGATATTGAACATTGACCATACACATGCATACTTTGTTGTGGTCCCCACTTGAAGAGCAGAAAACCTTGTTAGATAGTGAGACCGTCAGGGCAGAACATATCAAGTTCTGCTCTTTCCTTCCATGGGTGACCACCACGATGAATACGTGCTGCCATCAAGTGCACAAACCAAGATGGGCGGTGGAGTTAGGACCCTCAAACTTATCCACAAAAACCCAACCTAGTGGGTAACCGCGGATCATCCGCAACACCTTCAGTAAAGTTTCTGCAATACACAAGAACAACCAAATGAAACCAAGAAAAAAAAAAAACAGAGCCAACCAAACAATTAGGGCATCGAGGCATCGATTCAACGTCGTAGAGCATGGCCAGGCTTTCCATTCGCCTTCTTCCTTCTTCCTCACTCCAAAACATTATGAGAGAGAGTTACGTGTGGAATTGGTTGTTCTTTTCTCAAATACGGTTTACAAAAAATGAAGGGAAAAGATAGGATGTCAATTTTAAAAGATTTTTTTTTTTAAGAAACACTTTTGATTGGTCCCTTGACTATAGCCAAGAATTTTGATTAGCTAACTTTACCGGTAGTTAGATATGAATCTTGTTTGTTAACAGATACCAGAAATTAAGGCTACTGCATCTTATTCAGAACCAACATGGACACAGGATCCCGGTCTGGGATCTAAGAGTTTACGCCACCCTGCCCAAAGGCTCTAAATCCAACTTGGAACTTGACCGACTCCACTAAGCTCAGTATGGGCATGAACATGTGTGGCGACCAAACTCAGAATTAGCTAGAGTCACCAGTCAATAAAACAGCCAGCAACCAGGATATCATCGTGAGGGAGTCGCTCTTGTATCATTAGATATATATGAGAATATTGAACCGTATACTCATAGTAGCACAAGCTGCTATAAGCTGAATTTTCATAGAACAAAAATGATGATGGATGCAACACGATAATAGGACAATAAATTGCTGTATTTGCTGAATCAAAATATTTACACCGCTCTGTCCTTAAGTTTATGCATCCAACTCATGGCATAACTGAAGCATACCTTTAGGCTCCTCTTGCACCTGCTCAATTTCATGTATGACACAAGGCTTCGAAATCGCTTGGTTTGGATTTGATGTCAGCTTTGGTCTTGGATTCATCTTGTGAACACTCGGGTTGCACCATAATCTTAACTGGTTTTCCAAGGACAGATTTATCCTTCAGTTTCGCTCTTTTGAGAGCTTTCAAGCAGATGGGGGAACCATTGTCATCCCAAGAATCTAAAATTATGCCAGAGCCAATGCAGGCTCTTCCCCTATAGAATGCAGCAAACTGACCAGCAGCTAAACCTTGGTCATCTCTGGATATGCGTACGATAGCAATGTCTTGGTTGTCATCCCTCGGCTGTATTTCCATACTGCAGTCATAAAATTCAGGGCCATGACGAACCTGTACATCATGTACACTTCCATTAGTTTTAAGCAGTATTTGGATAAATCGGCAATCCAGTCAGGACTCAACTCATCCGATCCCATTCTTCTATAATCAAAATCAATGCCTAAGTGGTCTCTGGAGAATATAGGTGCATTTGGATGACTTTCCAGAGTGCCCAAGCCAGTTGAGACAGTTACGCACTAGTTTAAGCCGCTAAACCTATGAATCTATGATCATTTCTCGAAAGTCAGGCCACCAGTGAGGCCCCAAGTCTAACTTTTAGTATTAAGAACCAGCTGGTGGTTCGAGAAGGGGCTAAATAGGGGTACAACAAAAATACATAAAACCATGATGTCTGTCTGTCCAGTGTCCACAGATATGTACGATGTGGTTTCTTAAATGCAACAGACAGCACTGAACTTGACGAGAATCAGCACTAACTCTAGAGGATATGAAACTAGGTTGCTAATCAAATGAAGTGTTTCAGCTCGCACAGTTTTAGAATCAATCAAGATTGACATGGAAAATAGTGAAGATTTGGCTTTTAACCTTGCACTGAAGCTCATTGAGCTGCTCTGGCAGTGACCCACTAAGCCAGGTGAGTGAACCTACTTGAAATGTGCGCCTCCTTTTATCAAATGAAAAATAGTTTCTTGATACAAAAACTACATTGTTTTGGATGTCCTTTCCAACAACATACCTGCAAAAAACATGTAATACATCACGAAATAAATGTGAGTTGGTGGCACAGAATTGAAAATTAGTTTTGGACCTGGTGCTGACCAAAATCTTAATCATATATCTAAAAAGGTCATTAGGCCCATCAGGTTTGAGTTGCATGCTAATTTTGATCAAAAGAAACTCAACCAAGCTAGTCAAACTGTGAAGTGTAGTAGTCAGCATTCATAATTAGTTTTGCATATGATCGTGGCAGGGGAAAAAAGGTGAAGCCAACACTTTATGGACAAAAATATGCATGAATATTTCCAGAACATATACTATGCCCAGTACTTCAATATAAAAGCAAGTTTCTCTTCCCTGTTATGGAAAACAAGCTATGCTCAAAAGATGAAACTAAGTGAAAGCAATCACCATTTACCATGGTCCTCCAGGAAGCCTTAGACCCTGGCGTTGACCAACTGTATAGAACCAATAACCCCGGTGTTTTCCAAGGAAATCTCCTGTCTCTGCTTCCAATAGGACACCCTCCATTTCCCCGATATGCTTAGCAACGAATTCACTGAACTTCAACTGCATAGTACAAGAAAGAAAACATCAAAATGGAGTTCAATTGAAGTAAATATAAATTCAAAAGACACTTAAATATAGCACAGCCTTACTTGAACAAAAAATCAAGAAGACATTATGCAAAAATCAAAAAGGAAAAACAGAGGGCCGAGTGCTTTAGTATTAGAGAAGAATAGCAATGGAAAATAAAAAGTGCCTTAATTTCTCTGGTGTATGCACTTAATTGAGACCTGACATGAAAGGCAGAAGCAAGGAAAGAGAAATTGCATTTCTAGTCATTTATGAATTTTATATAATTTGGGATGAACACTTGGACAAAAGAAACTTTAGTGTGTTCTTATTTAAGAAATCAATTTTGGTACTTCAAACACTATGCTCCAATGAAGTAAAACTTTAAATTCCAAGTTGTAAATAAAGTTGAACTATATGCCATAGACCACACTTTACAAAAACCAAAAAATGAACTGAACGACGTGATTACAGCTTAGACAGTTTCAGAAAAGCTACTATTTCGCTTCTGCAAGATACAATACTTGGGCATCAGCTACACTCTCGGGTTCTGGTTCATCATCCGAGTGCCTCTCTCTCTCACGTAGGCCGACCTCTGTTGGTCCCTCTCTCACAACGACCATACCACCGGACCCAGCACACCAAAGAGCCCTCGTCGTTGGAGGTGTATTCGTCGGACAACGCCTCTCTCTCTTTATCCCGGCTCTACTCGCCGTTGTTCACCGAAGAAACCCCCATCGTTGATCTCCCACTCTGTTGCATCTCTCTCATCTCTGATCACCGTCAGAGATCAAGTCCTGACCCTGCCTAAGCCAGCACCCGCCGGAGATTCTTGTAGCTGGCCCGCATCGCCGACACCACCATCGTCGCTCCCTGTATTTGGCCACCATCGCCCCTGTAGCCCGGCCCCATCGCCGACCTCCATGCCGCCCGTGACCCAACCTACACCTCATTATCTCTGTTTTTTGCCACCTCACTACCGCAAACTCGACTCCTTCCAGCCAGCCCTCACCCCTTGCACGCTCCGACAATGATGGGGACGCCTCTCCCTGCTTTGTTCTCCAGAGAAATCCGCATCTCCGACAATGACCCCCCACCTCTGAAAGTCGGGTCGACGGTGACAACCCAGTAGAGCTCAGCTCTTGGTCGAGCCCCCATTGCCAACTTTCTATCCCTCGGGCGACACCACCACTGACGCCCTATATTTTTTCGCCCACTCTCTCGATCTCTCTTTATCTCTCTCTCCCCGTTTCTCTCTCTCAAAGTCGACTTTCTTTCAAAGTCAATTCTCTCTCTTTGTCTTTCAAAGCTGACTCTCTCTCTCTCATAGTCTATTATTTCTCTCTCTTTCAAAGCCAACTTTCTCGCGCGCGCAGGCCACCTACGATGTTGGTTTGTTGCCTCACTTTCGGCCTGCCCTGCCTCCACTCAGACTACAACTGTCGGCTGAGGCCGGCGAGAGCCTCTTCGCCTCTCCCTCTTTTCGTGCAACGTTGCCATAGCAACGCCAACTACAGTGGCCGCCTCAGCAAATCGGATCTGGTTTGATTGGACCTAGTCTGATCTGACCTGGTTTGGGTACCGAACCGGCATCACGCGTACGATCGACAGCACCGTGCTCTTCCTTTCGGCATTCTCGTTTACCCGAATCGCGCGAGATCAGGCACCCCCAGTTCTTGGATTTTTCCTGTTTTGGATTTTCTTGGATTTTTCCATTATTTTGGACACATCGCCATTATTGGCATGCGATCCGAAGAGTTTGGAGATTGTGGGTATATCGAAGTGCGCTTGGCGAAAGGAATTCATGCGAACTCCCGCCAAGTTTCTCGTGTGCAAGGACTATCAGCGGCGGTGAATGTTTTTGGCCTTGTAGTTTGGGGGATTGGCCTTTTTATTTTTAGGTGTAAGTGGGGTCAAACAGTGTCAGCGTAGTCGAGATGACCATTACGCGAGCACAAGGTTGGTCATGCAAAACAGATAGACCAGATAGGCCGGTAGGGCTTGCATCGACAAGCGAGTCAGGGAAGGTTCTCACAAGGCCTAAGCAGAAGAAGCGATGGGAGACTCGCACACTCTCCCATAAGCAGATGGCAGAGAAGCGTAAGAAGGGCCTCTGATACAATTGCGATGAGGTGTGGCAGTTGGGGCACAGGTGCTCGATACTTTTACGTGTGTGACTCAGACAGCGAGAATGATGAGGTAGAGGGTGTGGAGGCTGAGCCAAAGACAAAGGATCAGGCTAACGGGACTGTAGAGATCTCCTATCATGCCCTTGCAGGAGTAGAGGTCCCCCAAACTATGCGAGCACCGAAGACCGTCACAAAGCTCAGGGCAGACATGGAGGAGCGCCTGTCCCGTCTTGAGCAGGCCCTCAACTGGTTTGCAGGTCCCAGACTCACTAAGCGAAAGGCAAGAAGGGCCCTAAATTGAATCATTTTTTGGGTTGATCTGCCGGAGTTTTTCTCCAATTCGTGTAAGGAGCTAGATCGAGTGTTGACGGATGTGAAACTCTTATCGTTCTTTGAAGGACCGTGTGAAGCATGCACAACCATGGATTCTTGGTTAGCACATGCCAATCTTGTTGCATTCTTTGATGAATCATATGACCCATGTAACAAGAGTCAATCGATCAGTGAAAAACTACAAAGGGCAGCCTTTAAAACCCACCATGTGCTTGTGAAAAACTCACCATCCAACTCTTATGATGCGTCAAATGACATCAGGTTTCAGCACTTGATTGAATTTTAGATGATCGAATGGAATTCCAGAGACATGAGGATGAAGTTCTAGCACACAAGGGAGAGGATCATTATCGCCACAACAGTTATATTTTATGGTGGTCGACGATACGACAGTAGAGGGCCAAACAGAGATGCACCCACAGTTAGAGCAGGTCCTGACCGAGTACAGATCAGTGTTTAGTGAGTCACATGGACTACCACCCACGAGGAGCCACGACAAGGCGATACTGATAGAGTTTGAGCCAAACCGGCTAATGTAAGAACGTACCGGTACGCCCAAGTGAAAAAACGGGAGATGGTGCAGTTCAGGGTGATTCGCCCCAAGTGCAAAAAGTGGATGAGGCGACCTGGGAGGTTGAGGATGCAATGTTGAAGTGTTACCCCGACTTCATGCCTTGAGGACAAGGCGGTTTTTCAAAAGTGGGAATTGTTACAGACCGACCCAAATCCGTTCTCTTTTTGTTTGGATCGATATGTTCCATTTCTTCTTATTTGGACCTATATGTATGTGGGCCAGGTATTTGGTTGGATTTTGGACTTCTTGCTTTGGTTTGGTTTGTTGAGATTGGATCCATCTTCAACCGATCAGTATTTGCTTTGATTTGGATCTATTTGTATAGGATCAGATCCACACTAGACCCAATCCGCCCATGAACTATTTGTGGAAGGAGGAAGCAGCCACCTGTGTAGAGAGAGAGAGAGAGAGAGAGACGGCTGCACAGAAAACTCAATTCGTTTATTAGGCTAGGGCTTCTCTCTATATTAAATAGAGAGAGGCAAAAAGGAAAAATTACATATAAGCCCTTATGAGAACAAAAATTCAGAAAGCCTCTAATATAAGAGAACTTAACATAAAACCACCTATTCTCAACACTCCCCCTCAAGCTGGAGCATAGATATCAATCATGCTCAGTTTGTCACAACATTTTGAGAAGTTTGGCCTAGCAAGAGGTTTTGTAAACATATTTGCAACTTGGTCTTCCGACTTTAGGTATTTGGTTGTGATATGACCAGCTTGAATCATATCTCTTACATAGTGACAATCAACCTCAATGTGCTTTGTTCTCTCATGAAAGACAGGATTGTTTGCTATATATGTTGCCACTTTGTTATCGCACATCATTGTCATTGGAGAGGTAACCTTCACCTGGAGATCATGAAGAACAGTGCGAACCCATATCAATTCAGCAGCTGTTTGAGTCATAGCCCGATATTCTGATTCTGCACTCGACCTGGAAACCACATTTTGTTTCTTACTTCTCCATGAAATCAAGTTGTCTCCCAAAAACACACAGAATCCTGTGGTAGACTTTCTATCTACTACAGATCCAGCATAGTCAGCATCAGAATAGGCTACTATCTCCAGAGTTCCACCTTTCCTGAACAATAACCCCTTTCCAGGAGAGGATTTTAGATATCTGTGAATCATTATGGCTGCATTCCAGTGTACCTCAGTTGGTTTGTCCATAAACTGGCTAACTTTGCTTACTGCTAAAGCAATATCCGGCCTGGTCACAGTTACATATAATAACTTCCCTACTAGGGAGCGATAGCTTTTGCTATCAACAGGTTTTGACCCTTCTTCAAACAACTGAACTTTATGGTCCATGGGAATATTAGCTGGTTTAGCTCCCAACATGTTCGTTTCCTTTAATAAGTCAAGAACATACTTTCGTTGAGACAAAACCATCCCTTCACGGCCTCTAGCAACTTCTATACCCAAAAAATACCTGAGTGAACCAAGGTCTTTTGTAACAAAGTGTTTTTGAAGATGAGCCTTTGTGGCTTCAATAGCTTTCACATCATCTCCTGTAAGAATGATGTCATCCACATATACTACCATAACAACTATGCCAGAGCTAGTTTTCTTTATAAAAAGGGTATGATCTGTTGCTGATCTATTAAAGCCAAAGCTTGACATCACTTCAAACAACTTTTGAAACCATGCACGAGGACTTTGTTTCAAACCATAAATCGCCTTTCTCAATCTACACACCTTCTGACACTCCCCCTCAACCTCGAACCCTGGAGGTTGTTGCATGTAAACGGTCTCAGATAGATCCCCATATAGAAATGCATTTTTCACATCTAATTGGCACAAGCTCCAACCATGTTGAACAGCGACTGAGAGAACAAGACGAATGGTACCCATCCGTGCAACAGGAGAAAATGTTTCAAAGAAGTCAATTCCATATGTCTGAGTATACCCTTTCGCGACTAATCTGGCCTTGCACCTTTCAATAGAACCATCAGATTTATACTTTATTGTATATACCCATTTACATCCAACAATGTCAGCATCAGCTGGGGAATCAACCAGATCCCAGGTATGCTGAGATATTAAGGCTGTCATTTCTTCTTGCATAGCCAGCTTCCAGCGAGTATCAAGTTCTGCCTATTGATAGTTCAGAGGAATAGTTTCAGCAGATAAGGCTGAAATAAAAGTCTTCATCTGATGTCCAATGCGGGCATGGGAGACAAAGTGAGATATGGGATATAAGGTACATTGTCTTGTCCTCTTTCGTAGAGCAATAGGCCTGTTATCATCATCCTGGAGATCACTATTGTCAGTAAAACTTACCTCAGGAGAAGAAGAAGATGAAGGCTCTTGCGGAAGTGGAGCTCTACGCACATATACCAATGGAGGATTATTAAATTTGGACGTGGATGAAGTTTGGTTCGGTAATGGGGGCACAGATTCCAAAGGAAAAGGAGGTATAGGTAATGTAAAAGACTCAGCTGGATCAACCTGCAGCGAGGAACTGGAAATAGAGTAATATGGAGAGGATTCCAGGAAAGATACATCTGCACTGACATACTCTCGGCGAGAAATAGGATCATAACATCGATAGCCCTTTTGATTTTTTGGATAACCGATAAATATGCATTTTGTAGCTTGAGCGGCTAATTTATCACGGTCAGGGTCAAGTTTGTGTACAAAACAAACACATCCAAATATTTTTGGAGATAAAGAGAAAAGGGGAGCATTAGGTTTTAGGATATGTAATGGAATTTGATCACCCACAGAAGACGAAGGCATGCGGTTGATCAGATAGCAAGTTGTGGTAATCGCATCACCCCAGTATGACGCAGGAACATTGGATTGAATCATAATGGTCCTGGCAACATCAAGGAGATGTCGATGTTTTCGCTCAGCCACCCCATTTTGTTGAGATGAATAGGCACACAAAGTTTGGGGTTGGATGCCATGATCTTGGTAAAATTGTAACAGACCTTTTGATTTAAACTCGAGAGCATTATCAGTGCGAACAATCTTGACAATAGATTCAAACTGAGTTTTTATTTCAAGAATTAGGGATTTTATAATACTTGGAACTTCAGATCGTTCTTTTATTAAAAATACCCATGACAACTTAGAGAAATCATCAACAATAGGAATCTTACTAGGACCCCATACATCTGCATGAAAAAGTTCAAAAACTTTATTACTAGACTGACTCTGACTCGAAGGAAACGAACTTCGATGATGCTTGCCCAACTGACATGCTTCATACTGAAATGATGTGGTGGAAGGAATCTGAGGAAAGACCGACCGAAGCTTTGACAATGAAGGATGACCAAGACGACGATGCCACTGAACAGGATTGAATAAATGTTCCACTGCAGCATGAACAGTACCCATTGGATGATGTAGGTAGTAAATTTCATTTTCTTCATAGCCTCCACCAATCTTCTTCCCCGTCAGCAAATCCTGAAAATGACAACCCATTGGATCAAATATTACTCTACAGTTTTGTTCTTTTATAAGGCAACTAACAGAGAGTAGACTTTGAGGAAAATTTGGAGCATGAAGAGCATTTTTCAACTGTAATGAGGAGGATATAGAAATATTTCCCTGACCAACAACCGGGGAGGAGCTCCCATCGGCTAAGGAGACTCCAATCTGAGCCTTAATATCCTTTAGATCTGAAAAAACACGAGAATTGCCACACAAATGTCTGGATTCACCAGAGTCAATAACCCACTTACTATCAGTCGGCTGAAGATGATTTCCAGTTGAATATGCAACACCAGCTACAGGAGGAGTGGAACTCAAAGGTCGAAGTGCGATCAGCTCATCATATTCCGCACGACTAAGGGTGATACTACTCTCATTTTCAGCGATATTCTTTTGTACATTTGTAGCTTCGATAGTAGTCACATTTGCTTTAGGAGTATATGACTTTAATGAAGAAGAGGTTGGCCGACCATGCTTATCCCAGCAACGATCTTCTAAATGTCCAGATTTTCCACAGTATGTACATTGAAGCTTTCCTCTGCCACCCATACCACGTCCACGTCCACGTCCTCGTCCTCTGATATTCTGAATATTTTCACGCCCATAACTAGATGGAACCACAAGAGCAGATGACTGAGTTATTTGCTGAGATTGTGGCAGTGAGATAGCAAGTCTACTCAGACGATTGTAAGCATCAGCAAGAGTGGGAACATCTGATCCAGTCAACATTTGAACTTTTGCAACAGAGAAATCTGAAGAAAGACCTGTAAGAAAACGAGCAACCATGGTTTGTTCTTGATGATCCTTTTGCTTCGAGCAACAAAGAGGCCTGTGAGCATTAAGTCTTTCAAACGCAGCTTTGACAGAGGCATAGTACTGGGCCAAGGTCTGATCTCCCTGTTGCAAGTTATATATTTCCTGTTCGACTTGCAGGATACGACTCACATTCGTTTCTTGTGAGTATGTATCACGAAGGTTGTCCCACATCAGTTTGGTTGTATTATAGTAGATCAATCCATCTGCAATATGGGGTTCAACACTATTCATGATCCATGACATAACAATGTCATTATCTTCATCCCAAGTAACATATTTTCCCAATTTCTCAGTGGGTTCGCCTTCCAACAAAATGTGTTTTCGACGATGTCCAGATACCGACATCATAAAGGTTCTGGACCACCTGGCATAGTTGGTTTCATTCAACCTTACAGAAGAGCCATACGAGAAGGGGTTGGCAAAAGCCTTATACTCCCCAATCTGTTCCATTTTAGAATCACTTTTCGAATTTTCAGCCATACTGTTCACTAGAACAGCAAGAATCCAAGTAGAATTTTCAACACTGTAAGGAATCAGCCCCGCTGTTTCCAAACAAGAAAACAGTCCACAACCAGCAGGTAATCACTCCTGCTGCTGTTACGACAAAGGGATAGTTGCACCAAATACACCACGGCCAACAATAATATTCAGTTGCAACACTGATGAACACGACAACTGTTGTTCCCCAAACATATAAAGCATAACTACCAATAAGTCTTCAGAAGACAATTAACTAAAGCAATCATATCTCTATCATACGCAGCAAACACAAAAAAAAATCCAGAATCACGCAGCAACACAGAAGCCAACAGCTCACGGCTGAACAGAAGCCAAACAGCATGAACAGCCAACAGCTACAACACGCACCAGCAGGCCAAACAGCATGCTGGAACGCAGCAACACATAAGCCAAACAGCATGAACAGCCAACAGCTACAGCACGCACCAGCAGGAACACGTCAATCTCCAGAGAATCACGACAGGAGATGACAAAAACAAACCCCACAAAAAAAAATATTCAAAGGAAATGGTTACGGCTCCAGGGAATCACGACAGGAGGAGATCCATCCTTAGATCTGACGACAGAGAGCGTGACAACCATGACATTCACGACAGCATGCTGTAAATCACTACTGCTAACACAGGAGGTTCATTTCTTCAAAGAACAAACAGCCATACGAAGGAATACAAATCACGACAGGGGCACGATAGCCAGACCTGAATACCATCGCTCCCTAGTTGGTCATTAGATCTGATAACAGATCTGGACCAGATCTGTCATCAGATCTAAAAAGTAAATCCACACCTGGTTCGAGATCGTTGCAGCAGATCACGCTCCTGATGTGGGTCACGCTGCTGGTGTAGATCACGCTCCTAGGATCGTAAGCTCTGATACCATGTGGAAGGAGGAAGCAACCACCTGTGTAGAGAGAGAGAGAGAGAAAGAGAGAGAGAGACGGCTGCACAGAAAACTCAATTCGTTTATTAGGCTAGGGCTTCTCTCTATATTAAATAGAGAGAGGCAAAAAGGAAAAATTATATATAAGCCCTTATGAGAACAAAAATTCAGAAAGCCTCTAATATAAGAGAACTTAACATAAAACCACCTATTCTCAACACTATTGAAGGAGGACTTGGCCCCATAATGAAGTATCTTGGAAGTTTTTTGGGAACTCCCCTCTGTGAGATCTCGTTTTTCCCTTTCGTCTTCACATTTTTTGAGGGTACAACCGTCCGGATTGAGGATCTCTCTTTGATTGAACCCACTCCTCCGATAATCGGGAACATGTTTTTCCCTTCAATCATGGCATCCGCAGTTTCTCAATCATCACAACCACATCAACGATGGCCCAAGCCTTTTACGGTTTTTTAGAAAATCGTAAGGGCACTGATCCCAAGATCGGCACCCTATCAATTAGATCTAGAAATATGAGATAAGCTGGGATATTACATTGTGGAGTAAAATGAAAATTCTGAGCTTATACCATACTTTTGAATGAGAGGGTAGGTAAAAGACACCCTAATCCATATATGGTAATCCATATATACTTTGGCATTGTGGAGAACAATAAAATATCAATATTTCATGACAAGTGGTGCATGAACTTAGCTCATTCATGAGCCCACTCATGCCAAAGAATTAGGCTCATAGGGTGAGACCCTATTTTGAACCATAGCCAAATCTAGTTCTCAATAATTTCTCTGCAAGGTTTTTCTAGGGATTTTTTTCAAAACACAATTGTTTTTCTTAGTGAAATCTCGGATGTTTTGAAAATTTTAAAATATAAAGAAAATTAAAAAGGATAATAGGTTTTAGAAGTAATTTTTAATGAAAATATACAAAAATAGTTAGAATTTTTTAATAAAATAAACAAAAAATAAGAAAATTTACATATTTAAAATATATAATACAAGAACTTTTTAAATATTGTAATATTATTGCAATATTTATGTTATAACCAACGTATGACAATATTTTGCCATTACTATCAGCCAAAACTATTTTCTTGTTAGTATTGCATGTTTTCAAAATATTGGTGATATTTGTCGTTATGCTTTGAACAAGCAAGACAAGCTTGAGGAAGCCAATGCTCCATTTTTTTTAGTCTGTGTTGCGCAGGTTATAGCATCATCTTAGTCTGTAATGCCCCAAAATTTCAAACTTGCGAACCTTTCAGAAAACAGGGAAGAGACTAGAAAAAAAATGTCTTTCCTTCAGAGTTTGTTTATGAAATCAGTGGAAGACTATCCTTTTGTTAAATTCAAAAAGGCAAGCTGACAACTTTGGGCACATTAGCTAAAAGAACCAAAACGCACAATCCATGTTACTTGCAAAACACTTGGAAAATCCACTTTTATTTAAGAAGTTCCCAAATAGTACAAAATTCGGATATCCAAAGGAAAATCCGTGACAAAACCCACAAACGTTCAGGACGCGAGCTAAGAGCAGGAAGAAGAAAGTCTTGAAGCCATCTTGTCATCGCGTCATCGCCCGTGGTGTACCTAATCATCACCTATATCCATAGAATGAATTATTTTCGCGAAAAAACTAGTAGGTGCACAAGAGAGACTACAGGAAACTGAATTAAGAGCATTTAATTCAGTATGTTAAGCAATTTAAAGCAGATATGCAGTTAAACAGGTAGCCGTGCAAAACAGGTAAGCAGTGCAAACAGGTAAGCCGTTCAAGCAAGTAAGCAGTGCAACACAGGTAAGCAGTGCAAACAGGTAAGCTGTTCAAGCAAGTAAGCAGTGCAACTGTCAAACACAGCATGACGATTCATTTGATCATAAGTTGTGAACTACTACGCAATAAACAAGTCTCGTGACCCATCAACCAGTGTGAATAGACTTTATGTTTCGATATTACTGGCCTACGAGTACACGCAGGCAAAACGTAGAAACAATTGAGACTAGTTCGGGCGTCTGTTATTCTATGTATTTTCAATAACCCGAATAGCTAGCTAAGTCCGCTCCTAAGGGGACGGCTTTAGCCGAGAGAGGATTCCCCAAAGACAGGTAAGTGGCAACGGATGCATCCAACTTCTGCAAAAGTCTATGAGATCTACCACCTATGATAATGTCTGGCAGTTCCTTCCCCTAACTTCAATGACTGGGGAGGCCGGATCTTTGCTCGTGGGGTGGTTGTTAACAATCTGTCCATTGGAGTTTTGTACCGCTCTGTCCTCTCCCTTGACAGACAACAAGCGAATGGGTGTGTTAGGTGTTGCTTAACCAACGACCCATCCTATACTGTAATCTTTAAACCACTCGAGCATCTAGCCTGTGAAGGCGATCAGTCACCATTTAAGTGATTACAGCATTTTGCATTTAGCACTATTCGAGGTCGCACGACCATCTCATCCGATCATCACAGTACTAGCGTGCAGTGCACGACTACAAGTACTCTAGGATGAAACGGGTATAGCTCCTCAATAGGAGCCTCAACAGAAGTGTTTCATAAAGATGTAATGTTTCTCAAACTTTACTTTTGACCGACTTTATCTTTTGAAACAGCCAGCAACTTGTGCCAACATTCGGCATGTGATTTTCTAGAATCTCATCCACTATCGAGATATCTACATGCCTCGCATGACTCGATACCGGCCTCGATAGACGGGATACGGGTTTCTCAACAGAACCCCTGCTAAAAAGTTCGCTCGAGCCCCAATTCGGGGTCACCCGAGATATGTCGAAAAGACGAACAGAACCAGTCAATCACATCCTTCTGAATGCTTCAATTTGGGCAGTCTTTGATGCTTTTGCACATCTCCCTAAATCTTAAGTCTACTCTGCAGGACTACGTACTCGAAGAGCCAAGATCCCTCTCCTTAGACAAGGTTGTACCGCTAAGCTTATGACTCAACTCTTGTCGCAAGAGGAAGAGCGATAAATGTCTCTTGCATCCTCCACGAGAATGCCTCAAAAGCGCATGCAATGAGCGAAAACCTGAGCATCATCTGCAATGACAAGGCAGTAACAAAGCATTTGCAAAAGCAAGAGCCTAGGCGCAAAAAGCGGTGGCAAAAAGGAAAACGTGACAGACAGTAAAGAACAAGGATCGCGAAACCGCGTCCTTGAGTTAAATGTGTACTCGTATAAATATATATTTGTATATATATTTATTCAATTGCCCTTTTTAGTTAATTGAACTCAATTCAATTGTCCAAGTCCTCCGTGTAATCTTCCCCTACCTTGGAGAATTGCAAGCTTGCTGGCGTCTGCGGGTGTAAACGATTGACGGCTTAGGTCACGGAGCGCGAGCGGGATTCATCGTACAAGGTGCAAAAACGACAATCTTAGCAAGCTTATACCAAAATAGAAGATCAGGGACACTGCCGCTGACTTAACGTGAAGGAAGCAGAGGCAGGGGCATCGTGCCCTTGCCTGCTATAAGCGCAATAAGCAGGGGCAGGGGCTGCGAGCCCCTGCTGCCAGCGAGAAACAAGGAGGCAACAAGGCAGCTGGAACAGTAAAGGGCCCCTGTCAGGGCTTGCTGGAAGCGGGCGACAAACGGTGGCAGAGGTAGGGAGCCTTGCTCCCCCCATGCCGAATAGCAAAGAGGGCTAGGGGGCTTGGTCCTCTGCCATCTTTGCAAAAGTGCAGCGGTGACGACTCTGTTCCGTCCTGCAAAAAGAAACAAAGACAAGGGATGAGCCCATGTCTGTCAAGCAGAAACGTAGGGAAAAAAAAGGGGAAGAGGGGGGGGTCTGGCCCCTCCTCTGCAGAAACATAACACAAGGAGGGCTCCCCCCCCCTACCCTGCAAGCATAGGGCGACGGGAAGGGACCCAGTTCTCCCACTGTGCCCACTGGCCGAAGAAAAGACACAGGCAGGGGGCTCTGCCCCGCCCTGCCTGACGCAAAAGAACAACGACAAGAGGCTCTGCTCCCTTGTCGGTCGAACCAAAGAGAGAGATAGGGGGGAAGTCCCCCTGCCAATGAGAGGCGACGACAGGGGGCTCCGCCCCCCTGTCGATCGATTGAACACGGAGAAGAAGAAGATGAGGGTGTGTGAGGGGAAAACGAGAAAAAAGAGGGGAGAAGAGGCGTACCTAGTGGTCGCCGGAGGAGCTTCGGGCTGTCGGCGGTCGGACGGGAGGTCGCAGGTGGCGGCGGGTTGACAGGAGTCTCCAAGCTGGCTCGCCGGTGGCGGTGGTTCGTCGGCGAGCAGAAATGAGGGAGTGCGAGAGGCAGTCGGGGGAGAGAGAGACGAGAGAGCGGAAAAGGGGGTTTCGAGAACCTCCCCCCTTTTGCCTCGCTGTCTTTAAAAGACAGCGAGGGAGGCGGTAACCTCAGGTTGGGTCCAGGTCCGACCCGAATCTAAATATTTTTTTTTTTGGTTATTACATAGTCAGGGTAAGAAATTTCTTCTCCCTTTATCTGGGTTTTGGAACATTCATTCTCTTCTTTAGGCACCCTGTTGCTCAAATTTGAATAAAAATTTACCAGCTTAAATACAGGCCAGATCCCAAGCCTGATCAAGCTTGGATGAGCCAAGCTTGCTGCAGTTATCAACATCACCGATGGTATAAACTACCCAAAGGTTGTAAACTGATACTGCTGTTGAAAGGACGAAGATGTCAAACATTAAAGTCACACTTCTCAAGGAATCACAGTGAATACATAAAAAAAGTATCACCTTTCCTAGGAAGCAAATTCCTTGTGAGTCTTTCCTGTCTTTGTTGGGAAGGTTCATCTCAGCAGCAAGTTTACGCACTTCATCCTACAAAATGTTGCAGAAAGGAAATAAAGATGAAATGAAACAACGTAACTCACAGCCTATTTAACAGCACTCCAGATGTTCATATATGATAGATATCCATGTGTAAGCACATAAAACGTTAAACATAGAACAGTACATACTTTTCAATTTTCAGAGAGGGAAATGACAAATACAGCGCTAATTATTAAGAAAGAAAAAGATAAAACATACACACACAAACAAACAAACAAAAACATTGCACACAGACGCATGCACTCACACAGATACACATGCATGCACTCACACAGATACACATGCATGCACATCCACACAGGTCCACAAGCAGTCACCTTCATAGATACATGCATGTGCAGGTGTGCATGCATATACACGCATCCGCACCTGCCCACACTCACACGCATGCATGCACGTACCTTCAACGATGCCCGCTCTTGCACACGCACAGGCACCCACCCACCCCCCCCACCACACACACACACACCCAAACCACACACACACACATGGATGCATGCACACCCACAAACACACAGGGACCGATCAGTCATTCCCAAAAAACAGCCAATTTTTGGTTGAATCAGGGCGATTCTGCCCTGAATCAATTCATTTACATGTTTCAAAAATAATAATAATATTTATAAAAGATAAGATTACACAAAAAATAATCTTTGAAATGGCCCAACTAAATCACAATCTGGTTCGATTTGATCTGGACCGATTTTATTTTTATTTTATTTTTTTGAAAAGATGATTCACTCAGTGAACAAATTTTGGCAACATTGCTTAAAAGAAATAATGCAGGCTATATAGTCAAAAGTGCCGACAAGGTGACTAGGCACCTAGTCACCTTGTCAGCTGACTTCCTAGGTGACCCCTTTTTGGGGCACCAAGTTTACCGAATAGGCGCCGGCTAGGGTGCCTCAGAAGCGACTAACCTGCCCTCGTGTAGGCAGGAGAGCAATTTAGTCTTTTTTTAATAAAAAGCATTATGAAGTGGGGGGTTAAAAACTCTCTCTCTCTCTCCTTCTTCTTCTTCTTCTTCTTCTTCTTCTTCTTCATCCCCTTTTGTCTTCATCCCCTTCTTCTTCTTCTCTTCCTCCTTTTTCTTCTTCCTCCAGCTCTTCTTCCTATCCTTTGTTTTGTCTCTTCTCCTATGTCCCCCCCTTTTTCCCTCTTCTTCTTCCTCTTCATCTGCTCTTCTTCTCCCCCTTCTTCCTCTTCATCTGCTCTTCTTCTCCCCTCCGCTCCCTCTTCTTCTTTCTCTTCTTCACCCCCACCCCCTCTTCTTCTTCTTCTCACCCCTTCTTCTTGCCCCTCCTTATTCCTCCTCTTTTTCTTTTTCTTCTTCTTCTCACCCCTTATTCCTCTTCTTTTTCTTGTTCTTCTTCTTCGGTTGAGAGAGAAAGATATATATATATATATATTTATTCTGTTTATATATATTGTATAACCTATAGACTCTACATTTTTGTGTATATGTACTGTATATATATTCTATTTATATCCTAGTCACAAATATTAACTCCGCTTGTGTATAAGTGTTTAGTTATACACTGCCGGTCCCAAGCCCGGATAAAGGAGGAGGGTTGTGGTAGGCCTGTGACAGCCAGCATAAAAACTTAGTCATACCCTATGAATATGAACCAATATGAGAATTTCGTTGGGGCGTTCCCTACTGAGCGACGCGTTGTACTCTATAAGCCTGGAGGCAGTGATAAATGGGCAAGGGTTGCTAGGTCGTCGCCCGGAAGCGACGCGTCACACCGGCGCCTGGGTGTGGTGTCAAATAGGCAAGGGTTCCCTCACTTTGTTGGATGGGTGGGGGTAAAGAAGTTAGTCCAAGACCATAAAATTAGGTTAGCCACTTGGAACATAGGGTCTTTAACTGGTAAGTTGGTAGAGTTAGTAGATGTTATGTGTAGGAGAAAGATTGATATTTTATGTCTACAAGAGACCAAATGGGTAGGTGAGAAAGCAAAAGTGATAGAACCTTGGGGATATAAGATTTGGTATACATGAATAAATAGGAATAGGAATGGAGTAGAGATTGTTATGAGTCGTGAGTTTATAGATAATGTAGTTGAGGTCCGTAGGAAGGGTGATAGGATTTTACTTATTAAATTAGTATTAGGTACGGATATTATTAATATTATTAGTGTTTATGCACCTCAAGTAGGTTTAGATGATTTCACTAAGCGTCAATTTTGGGAAGATTTAGATGGAGTAGTACAAGGGATATCTTATGGAGAAAGGCTTTTCATCGGCGGTGACCTTAATGGGCATGTAGGCATTAGTAGGGATGGATTTGAGAGTATCCATGGA
Organism: Nuphar pumila; assembly: GCF_984573655.1. Classification (NCBI taxonomy): domain Eukaryota; kingdom Viridiplantae; phylum Streptophyta; class Magnoliopsida; order Nymphaeales; family Nymphaeaceae; genus Nuphar; species Nuphar pumila. The sequence continues at coordinate 91,414,662 of NC_143263.1, read as the reverse complement.
GGCTATGGTATAGGAGAAAGAAACGATAGTGGAGAAAGGATTTTAGATTTTGGTTTGTCCTGATATGATCTTAACAAACACTTGGTTTAGGAAGAGGGAGTCTCACCTAGTAACATTTAAAAGTGGGGTTAATACGAGTCAGATAGATTTTTTCCTACTTAGAAAGAGAGATAGGGGTTGTTGCATCGATTGTAAGGTTATACCGGGAGAAAGTGTAGCTACACAACATAGAGTCTTAATTTTAGATCTTAGAATTAGACAATGCCGCAAAAGGGATAGACATAAGATAGATCCTAGAATTAAGTGGTGGGCACTTAAAGGAGCTAAACAAGGAATGTTTGTAGAGCGGGTAGTTAAGGAAGTTGATTGGTGTCTCGAGGAGGATTCAGAATCTATGTGGAATAAGATAGCGGGTGGCTAAGGAGGTATTGGGTGAGTCTAAAGGCGGTGCACCGCTAGGTAAGGATACATCGTGGTGGAACGAGGATGTCAAATTAGCTATTAAGGTTAAAAGAGAGTGTTATAGAAATCTAAGTAAAAGTCGTGATAATGAGAATTTAGAGAAGTATATGATAGCAAAAAAAGAAACTAAAAAAGTAGTTCGGAACGCGAGGGATAAGGTATATAAGGAGGTTTATGACAAGTTGGATACCAAAGAGGGTGAGAAGGATATTTATAGGATTGCAAAAATGAGAGATATGAAATCGAGAGATCTGGGTATGGTTAGATGTATCAAAGATGAAACGCAAAGGGTTTTAGTCAAAGATGAGGAGATTAAGGAGAGATGGAAAGATTATTTTGATAAGCTATTTAATGAAAGTCATGCTCAGGATCTTGGAGACTTTTTCATTCCTTTTCATGAGATGAATCGTGACTTCATGCGCAAGATTCAAAAGAAAGAAATTATAGAGGCTTTGAAGAAAATGAAATCAAGAAGGACGGTTGGCCCAGATGGTATACCTATCGAGGCTTGGAAATGCTTGGGAGAGAAAGGTTTAGAATGGTTGACAAATCTTTTTAACAAGATTTGGCGGACAAATAAGATGCCTAATGAGTGGAGGAAGAGTACTTTGGTGCCTCTATATAAGAATAAGGGTGATATACAAGATTGCATAAACTATCGTGGTATAAAACTCATGAGTCATACTATGAAACTTTGGGAGAGGGTGATTGAGTCTAGGTTGAGAAAGATTGTCATGATATCGGAGAATCAATTTGGTTTTATGCCTGGAAGATCAACTATGAAAGTTATACATCTTCTTAGATAACTTATTGAGAGAAATAGAGAGAGGAACAAAGATTTGCATATGTTTTTTATTGATTTGGAGAAGGCTTACGATAGAGTACCTAGGGACGTTCTCTGGTGGACAATGATGAAGAAAGGTGTTTCTCTCAAGTACATTAGTATAATTAAAGATATGTATGAAGGAGTAGTAACCAATGTCCGCACTTGTGGAGGGGTGACAACCAATTTTCCTATAACGGTTGGGTTACATCAAGGATCTGCTTTAAGCCCTTTCCTATTTGCTATAGTGATGGATGAGCTTACGAGATCAATTCAAGAAAATGTGTCGTGGTGTATGTTGTTTGTTGATGATATTGTTTTGATTGATGAGTCTAGAGCTGGGGTTAATGCTAAGTTAGAATTATGGAGACAGACATTGGAAGCAAGAGGTTTTAAGTTGAGTAAGAGTAAGACAGAATACATGGAATGTCGATTTAGTAAGCAACGAAATAAAGATGGGAGTGTAGTGAAGCTTGGTGAGCAAGAAATACCGGTGGATGATTCTTTCAAATATTTGGGATCTATCATTCAAAAGTATGGAGAAATTGATGGAGATGTAAATCATAGGATAAAAGTTGGGTGGATGAAATGGAAGAGTGCAACTGGAGTGTTGTGCGATCGTAGAATGCCATTGCGGTTGAAGGAAAAGTTTTATAGGACGACTATTAGGCCCGCTTTACTATATGGTACGGAATGTTGGGCTGCCAAGAGACATCATATTAAAAAAATGAGTGTAGCTGAGATGCGTATGCTGAGATGGATGTGTGGAAATACAATAAAAGATAAGATTCGGAACGAGGAGATACGTAAAAAGGTAGGTGTTGCACCCATTGAAAATAAGATGAGAGAGAATCGTTTACGGTGGTTTGGACATATTCGACGAAGGCCTAATGATGCTCCAGTTAGAAGGATGGAGAAATGGGAAAATATATTAGTTAAAAGAGGTCGGGGTAGGCCTAGGAAGACATGGATGGAGGTGATAGGAAAGGATATGAATGCTTTGAACCTCACCGAGGACATGGCATTGGATAGAAATGAATGGAGGAGAAGGATTCATGTGGAAGACCCAGAATGATTTTCTTTGTTGGTTCATATCGCCGACCCCAATTGTTTTGGGATGAAGGCGTAGTTGTTGTTGTTTTTGTTTGTATCCTAGTCACAAATATTGGTATCGGCTATATCTCGGTGAGGTATATATCGGGATATTATAGGTTTTCCAATAAATCTCGAGAAAATCTCGGGATTTAAAAAAACAAAAAATAAATAAGAAAAAATAAATGTAAAGCAAAGGAGCTATAATATGACATAAACAACATGACAAACAACGTAAATATGCAGACAATTATTGATTTTAAACATTGCACTAGACTAGATAGTAAAGATTAGACTTCTAAACTATGTCAAACGGACTCAGCTAGGGAGGTGCCGCACCCGAGTCGACACGCCCCGACACGGATGAGGACACGGGTGCGGCTTCGGACTCGGCCTGGACTCGGTCAACGAGTCGAGGCCGAGTCCGTCCACATTTTGGACTCGATCAACTTTGTCCGAGTCCAAAAATCTCTATTGAAAAAACTAAAAAAACGGTTTTTTTATATAAAAAGAGACAGTGCACTGTGCTTGTGCCTATGCACAGTGTTGTGCCAGTGTTGTGCCTGTGCACAGTGCGCACAGTGCCTGTGCACAGTGCTGTGACTGTGCACTTTTTAAATAAAATAAAATAATATCTTTTTAAAAAAAATAAAATAAAATAATATATATATATAGCCGAGTCCCCGTGTCCAAAAATTTTAAAATTGCGCCGCACCCGTGTCGCACCCGCACCCATGTGACATAGCTTCAAAATTTATAATGTTTTGCAACTTACAAGGTTCTTAAATCTTAACATCATCAAAATGTTCAACATAAAATGAAAAAAGAAAGATAAGATCAAGCATCATTAAAATCATCATCATCATGAGAGTTTGAGTCCGAGCCATCTTCATTGTTTGATAGCCTCCGTGCATCATCTTCACTTTCATAGGCTGCTTCACCTTCTACATTTACTTCTTCAAAATTTATCTGATCAATATCAATTACACTTGCACTGAACTTTTGTATCTCTTGATCCTTGTTCTTCATGAGTGTGTTCATGCGTATAAATATCAAATCACTCAGTCTTGCAGGTAAAAGCTGGTTTCTCTTCTTTATATTGGTTGCCTTAAATGCACTCCAATTCCACTGCATGGTTGTCCCAAAAATTTCATTGCTAAGTTTCGTAACTTAGGAAAACATGCACCAAACATTTTCCACCATAGCCCTAAAAAGGATAAAAACTTAAAAAGTTAAAAAGCTGAAACATTTTGTTCGTTAATTCCATGTTCTTACATTGAATATTTGATACATAATATATTTATAAATGAAAATGTACATAATTAAAAACAATAAGAAAAATTTACTTGGATGTGCTGAGTAGATGAGATCCATAGCCAACCCTTCTTTAAACAATTCAAGATCCCTGGCATGATACTTTATCAACTCTAATGTCAGCTCTTTTTGTTCTTCTTTGGAAACCATTTTGTTGGTAACAATGTCAAGTCCTTTCCTAACTTCTCTATCCAATTTGACCTTATCCCAAAAGAAAGGAGGATTCAAATAAGTTGCTGCAGCATGTAAAGGGTTGTGAACAAGCTTGTTCCACCTATTGTCAATGATATCCCAATACACCTTATACTTGTTGATTTCATCACTAAGAACTGTCCTAATAGCTTCTTTTGCCTGATCTAATGCTTCATTCAAATAACCAATTACAGCTACTTCTCCATCTGTCATTCTTAAAACTCTAACCAATGGCTCTACAACCATAATGATGTCCTTCCCATTTTTCCAAATATCTTCCACTTGAATTGTGTATGTCACTTCTCTCCCTTCACCCTCCTTAGTAAGATTTAACTTTCTCCATTCAGACGAGACAACTATAAATCTAAGGCTTTCTTCGTGTCTCAAGATTGATTGCAAGCATATAAAATGAGAAGCAAATCTCGTGACACCAGGCTTTGCAATTTTCTTCCCTTAGTATGGGTCCTCGTTATGTCTAAAACAAGTTGTTTATTGTAGATGAACTTTACAATCATCGTAACATCAGCCATAGTGCCAGATACATGGGGCAATTTATCAATATCTTCCAACATCTAATCAATCCCATGTGCAGCACATGATGTTTTGAATATGTTGGGAAACTTATATTTGAGAATACGCCCTGCTTTTCTATAATTGCTCCCATTATCAATCACAATTTGGATGACATTTTGAGGGTCAATAGCTTCTATGGTAGGAGTTAGAAAATCAACAATAAAATTTGCATCTTTGATTTTCCCTTTTGCAACATCTGACTTTATGAAAATTGTACCACTTGGAGAACTGACCAGTAGGTTGATGTAGGACCTGCTTCTAATGGTATCCTTCCAAATATCCGACATAATAGTGCACCCAGTAGTAGACCAGGAAGATTTGATATTTTCTACATATTTGAAATTTTTTTGGTTTGCCTCATCCAACATTTTTGTTCTTGCAATCTCACTACTTGTTGGCACATAACCAGGGCCATGATTGTTAAAATGTATCTTATATATATATATATATATATATATATATATATATATATATATATATATATATATATATATATATATATATATATATATATATATATATATTCTGTTTATTACATCAATACCCGATAGGGGTATTTTTGTAATTTCACTAGTTGTTTTAGAAAACAACTATTTTCAGATTTTGTTAAAATGTATTTTTTCTTTTTTATTTTTTTCATTTATTTTTTTGTATTTTTTATATCACAAAAGGGGCTCCAACCATAGAGTCGTTGGAGCCCCCAACGGTCACAAATGTGACCGTTGGGGGCTCCCAACGACTCCATGGGAGCCCCCTTTTGGGCTCTCCTTTTTAGGCATTTTGCCTCCCCTTCTCTCCTCTCCCTTTTGTATAAATAGGGGTGATCCCCTTGTATGTGATTCATTCTTGAGAGCTCTCTCTCTTCTCAATAAGAGGCTTTTATATTGTTGCCTTCTTTAAGGCTTGTGCTTGTATTGTCCCTTTGTGGACTTGTGATATTGTCTCTTTTTCATTGTTGTAAGTGTTTGTATGCACTCTTTATATTTCCGCAATATCTCATTACATGGTATCAGAGCCACTCGATTCTTGAAGGAAAAGTGTGGTTCGTGTATTTCATATTTAGTGGATATCTTCTCACTTCTTGGCATCATCATGGAGACAAAGATTGACCTATCTTTCAAGCTCAATGGAAAGAACTATATGACGTGGGCATCGGCAATGAAAAATAATCTCAAAGGAAAGAAGCTTTGGGGTTTTGTCATGGGTACCGTTCCGAACCTAAGCTTATGCTCACAAAGATGGAAGAAGGGTCAAGAAAAGGCTCTTGAAGGAGATGCTCGCCTCAAAGCTATTGAAAGTCATCAAAAGGAAGTGGAAGATTGGGAAAGCAATCACGCAAAAATCCTTGCGTGGTTTATGAACAATGTGGAGCTTAAGGTATGTGCTAATATAGCTAAATTTCGTAGAGCCAATGAGGCTTGGTCCTTTATGAAGGGTATGTATACCCAAAAGGATCTTGCAAGGGCTTATTTCTTGCAAGAAAAGATTAGAACCACCAAGCAAGGTGATTCTAGCATTCAAGACTATTATAGTGCTTTAAACTCACTATGGGATGAATTGGCTCTCTTGGAGCCAAAATGGGTTTCTATGGAAGATATTGATTTAAGGCAAAAACAAATGGAACAAGAGCGATTGTTCCAATTTCTTTTTGGGCTACGTCCCGAATTTGAGCAAGTGAGATCTTCACTTCTCCATAGATCTATTTTTCCTCCTATTGAGGATGCTATTGCCGAAATCACTCAAGAGGAGACAAGGCTTGGCATGAGTAAGCATGTCGATGAAGTCCTTGCCGTATCAAAACCGGGTAATAATGTTAGAACCTATAAACCTCCTCATTTTGGGAAACAAGGAAACTACAATGGAGGAAGAAAAATGATTATTTGCCATTATTGCAATGAGCCGGGTCACATTAGACCCACTTGTCCAAAGCTTATTGGAACCTTCAAGCCTAAAGTGGCTTCTCTTGAGGAAACCACCACCAAAGAAGATGAAGGCAAGAACAATGACATCAAAGAAACTCTTGGACAAATATCCATGGCTCTCCAACAAATGCTAAAGGTTTCTTCCTCCACATCGGGTGCGGCTATTGCTTCATCATCTTCACCCGGTACGTATTCTTGGATCCTTGACTCCGGAGCTTCCTTTCATATGACCCCTCATGAGGATGCACTTGTTGATGTTTGCACCAATTCAAAGGACTCTTGTGTTTCTACGGCCGATGGAACCTTTTTGAAAATTTCAAGTATTGGCTCTTTTAAAGACTCACAAAAATTCTGTGTTCCAAAAGTAAGAGTTGTTCCCAAACTAAATTTAAACCTATTTTCGGTTTCTCAAATTGCCGACCATGGATGTGAAATATCTTTCTCATCTAATGGTTGCTTTGTGCAGGATCTCCGGTCCGGGAAGCGGATTGGGCAAGGCCATAGAAAGGGAGACCTCTATTATATGGACCATCTTGATCTCCCTACAAATTTTTTTTGTTCTTATGTCCAAGAGAAAAGCATGGAAACTTGGCATAAAAGACTTGGTCATCCAAGTTATTCTAAAATGTATCTCTTTCCTTTTGGAAACAAATTTTGTAAGGAAAAAGAAATTAATTGCAAAGATTGCATTTTTGGAAAAATGAAGTCTACTCCTTTTCCAAATAGAACTTTTTTTTCATCAAGGCCTTTTGAATTGGTGCATTCGGATGTGTGGGGGCCCTCTCCGGTTATGTCTAAAGGGGGTTATTCGTATTATGTTACATTTATTGATGACTTTACTCGGTATGTTTGGATTTATTTCCTTAGTCATAAATCGGAAGTATTTGCTTTCTTTAAAGATTTTCATAAAAAAGTTCAAAACCAATTCCAAAGTAACATATCCATGTTAAGATCCGATTCCGGTGGCGAGTACTTGTCTCATGAATTCCAAAACTATTTAACCCAAAATGGCATTTGCCATCAAAAGTCATGTCCTAGGACTCCCCAACAAAATGGCCTAGCGGAAAGGAAACATAGGCACATTATAGAAACCACTAGAACATTACTTATTTCTAGAAATATTCCAAAGAAGTTTTGGGCCGAAGCCGTTCTAACCTCAACCTATCTAATCAATAGAATGCCTTCTTCTAAGTTAAAAAATGTTTCTCCCTATGAAAAACTCTTTAAATTTTCACCCGATTTCAATCGTCTTCGTATTTTTGGTTGCAAATGTTTTGTCCTATTACATAAAAGAGATAATTTATCTCCAAAAGCAATTGAATGTGTTTTTTTAGGATATGGTGAAAATCAAAAAGGGTATAGATGTTATGATTTTAAGAATGATAAACTATATATTTCAAAAAATGTAACATTTCTAGAAGAAGAAAACGGTTTTGATAAACTAGAAGAAACAAATGAAATTGACTATATATTCTTACATGACCTTATTGATGACATACAAGAAGATTTTCTTGAAAACATTGATCATTCTCATGAGGTATCCCCTCTTGACATAACTCCCTCAAATGATAGTGATTTGAATATAAATGTTCATGATAGTGATACCAATATAAATGTTTACTCAAGAAGAAATCAAGAAAATCCTATTAGTGCCCTCGAAAAATACTCTCAAATTTCGAAATCCACTGAGGAACCACAAGTTAGGCATTCTTCTAGAATATCAATACCCCCAAATAGGTTTGTATCCTATGATTCCTTAACTCCCAACTATCGGGCATGTTTGATAACCCTACATTCTTATTTTGAACCAACACACTATAATCAAGCTAAATCGATACCTCAATGGGTTGAAGCAATGCAAGTTAAACTTAATGCATTAAAAAAGGCCAATACTTGGGAAATAGTTACTCTACCCTGACACAAAAAACCTATTGGTTGTCGCTGGGTCTTCAAAGTTAAAACAAAAAGCGATGGCTCTTTAGAACGATATAAAGCTAGACTAGTGGCTAAGGGATACTCCCAAGAATATGGCATTGATTACGAAGAAACATTCGCTCCCGTAGCTCGAATGACTAGTGTCAGGACCTTAATAGCTGTTGCATCAACCAAAAAATGGCCTATTTATCAACTTGACGTAAAAAATGCCTTTTTAAATGGAAGTTTAAGTGAAGAAGTTTATATGGACCCGCCACCCGGAATAAATATTAAGCAAGGTCAAACTCTTCGGCTTTTGAAGGCATTGTATGGCCTTAAACAAGCGCCTAAGGCTTGGTATGATCGTTTCAGTGATATCATGATAAAGTTAGGATTTCACTCTTGTTATACTGACACTGCTCTTTTTGTTAAACATGCAGGTTCTAGTATCGTAATTTTGTTGCTTTATGTTGATGATATGATTATCACTGGGAATGATCAAAATAGTATTATTGATGTTAAAAATATGTTAAAAAATAATTTTGATATGTCTGACTTAGGATTTCTCAGATATTTTCTTGGAATTGAAGTTGCATATTCTCCTAGAGGATATATTTTGTCACAGATGAAGCTTGCTGCGGATATATGTTCTAAGTCTGGGATTTCTGATGATAAGAAAGTAGAGACTCCCGAGGTTATTAATGCCAAATTGTGGTTGGAGGATGGGGTTCTTCTGGAAGATCTCACACCTTACAGACAACTCATTGGGTCTCTTACCTATTTAACCATCACCAGACCAGATATCACTCATGTGGTTCACTCTATTAGCCAATTTCAGCATGTGCATATGAGTGCCGTTCTCCGAATCATCCGCTACATTCGAAATACCATCAATAAAGGGCTATTTCTATCCTCCTCTTCTTCCTTGAATCTTCTTGCTTACACTGATGCAGATTGGGGAGGTAATCCCAATGATCGAGTCTCAACTACTGGTTTTTGTGTTTTTTTAGGAGACTCTTTGATTGTCAGGCGATGCAAGAAGCAGCAGAAAGTTTCACTATCATCCACTGAAGCTGAGTACCGGGCTATGGCAACCACGACAATGGAACTTGTGTGGCTTCGCAGTTTGCTTAAAGACATGGGAGTTGATATTACTGAAGCCTCAAAGCTATGTTGCGACAACAAGAGTGTCATCTATATTGCGAGCAATCATACTTTTCATGAGCGTACAAAACATATCGAAATGGATTGCCACTATGTTCGTGACGAATTCTTGCGAGGAACTATTGCTCTTCCTTATGTCACTTCCGAATATCAGTTGGCGGACTTCTTCACTAAAGCTCTTCCGGCTCCTCGCTTCATGTTTCTTCTTGGCAAACTTTCCGTCATTTCCCCGTAAAGTTTGAGGGGGGGTGTTAAAATGTATCTTATATATATTCTGTTTATTACATCAATACCCGATAGGGGTATTTTTGTAATTTCACTAGTTGTTTTAGAAAACAACTATTTTCAGATTTTGTTAAAATGTATTTTTTCTTTTTTATTTTTTTCATTTATTTTTTTGTATTTTTTATATCACAAAAGGGGCTCCAACCATAGAGTCGTTGGAGCCCCCAACGGTCACAAATGTGACCGTTGGGGGCTCCCAACGACTCCATGGGAGCCCCCTTTTGGGCTCTCCTTTTTAGGCATTTTGCCTCCCCTTCTCTCCTCTCCCTTCTGTATAAATAGGGGTGATCCCCTTGTATGTGATTCATTCTTGAGAGCTCTCTCTCTTCTCAATAAGAGGCTTTTATATTGTTGCCTTCTTTAAGGCTTGTGCTTGTATTGTCCCTTTGTGGACTTGTGATATTGTCTCTTTTTCATTGTTGTAAGTGCTTGTATGCACTCTTTATATTTCCACAATATCTCATTACAATGATTACCAATAGCAATAAGCAAATCTTTGAACTCTACAGATCTTAACAAATTAAAAGACGGATTGTTCATAACAAGAGCATCAAAAAGAAGACTATCAATATGTTCTTTTTCTTGTTTTTTCCACATTCCAGGCATGGTTTTTTGAATGCCTCCTAATGAAGAAGAACCAATAGGATTGTTAGAAATCGTACCCATTGATGAAGTGCTTTCTTGTCCACTTGTTGCATCCATGTAAGACGTGATCTTACTCCTCCTGGATGGTTTCTCCAACTCTTGAATTGCTGCAATTGAAATATTTTTTACCAACTCTGGAACTCCTTTACATGAATTCACATCTTTTTTACTGATTCCAGCCAAATAGTACTTAAACTGAGTGATTCCTCCTGAATATTCTATTTTGCAATAGTGACAAAACACTTTACCACCTCCTATGTTATTTTTATGCCGCCAAAAGCATCTTTTTTCTAGGCATTTTTCCTTCCCTACTTTCTTTCCCTTCCTCTTTTTCCTTTCATTTCTTTCTTTCTTTCCCTTTCTTTCCTTCCTTCTTCTCTTTCTTTCCTTCCTCTTTCTTTCCTTCTTTCCCTTCCTCTTTCTTCTTTTCTTTCCCTTCCTCATTTTATTTTCCTTCTTTCTCCTTTCCCTTCCTCTTTTTTCTTTCCTTCTTTCTTTCTTTCCTTTCCCTTTCTTTCCTTCCTTCTTTTCTTGCTTCCTGTCCTCTTTTCTTTCCTTCCTTCTTTCCCTTCCCCTTTCCCTTCTTTCTCTATTTCCCTGTTCACATTTACGCAGGCCAGAATGGGGAGGCTGGAACGAGGAGGAGGAGACGCAAGCTGGAACGGCTGGAATGAGGAGGAAACGCAAGCTGGAATGAGAGGAAACAACCCTGGTTTTCTTTCTTTCTTTTACTTTATTTCTTTCTTATTCACGTTTCTTTTTAAAGGGTGACACGTAAGCAACAAAAACTCAAAAAGGTAACTTTAGTTTACTACTCAAACCAACCTATTAAAAAAATAACAAAGACATATGTAACCCCTCTTTTAAAAACACTAAAACACCCTTACACTAACTGTTTTAAAAAACAACAATCGATGGCAATAATATTGTGATATTATTGCGATATTATCGCGATATATATAAAATTCCGATATTTTGAAAATATCGTGATATTTTACCTTTTAAATCATTTTTCCAATTTACAGCGTTAATATCGCGATATTTTCAAAATATCAGCGATATCTGTGACTATGGTTTATATATACTGTATAACCTATAGACTCTATATTTCTGTTTATATGTACTGTATATACAGATATTTCTATTTCATATTTTTGGTTTATATATACTCTATATAGTTTTATACGCTGAAATTTTCTGTTAATATACACTGAAATTTTCTGTTTATACTGTACATGTATTTTTGTTTATTTATACTGTGTGTGTATTCTGTGAAAGCATGTTTCCAAATTCTGTTAATATATGCTGAAATTTTCTGTTAATATGTTCTGAATTATATATAATCATGTTAATATGTTCTTGCACAAATCCATAAATTTTTTTGTTAACATATTCTAAATTTTTTGTTGATCTATTCTGTTAAAGCATGTTATTAATTTAAGTATGTGATTTTTTTATTTAATCATGTTTTATTTGGTATTTAATGTATACATCTTATTAGTTATTTGTATGTTTGATTCTTTGATTTTGTAATTTTTTTTAATTGGGGTACCAACTAATCCCACTAGTCTTTTTGGGAGTCTGCCGACTAGGGACCTACTACCTCTTTTGACTACATAGAATGCAGGTTAATGGAGCCCGCAAGGTAATTGTCCTATTGGTAAAAGTTGATATTGAGAAAACCAGTAATGTTTAACAGGTAAGCATTTCTAACACACGTTTCCAGCTGCGAGCTGGAGAACAACTTGAACCTGCAAGATAATTGTCTGTAGGATCATGACCATAGGCTGATACAAAGAGAATGAAGATCATAAAACCAAAAAAAACTCTTTCCCAATATCACGTCTATAAAAGAAGATGAGCATGCTACAGAATCAGTTTTCCAAGCCACAGAAACAGGTAAACAAGAGAAAGAAGCAACAGTATCATGTTTCTTTTTAGCATGTCCAAAAGTGAATTTGTCGGCAACACACCTTTGAAATGCATCCAAGAGGGAAAAGCAGCTGCCTGAGTTGAGACTGGGCCAAATGTGACAGGAAGTATGTCTGATCCTTTATCTGAAAACAAGCAGCAGCAGAACCAATCAAGTAAATATTTAACAGATAAATGTGTCTCTCAGTTAATGTCACCAAAGGACCACAAGGTCTGAGAAGGAACAGAAAGAATCAGGAAGAGCAATGTCCAGTTAATAAACACTCTTCTAGAATCTACAGTACAACTATTACATAAAACCCAATTTTTTCATAACAATAAGGAGAAAATAGGCATCAAGTTTGATTGACTTTTACAAAAGGAGTCCTTCTAGTCACAAATATCAGTGGGGGATGGGAAAACATAAAAGATAATGAACTTTCAAACATCAAATGTAAAAATAACAAAAGATTTTTTTCATGTCAGGAAAACAAAAATAATTTCATAACGAAAGCGCCTTATTGAAAAGTACCATATCATAGAACCACTTTTCCATAACAAGTTAGGAATCATTTCAGTGAAGCAACATAAAAAAATGGTCCAATCAGCGAGAAACCCAACCCATTTATTCTATCTATAATGTAAATCCATAACAATCATATCTAACAATGATGGATTAAGCTGGCAACCTGCGCTTGAAGAATTTCAGCATTTGTGCAAGAAACACTGAACTGAAGAGAAAAGTTTTCGAAGATGTAAAGTGTTTTAATGGTGTATACCTTATCTGTAGATAGTTCAAGTATAGAAGATCCATCTTGGCAATGCAGGAGTGGGTGAACCACACGAGCATAATGTCCAGAAGCAATATGGTCAAACCCAAAACTGCTAATTGCATCCATAAAAGCACCTGAAGCAGTGAAGAGCAAGAACTAAAAGACAACAATATGCTTCAAAGTATAAACTACCAAAGAATGTCAAACCTAATGGCAGTTCGGCTACATACCAAACTTTATCCTTGTATTACAAAGAACATCAGGATTAGGAGTGCGACCTCTTCGATATTCAGAAATCATGAAAGAGACCTACAACATCAGACAATGCTCATCTAGGTTAAAGCAGGGCAAGAAGGAATTATATGCCTTATAGAACTATAGGAATTGAACCAAGAGTAGTTAAGCAGCAGCCCATCAAAACTGAATATGTACATCAAACAGGGGCAGTAGAATTGTAAAATAATCAATTTATACAATGTCAAAAACCTCGACCATGAATTGATACTCAGTAGGTTAGTCAACTCTTCAAGAGCCAAGTGTTACCAAGTAAAGGATCCCTGATGAAACAGATTCTGAAAGCAGTTGTACTTACGACATTGTTCCAATATTCATCTGTCAGATGCACAACTTCCAATGGCACATGAACCTAGAGCAAACAAAAGCCAAATCCAACTGTAAGTAGGCATTTCTTTTTTCTTCTTTTCCAAAAGAAAAAGGCATGTCCTCGACTATGAGTAAATTCAATCAGCAACAAATGAAGGAAATCCCAAGTTGACCACTTAAATGACATACCAGATTAAGAGGACATTCATTAAAAAAGAAAAATGAAATGAAAAAAAACAATCTTTGAGAGAAAAACAAACACCACAATGAACAGCATTCCTGAAACTAACTGGATTTCCTTTTGAAGAAAGAAGAAATAATTCCAATAAATTGCTTTCTCATGTGGCACAGTAACTAAAGTAACTGTCACGACTTTTCTCGGGCCACAGTTCACAATCAATAAGAGAGAACTTCAAGGAAATATTAGGGTGTGTCGGATTGGCAGAGTTAGAAGAACCAAGATGGATTGTGAGGCAAGGAATTCAATTTGACCAAGTCCCATGTTTCTTACTTTTGTGACAGCCGCTCATAAAAATTCTATCAAAGCAGGGAATTGGCATTAAACTTCAATTGGGTGGAATTCAACTCCTCCACCTAGACATGCCCACAGGGGCAACTACAGGAGTCCAATTTGCAACTACCATGTGATCAACTTTTTAGAAAATATTATGGTCCTAACACTTTCTAGAATTGGAAGATATCAATAAAATAAATATAGCATGAATAAACATTTAAAATAGCCAGTAATAGGCACAAAACAACATTAATGTCATTGGATAATTATGTTGATAAAGAGAAAAACCTCTTGGCAATCCTTAAAACTCAGTGGACCTGATGTCAAAACATTAATGTCATTGGATAATTATGTTGATAAAGAGAAAAACTTCTTCGCAATCCCTAAAACTCAATGGACCTGATGTCAAAATTCTCAGTAAAATTTTTGGTAACCTCATGAAATACTGTGATGATGTTCAGTATTAGCATCAGATTTTCAAGTCTTGCAATAATCAGACATCAAGAAAATCTTCACCTTGAAATGGTTGCAAATAAAAATGAGGGCAACTTAAAACTCAAAGACATCCACTGCAACAGCTAGCATGATGGTTCATACTTCATATCTACACAGACAATCATGTATCAGGATCAAGGCCATTTCAGATTTTCAGCTTATAAAAGTTTGTTTCAAGACTTCGGGTATGTTAGGTTGCTCCTTTCAAAGGTGAAAAGAAATCTCATGAGAGTTAAAATCACATGATTTGAAGTCTCACAAGATTCCTTTTCTCATCTTTGGTTAGTGGGAGAAGAGGAATCCTTTTTAAAGTAGAAAATCTTCAGTTGGCAAGTGGAGCTCGATGGAGGAAATCTTTTGGTGAGCTCTGCCTTGCCCTAACAGACCAAAAAGGGCTCACTGGAATGAACCCTTTGTCATTCCAGCGGAAGAGCGTCATGCAGCAAGCTCCACTTCATCAAAAAAATAACTTACGCATAGAGGCTAGCTGAAAAGGGGGGATTCCGGCATACCTAGTGTCTGGCAGATCTTCTCATCCCTTCCCCCACGGTGGTCTCACGAACAAAAGAAGAAACAAAAAACAAAAAACGAGTGATGCCCCTTCAAGCCCCATCGAGGGGGGTTTGGAGCTCACCAGTGGTAATTTCTAGCAAGCTTCACCTCACCTCTGCTCACACAAAAAAAAACAAGGATTGGAGGGAAGTGTAGCTTGCCGGCCAGCGAGCTACATCTTGCCAGCGAAAGAGAGAAGGAAAATAAAAAAAGAAACAAAAACAAAGATGGGGCACCCCTTTGAGTCTCAGCAGGGAGTTGGTCCAGCAACTATGTCACCTGGGTACAGGTGCAAGTACGGGTATGAAGGGTACGACACAGCAATTCCAAAAAATGTGGGTACGAGAACATGGCTATATATATCACATAAATACAAAATAAATTCAAAATAAATTGAATATAATCTAAATATATATGCTATAACTAAAATATATATTATATAATGAAAATATGAAGTTATAAACTTAAAATATAATTATAAATTATAAATTGAATACAAACTTGTATATACGGAGGGTAAAATAGTGTGTCCGGGTGTTGATGCGTGTCGACACAGGGATACGCATGTCGACACGGGTACGGAGGGAAAAATGGAGTGTCTGGGTACATAAATACAAAATAAACTTAATATAATCTAAATATATATGCTATAACTAAAATATATATTATATAATGAAAATATGAAGTTGTAAACTGAAAATATAATTATAAATTATAAATTGAATACAAACTTGTATATATGGAGGGTAAAATAGTGTGTCCGGGTGTCGATGCGTGTCGACACAGAGATCGATGCGTGTCGACACAGAGATCGATGCGTGTCGACACAGAGATACGCGTGTCGACACGGGTACAGAGGGAAAAATGGAGTGTTTGGGTACCATAGTCCAGCAAGTGACCACCTCGCTGCAACCCCTTCCCAGACATTGCAGTATCCTAAAAAAAATCTAGAGAGCTCTTTTCTTATCTGGTGGTTGTGCCGCCTCTCTAGCGACGTCGCTGCTGCCCGCTTGCTAGTTGCAGGTGGCCTAGAGTTTCCCCCAACCCATTGGTGATATAGTGCAAAGAAGAAGAAGAAAACGTTGGGATAGATGACCAACATTCACTTTTTGCAAGCTTGTGTGATTCGCAACCTGGCCATAAGATTCTGAATCTCATGGGCTGGTACAATTTCGAATCAAATATGATTCGAAATCACAAGGCCCCCATTTTCTCATGTTTGGTTGGCCATGAGAAATGGGGCCAAATGAGAATCATTCACTCATTTGAATGAGATAACGATTCTCATTGGGCTCAACCAAACATGTACTTCAATTATTAAATTAGTTAAATATATGATGACACTAGTAGAGAGCAAGTCAAATGAGATACATTATAAAGTTTCTCTTCCTTTACCGTCTAAAGTCAAAACTATATTTCACAGCAAAAACCAATCAAACAACCACAGATAATTATGCCACTGTACATTTATGGATGGTGCATGAAAGCTGATAATTATGCCACCGTCCATTTATGGATGGTGCATGAAAGCTGAATTTAACCAACTACATTTTGCCGGATGAATTGATAAATTTTTTTTGATTGGCTAAAAGCATATTCCCCTGAAAGATTATAATTCTTGTGATTTCATCCATTAAGATCCTATTCAGAAAATAATTATACTATAAGAACAAATATTCTGTGTATAAAAAATGATAAAGAAAACCTGATCACACACGGCTTTTGCATACTTCAAATCTTCGTCCCACGGGCAAGCAGACCAAAAGTTCTCAAAGTCCTCCTGCAAAGAAGAAACATAAAAAATGAAGAAATATTTATAAAAATGATGCACTTGAAAAAAAAAAGAAAGGAAAAGGCAACTAACAAAAGTACTCTGTGGCATTTTCATATTAGGTAGTTGAGAATCATTATACGGAGAGGAAACACCTAACAGTTCAGTGGTGTTCTTGACTCATCCAGAACTTTCTAGTCAATGACCTAATGGAGTATTAGCACAATAACTGAAAAGAAGCACTTTGTTTTTAATTGGGCATGATTTTTTATTTGGCAGCAATACCACTGTATTCATTCAGAATTTGAAGACAATTGAAAGCCATGGAATGGAAGTGCTTGAACATGAATCTGGTGATGGACAGCTTAAAATTTCTGCAAAGCTAAAACTCTAAATGAAAGCTTGTTCAGCAAGGCAGAGTTAATGCTTGATTTTGCAAACGACTGAAATGAGAGACCTGGTCCTACATATTTCCCATGTGCTCGTAACTATTTGGGAATATACATTCAGACAAAGTTCACCAGTATTTTCTTGTTAATACTAAGGAATATGTCCTCACTCTGAATCATATGATCACATTACACTTTCAATTCTTTGATTTGAAAATGTAATTTTTTAATTCCCCAACTCGTCCAATACCCATGTAAGGCGAGTTGCCTGCATTTGGACTATGGGTTATGGCTGCATCACCATCATCAAACCTCTTTCCAACTGCACTGGATTGGTATTCCAAGCCCAGTTTTATACATTTGTTGCTATATAAAGGGCGAATGTTAAGCATTGCAAGCCCACCTAGTCTCCCAGGCCATGCCCCGCCCAATATTTTTTCCTACAGCCTTCACTTATGGCTGCATATGAAAAAACAAACCACCATCACACTGGGTTCCTTTGGCTTTAGCCTTGCACATAGTGTTACTGACTGATTAATGAAGTAATGAATCAATGCCATACAATGTGGCGACAATCTGCGGGGTTTTCAGTTGAAAAAACGTATAAGTTGGGCAGGAGTGGAAGTGGGGCACAAGAGCAAAATTGTGCTCTCTCTCTCTCTCTCTCTCTCTCTCTCTCTCTCTCTCTCTCTTAACTACTAGGGATCCCGTGTCTATAGGCATGATAAAGCACCCAGACACGACATGACACGGGGGCACATCATATGACAATACAAACATGTCGGACATGACCACCATTCACATTTTTATTAGATTTTTGGTATTTTATTATTTTATTAGTTTCTTTTTGTGTTTTCTTCATAAGGTTTAAGAATCATAAATCTTAGATAATAAACAGTTAATAAATATATTTTATACAATAAAAAAGATAAAAAAATGCACGTCCTCGTATCATACCTGTCATAAAAATCAGGTATTCATGTCTCTTCCAGAAAAAGAAAAAAAAAGCATTCATGTCTCCAGTCCGTATCATATCCGTATCCATGTGACACGTCTGTGTGTGCGCACCAGTCACGTAACCGATGACGAAATCGGTGTCTGTCCAAGATGAACCATATGTGGATTTATAAAATTGTTGGAGTTTCTTCTACGGCGGAGAAACATTAAGCAATCCATTGGGCGCCTTTGTATGCACCCGCTTATCCAGACTAACATTAAGTCAGGAAATTGCATACTGAAATAGAATGGCAATTTCGAACTGGTCTACTTTCTTGCATGAGTGGATGTACCCAAACGCTCCCTAAAGCACCAACTAAATAAGAAATCAAGATGAGGAAGCAAAACCTATGAGTTTGAGCACTCATAAGAACGGGAAAATTTTCCCAACTTTTAGTTTGAAACAGTAGAAAGAAGGGATGCTGCAAATGCTTTTATCCTATCTCCATTCTATACAAAGAAGAAGAAATGAAGAAAAAAATGAAATTTGATCAAACGTTGAAGGAATTGAACGCAAAAGAAATAACATTGTCATATCACCAATCTACACAAAGAAAAAGGAACTAAGGAAAACTAAAATTCGAACAAGATTGCGCGAATCGAATACATTTTTCCGTCCCCGAAGGATCGAATCGCAGAGAACCAATCGTTTCTGGCGTTACCTGGAACCAGATCTTGAGATAGAAGGCGGTGCAGGAGTGGCCGGCGGCGTGGAGGAGGCGGAGGGCGACGCTGCTATCTACTCCTCCGCTGAGGAGGACGGCGACCTTCCTGCGCTCCCCCGGCAACGAGCACTCGAGGTGACTCGGGGAGATGGGGTCGTGGGGGTGGGAGGAGCGGTGGTTAAGCCCTGGGGCAGAGGAGAGGGAGAGGGCTCGTGGGGTATTTATAGGACGCCATGGTTGGTGGTGGTGGTGGTGGAAGAGGGTGGAGGAGAGGGCTAGGTGGTGGTGGCTTCGTAGGGGAAGGAGGAGGAGAGGGTGAGGGCGAGAGAGTACCGCCATCAGACAACACATCGGTCTCTCTCTCTCTCTCTCTCTCTCTCTCTCTCTGTATGTCGGGCGGGGATTTTGAGGGAATTTACAGTTTTTGGATGTAGACCCGAACCGTGTGATGATGTCAGTCCTGCTAAGGGTGAAAACGGGTCGGATCTTATCAGATTCGAATCTCAATCCGAATTTTAACAGTAGATCCGAAACAGATCCGATATGGTAAGGTTGAATCCGAATCCAAAATACATTTGGTAATACAGAATCCGGACAAGATAAAACATAAACGAGCTATTTTCGTGTAAAATAATGCAATCCGGTGGGAATTTTATTTGGATCAGCTCTAGATCCGATTTAAAATATTGATCTGAATCTGACCCAAATCTTAAAGTAATCTGATTGAACCGATCTGAATCCAATCCAAATGCACATTCAGATTTTACTTAAAAGATCCATATCTGAAAATAACATAGCAAACTCTAATTAAATAGCTATTTACATGTAAAAAAAAATGCAATCGGTTGGGTTTTTTATTTGGATCAACTCTAGCTCCGATTTAAAATAATGATATGAATCTGACCCAAATTCTAAAGTAATATGGTTGAACAAATCTGAATCCAATCCAAATGCACATTCAGATTTTACTTAAAAGATCCATATTTGAAAATAACATATCGGACTCTAATCAAATATCTGATCCATTTGCAGCCCTACCTGCCACTCACATTATCCACAATATATGTACATTTATTTCCAAAAATGGTCAACAAAAATGACGCAAATTAAAAAATGCCTCACAATTTACCAAATTTGTCAAATGGACAATTTCACAAGTTCCCACTTTTTTGGAAATGCTTTTACCCCTCCCAACTATAAATTTTTTATTTTCACATGTCATGGTTGTAAAAGTGAATGGACCTACGAAACTCATCAATAAAATTGCATCTAAGGTTGTGATATTCTAAAAAAATATTGTGAAATTCTAAAACACTTGCAAAAATCATGATGAGTGTTGTAAGGCACGTTGCGAAAATTCTTTAAGTGTTATGGAAGTACGTACCTTGTCAAATTCCAAACGAGTATCGTACGAGTATTGCGAATTTTTTTTTTCTTTCAAAAATCTGTTATATATAAATGTCGCTTCATTTTTCAACTCCCTATTTGCATCTGGATGTCCTATTTTCACAACTTTAGAATTCTTTTAGTCCCCAATCGGTGATCCACAATCTTTTCGGCAATCTTTCGATGACATTCTGACAACATTTCGATGACATTGAAGCTTTGCAAAAATCTCTCAGGTGGTTCATCGACAGCAGTTCACCAACAGTGGTAAACCCTGAAAGCATGGGCAACACTACACCGACAGTGAGTTTTTTCGGTAAAAGCATGGGTGGCACTTTATCAATGGTGAGTTTTTTTTATAAAAGCATGAGCGACACTTCATCTACGGTGAGTTTTTCCGCAAAATCATCGATGGTGAGAAGATCAGCAACACTTCATCGGCAGTGAGTTTTTTCGATAAAAGCATTGGCGGTGAAAAGATCAACGATACTTCATCAACTGTGTGTTTTTTAAGTAAAAGCATCGGCCGTAAGATCTTATGGTATGGGTGGGATAGGAAACCAAAAGTTCATGAGTTATTCGTGAGTGTTGCATTCTCAACATAGAGAACGTGAATGATAATTATACACAAGGCATCCATTCTAATGAACTATGATAGCCGAAAAGATGTGTTAGACAATGATAATGTAGAGTCGACATATCTCACAGTCAGCATATGTTCGATCACATGATATGGGTGAGATAAGAAAAATGAGGAGAATAACACATAATGTAGAATCAACAATGACATATTGTTTTTCTCTCTATCAAATATGCAGTTCAATTTTGCATTATTGAGGCCGAATAGATGAAGATACCTCTGCACATAATTTGTTTTCTCTCCATTAAAGAGATAGTGAAAAGCAGCATTCTTGTGAAAGAATGAAATGAATGCAATGTATGAGCGACTTTATTTTGTGAATAAATGAAATGAATGCAAAATGTATGAACTTTCATTATGTAAAAAAAATAGAATGAATGCAATGTATAAGCTACTTCATTTTGTGAAATAATTAAATGAATAAAATATATGAACAACTTTATTTTGTGAAATAATAGAATGAATGTAAAATGTATGAGCGACTTCATTTTATGAAAAAATAGAATGAATGCAATGTATGATCGACTTCATTTTGTGAAAGAATAAAATGAATGCAAAATGTATGAGTAACTTCATTTTGTGAAAGAATAAAATGAATGCAATGTATGAACAACTTCATTATATGAAAGAATGAAATGAATGCAATGTATGAGTGACATCATTTTGTGAAAGAATATAATAAATGCAAAATGTATGAGTGACTTCATTTTATGAAATAATAAAATGAACTAAATGCATGAACAACTTCATTATGTGAAAGAATGAAATGAATGCAATGTGTGAGCGACTTCATTTTGTAAAAGAATAGGTCACACATATACATGCAGATTTCCTATATAAATTCACACATATATGTGTGATTTTTTTTCAAAATATTAAATCTTCCACATATACGATATTTTTGCTTTGTTTAACAAATTCATTTGTTTAACAATTTAACTGAAATCTACAACTAAAACTCAACCAAAAAAATAACAGAACAACTACAAATTCTATCAACCTTATATGCAAAATTACAATAAAGTTTTTAAATACAAACATAATGAACTTTGCATTCAAATGGCATCCAAGTTTTTATTCACTCTGTCATGATGAACTTTGCATTCAAATGACATCCAAGTTTTTATTCACTCTGTCAAAATTACATTCACATAAGATATCCATATGCAAAAAAGGGGTTGAGGACCACAAGAACTCTAGGGTTGCAAAAATAGGGCATTCGGATGCAAATAAGGAGTTGAAAAACAAAGCATCATTTAAATAGAATAGAATTTCACAAGAAAAAAAATTTGCAATATCCATGCGATATTAGTTTGGAATTCAATAAGGTACGGACTTCCACAAGTTTTTCAAAATTATGCAATAACTTATGCGACACTTTTTTTGAAATTTTGCATGTTACAATTGTTTGCAACATTTAAAGGGTTTTCTCAATTTGCCTTGCGATACTAGTCACAAGTTTCACAAATATTTTAAAATTTTGCAATCTTTTTGAAATATCGCAACCTCAGGTGTGATTTTGTTGACGAGTTTCGTAGGTCCATCCACTTTTAGCGTCGTGGTCCACGAAAATAAAAAAATCACAGTTGCAAGGGGTAAAAGCATCCAAAAAAGTGGAAACCTGTGAAATTATCCATTTGGAGGATTTGGTAAATTATGGGGCATTTTTTGAAACATGTCATTTTTTTCTTACAATACAGTCATTTGAACATGTTTGTAAGTATCGATCCACTGGAGTAGTAGTAAATTATTTTTTTTCATATTTTGCAACATTGATTATCCTAATAAACTATACGACTATAAGGATACATGGACCACCAATTATCTTAACCTTCCTCAAGTCCAAAGTGCTTTGCCTTCGTTAAGCTTTGGCAGAAGTGTAGCCTGGAGGACAACTTTCATGTCATCATCCACTTCTTTTTCTATTACTACTAGTACTACTTTTACCTAATTTGCTTCTATCTACTAATATCAACCATTCATGTTCTTAAATCTATAGGAATATTGTTGGCTCGTACTCAGAGAGAGTTTCCATCAGCATATAATGCCCAAAAAATCTTGACCCCAAATTTTATGTAAAAAATTGGAATTTTTGTTTTGTCTTTTAAGCAACAGAAAATGAATTATTTTAACTAGACCTCGGGGTTGAATGACTCCTGGTGGGTCACAAATAAACATAAAACTATTCAAAAATTATATTATATTCCAAAACAATGACAGTTTAGTTACATATCAGAGTTTGTAAGTAGTATATAAAACTTATGAAGTGTTTAGGATTCAAAAATAAACAAAAGTATCCTAAATTGGCCCCTTAGATTCAGAAGTTTGGTTCTGAATGATGCCCTTGCCTTGCATCATCCCATGTTTATTGCTCACCTAAAATCTCCATAAAAGGGGGGGTTATATTTGTGAGCCTGGTAGGTAGTCCTACCAATTTCAGATAAAAAGTATATTATTTAACATATTATTATTATTTTGAAATAACAATTATAAAGAAATTTAGACATCACAGTGAATACAATTCAGATGTCATAGTTCATCAAGCAAACATTCAGTTAAAGCGTGATTAAATTAAATCATGATTCTAGATGATAAAGGATTATGCAACTTAAATATGATTTTGCAACTTAGATGTCACAGTTAAGTAGGTATTCGTAATAATTGTGAGCAAGAAGATCTTATGTTTCAATATTTAGCCCTCATTATGGGTACTCATAGGGGTAACTTCAAGTTGCAAGTAAAATCATACCAGAGTTTAGAATGCTATGTATTTTGATACCCCACACGACTAAGTGACTCTATAGCTCCACAGAGGATAGTATAATGATCGAAAGAGAAATTCACCCTAGGCCACAAACAATGATGCATCATAACCTTCCACAAAAGTGTGGAAACTAAGAACCTAGGATATACTTGTGGTAGATCCAGTCTCTTACCTGTGATGACCAGAGACGTCGAATCATTGCCACTCGATGAGCATATTTCTTTAATAACAATGTTAATCGGAGTTGTACCACCTATCATCTCCATGATAGGCATAGACATGGATGGGTGACAAAGAGGTTTTCTTTCTTAACATGTGTTTTATTATTGCATGTGTTTCTTATAGGCATTCTGGGGCATCGAGTGCCCTCATACTTTTTATAGCTAACCAATATTTAATAGTGCACTTATATGTTCTGCAAAACCTAAGATTTTTTTCTTGATAATTAAAATAAATAAATGATGAATTATTGGTGCATTCATGACTATAATCGTGAATTCATGATTTTCTTGATTTTTTTGATATTCTTGGTTTTGATTAATTATAAACCTTTGTCTCAAGTTATAAAGATTATTTCAAAAATAATTAAAAAAGCTAAAATATGTCAAAAAAATTAAAATTAGATTTGAGTTTGATTCAAATCCAAATTAAGACTTAATTGAGTGTTAAATTAAGGTTAAAAAATGTTATTATTATTTTGATAGAACTTTTGACCGATCAATGACTCATCTATTAAATTAGAGTTGACCTTGACGTTTCTCATTTCAAGGGCATCGAAATTGACTATTTACATGCCCAAATTGGTGTTGATTTGAGCATTTTATCATTGACCGAAGTTTATGCCTAATTATAGGTAAAAAATTAATATTTTTTTATATTGACTAAATTTTATTGTCAATCCGTATATGTATGATTAAATCTAAGACTACCATGGTGATCTACGTTTTGAGGGCTATTAAATTGACTATTTAAATATCCAATTCTAATGAGTTTTGGGGTTTGTCGGCCTCCCAAAAGGTTACCTTATTACTATAGCCCAAGACAGGGTAAAAAGTCCTTATTTTTCTTTTATAGCTTAAGTAATTTTGAAATTTATTGAATTAGGTCTTATAATTTATTGTTTTATTTTATTAATAAAATAAATTAATAAATATTAACTTCTTATATTAGAGATGGTTCTCTTGTCTAAGCCAATCTACAAATAGAGACCCTCATGAGAAGGATTAATAAGGTTAGTTTTCTTTTTCCTCTCCTCTCTTCCCCACATCCCTTAGAGCATTTCTTTGTCTTTCTTGAATCCAAGAAAGACCTCCACGTGATTATAGGGGGTGTATTAGATCCTTTTCAAGCTAGTAGAAGGCGTAGATCATCCGAATCATGCAAAAAGACCCGTCAGAATCTTCGAAAAGTATTTTTACGATAAGAGGTAGGTGATTTATGCTTTTCTTGCAAGAACAAAGTTCTTTGCCTGAATTTCAATGTTTTTTCATGAGTTTAGACCATGATCAAACCCTCTTAATCATGGGTTTGACTCAGATCTAAAGATCTATGGAGAAAAAACATTTTTCTCAAATAAAAACCCTTCTTTGAAATCAGGTTTTCCATAAAAAACTGATTTTTCAGAAAAGAAATCTATAAAATTTGTAGATACTTGAAATATGCTTTGATTTTCTTGCAAGTATTGATTTGTATTGGTAGTATATGTTGTTGTAGACCTTCTATAAAAAATTTGCGAATTTCTATGGTCAAAATCATGAGATATTATGATTTTGGCAATATCAGGTTTTTTAGAAAAGAAAAAGGTAAATTTAGAAAGATTTTGGATTTCGTGGTTAGATTCATGCAATATTTGATGGTTTTTGATATATTATGATTAGGTAGATATTCTGTAATTTTTTTTATTTTTGTAAATTTTATTTCATGTATATTACATGTTTTAGCTAATTTATTATGTATTTTGCCAAAATTATTCTTGAGAAAATAAAGCATATGCGAGATGGGCATATTTTTTTGGCCAAAAGGCTAAGAAAAAATATAATTTATCTCAGATAGAATATGTCAAATCTACCTGTGTATTTTATTATAGTTTTTATTTTAAAATTATGCAAGAAAATTCATGGGTGTACGGATTCGGGTAACTCGGTTTGGTCCAACCTGAATGCTTAGATCTGAAATTTCAGGTTTCTGGTCTGACCTCCGACCAGTAAAACGTTCATATCTCCCTCGTCCTGAGAAGTTTTGATGAACGATTTATTGTGTTGGAAAGCTAACAAAATTTTGCATCTACTGTAAAATTTTGGGCTCTATTTATGGACTGAGCACTCCCTGTGATAGTCAGAATAGAATATGATATATCTGCAGTAAAACATTCATAACTCCCTCATACAGAGGATTTTTTATGAACGGTTTATGGCTACGGAAAGCTAACCAAATTTTCTTTATATTATGAAAAAATCAGCTTTGTTCACTAAACATAAATTTTTTTGTGACCGCTATAACAGTCTGACAAAGTTATTAGTTTTGTAAATCAAGATTGGTCTTTGGATCGAGGGTCAACTTATGCATAGTTCACATATTTTTTAGTAAATTTCTTTGTTTTGAATAGCATGCAATATGTGAATAAGTATGCAGGTATGATCCTATACAAAAGCTTATATGAATATGCTATGACCTGAATAGTTAATAAAGCCTACACATTAAGATCAAGGATCAAAGTGTTCAATGAATGCAAGTTTATGTTTTAAATTCTGAATATGTGTTGGTTGTAAGTATGTTCTTGTTATGATGATGATATGAATGTTTCACTGAGATGGATGCTCATATTCATATTTTTTATTGCATTGGCCATGTACATGCATATGTGTTAGCTGAAGTATGAAAATGAATAAGATTTTCATTTACGCATATGCTCAAGTTTATGTTACAAGTATGATTAAGTGAATATTCTAATGCTTTATAAGAATGCTTCAATTGCCCATAAAGTGACTCAAGTTTTTGATGTTACATGAAAAAAAAATTATATGTAATCAAGTAATCATGTGACATCAAAACCCAAGATACTTGCTGGGAGAGTGGCAGGTGGTACAAAACTTCGTGGGGAAAGTATGATTTGAG
Organism: Nuphar pumila; assembly: GCF_984573655.1. Classification (NCBI taxonomy): domain Eukaryota; kingdom Viridiplantae; phylum Streptophyta; class Magnoliopsida; order Nymphaeales; family Nymphaeaceae; genus Nuphar; species Nuphar pumila. The sequence continues at coordinate 91,387,703 of NC_143263.1, read as the reverse complement.
CACGGAAGGTTGATCCTCCCCTCCCATAATTTTATGAAAAAATCTCTGCATTAGACTGCAACACATAGAGCAAGGTACTCATGAGGAAAACTGGTTCATCGAGTTGAAAGGTATTGAGAATCTCTCTTGTATTAATGTCCTCCAACCCGTCCTGGTGAATGGTCCAGGCCAGGCTAAAGTTACCCTTGTATGTAAAACACTGCCTGAGCCATGATTCTAATCTGAGAATATAAGCCAGTGTCGTATCAGCAGGGCTAAGAAGTGATAACTTAAGATGCATGTGCATTAGTTAGGCATTGCATGCATCATTTAAGAAAAAAATATAATTAAAGATAAGAATATATGCACGCATTGAAGGGCTTCTGTATATGGTAAGTCATGCATATTAACTGCTCATGCATTTTATTTCTTGAATGTATGAATTGATGCTCTTTTGTTAAAATTATAAATTTTGACTATGCAGGATTAGTTGTGTAATTGTTTCAGTTAATTCCAAATGCTAAACTATAAAAATTTCTGCTTTGAATTTTTGTCTTACAAGCTTAGCATATTTCACTCAACTGAGACATGTTTTGTCTGACCCTATATGGTTTAACATTTTTCAGGTAATGAAAAATAGCTTACATGCGAAGGCAGGAGGTTGCGACGAGAACCGAGTCTACATTTTATTCGCATTTACAAGATTTTCAAACTCTGACTTATTATTTGATTTTTATGGCAATGGACAATTTAATTAATATTTTGCATAATCGTGGACATTGATTTATTTTATGCAAGATGAAATCTATTTATTTTAAGCTCCCACAATCGTATGGTTATGCATAAATACGAGAAGTAGCATGTCAACTTTTAGACCCTATGAGTTTTTTCGTTGTTATATGTTAAAATATTTAAATAAAAATCCACCATTTTTGTGTTACAAAAATTGGGGTGTTACATGTTCCCTCCCATCCAGTATTGTTTTGGCTCTTTTGGCACTTACGAGCACATTGGTGGTGAAGGAAAATCCTTTTGCTCGTATGTGCACTTCGCTTATTGAGGCAGATCCAAAAAGTGTGTGTGTATGCATATATTATTCATTTTTTAAAATTTCTCGGGTGCTTCGGCCTTTGTGAGCACTTCGTCGATGCAGGCGAATCCCAATTATCACATTCATCATGCATACAACCAAAACATCATAAGTTGGTACAAATAAAACCACCTAGTATCTTAAATTAAATACAGAGGTTCCTCAAACCTTGGCTTCATCTCGAACCGTATTTTTCTTATGCATGCTCATAAATAATGGCTCTTACGTAGTTGAGTATATGCATTACCTGTAGGGTTTCACGAATCCTAATAATATGGTTGAACTACTAATTTAGTGTATGCAAATCATGATTTTATATAAATGATTACATGCGAGCATAAAATCTTACATGCGAACATAGATTTTACCTAACTATTGTAGGTGAGCATAGAATAGAGCATGCGAGCATGGATTCTATGTAAACTATTTTATACAAATAAATACATTAAATATTACACAATTTGTGAGCAATTAATGGGAGATGACTCTACCTTAGAAAAGTGTGCCTAATAAAAAGAGATCGAAAAAATTCCAAAAATATCCCCTCGAGAATTTTGCTCTAAATAATGCGTGAAGAGTGGTGTGATGGGGATGACTCAAGCACGTGAAGTTAATAATCGAACCTGATTCACATAAACTGGGTCACGGGTAGGAAACTGAGTAGCCAAGGTAGGCTTAGGTGGGAACCAATTAGGCTAAGAGGGTGAACTGAGTGGGCTAGGGGCAAAGTGGGTGGCAACCACCAAAATGGTGGTGCAAAAAGTGGCTAAGGGAGAGGGGTTGAGTGAGGTTAGAGGGGAGGAAAAACCTTCTTTTATAGGGGTAGAGAGGGATCAATTGGGGAGAAGGTGAAAGACTATGGTGTTGTCAAGTGACAATACCAAGCAATACTTGGAGGGTTGGCTAAAATCGTGGGAGAAACCCATGGGCTGGTTTGGGAAGGGGTTTTAGATTTGAATCTTGGAACAAGATCGAGATCTAAAACCCAATTGGTCCAACAAGATAGGGTTTTGGTTAGGTTAGTGGGTTTGGTAGTTAACTTTATTTGAAATTTTCTAACCTGGTCCTAATAAACTTCTCAATTTACCTTTTTAACATAAAAAAAATTATTTATAAAAATAATAATCTTTTATTAAAAATATAAATAGCGAACTGAACTTGGTGAACACCATGACCCTAGGTTGCCATGATCCCCGAAAACTATTGAAATTTACTAATATACCCTTAAAATTATCATGCATGTTTTAAGTTCGTATGAGCTTCGATTTTAACGAAATCACTTCTGTTCTCTTCAAAATTTTGACACGTGTTCAAAAATTATAAAAGAGTCTTTCAAAAATTATGATTTTCTTTTCATTATCATTCTAACCCTATAACTTATAACTGATTTTCCCTTCATTTTTTTTATAGAGAAAGCTGGAGATAGTCAAACCCCTACCAGTTATATAACTATTCGAACTTTCCAACACAATTGCTCCTGCCACACAAGTTGAGCCCCCCATGGGTAGAAATATGAGTTTTGTTTTCAAGGACTATATATTGATATTTACACGAAGAAACCACCCCTGGGATCAAAGACCTTGTCGTGCTGGCTCTTCTTGTATATGAAATATAGTTGCTACAAACAATTAAAATACAATGGACTTAGGATCTTAAGTTATTTTGATTCAATCTGACCGTAAAAGTATTCAGCACGGCAAGAATAAACCCTTGTATCATATTTTTTATGAAAAAATGTGTTTTTAAAATTGATAAAATCTTAAAGTGTTTATGGCTATTAGAATTTTGGATCACTGAAAAAACCTGGTCACACATCGAAACCTGATGATCCAAATATTGATTCTCACAAATAGGGATCATGTGGATCACATCTACTGGTCAGATTCACCAAAAAAGAAAAAGAGCAGCTAGCAAATATATCTTTTATTTATAATGTGATCGTATTGTCTTATTTGGTTTAGTTTGAAACTTGTAAATGAAAACATTGGCTACAAATCTCTCTTTCTCATCAATATTACTTTTTTTAATAGAAACCACCCATCTTTTTAACTTGTTTTTTTATTTATTTTAGATCAAGATTTGTGAATATGGTCTATGGTCAACATGGTTCATTTAGTAAGCAACATGTTTTGGATCATCCAATTGAGGTATGAGTAGGATTTTTAAGAGCTTTGAAAATCAACAACCCAAAATGTCACATTTGGGAAAATCTTAGTTCAGACAGGCCCACAATTCACCAAAATTTCATGGTTATTTTTTTTTAATTGTTGCGATGTTGATTTTATTGTGGAGATAGGTCTAGCATGCTTTTTTACAATAGACTGAGATCAAACTTAACTGTGAAGCTTGGGGATTAGAGTTTTGGTGCAATTTATAGAGCAAATGCACAAATTAGCTTATTTGGCATTCAACTCTTTTTTTTCCTTTATTCTGTCTAGTATGGCATTCGAGTTTTTAGAACCAGAAGACATAGAACCGATAAACCAGTTTGAAGTGAAGTGTTCAAGCTTGGCACATTCTTGTGGTGAGCCACCGAATTCAAGCTCTTATTAAATGAGCCGAGTTTAAGCTGACTTCTTTATAAAAAAATACATTGTTTTAGAGCTGAAAGAAATAGGATTACACAATAATACATATAAAATATACAAAAAATGATGACAAAATGACACATTTTCTGAAGTTCTCTGTAAAATTTGAAATCCCTCCATGTCCAAATTCGCAAATGTCTAACTTCTTTAGGACCATTTTACCCTTCACATGAGCGAACCTCTTATGTTTGCATGATATGTCGTTACACTCTTCGAAAATATGTGAATTTTTTCTCAAATATGCAATTTTTTCCTAAATATGCAATTTTCTTTTTAAATATGCATTTTTTTTCTAAATATGTAATTTTCCTACCAAATATGCGATAATCTTAAATATACAATTTCCTTTCAAATATGCAAAATTTCTCTTAAATATGCAAATTTTCTCTCAAATATGTGAATTTTCTTCTAAATGTACATATTTAGGAGAAAAATCTCACATTTAAGAAGAAATTCACATATTTGGAAGAAAAATTATATATTTATGAGGAAATTTATGTATTTGAAAGAAAAACACGTATTTAAAAAAAATCCGCATATTTGAGAGGAAAATCACATATTTAGGAGAAAATTCACATCATTAACTAAATTCGATCTAAAAAACCATACATGTGTTTTTGTTGGTCACTCTCAAAATAATAAAACTTATAGATTTATGGATTTTGAGACTAAAGTAAACTTTGAATCTACCCAAGCTAAATTTAGAGAAAAATTGTTTTACAAATCTCTTGGATCTCCTAGTATTGTTGGAAATAAACCAATTTCAAGGAAAACTATTGATGAACCTAAAATTCAAAAAAGTAAAAGAATGAGAAAACTCAAAGACTCTAGTCCTAATTTTCATCTTTATATGATTGATATTAATCCTATCTCTTTTTTTGAGGCTATGTCTTTTCCTAATGTTTTTGCTTGAAAAGAAGCTATAAAAATTAAAATTGATTCTATCCTTGAAAATAATACTTGGATTTTGGTAGATCTACCTCTTTGTTTCAAACCTTTGGGATATAAATGAATTTTTTAAAGAAAACTTAGAGTTGATGGTTCTATTGAGAAATTTAAATCTCATCTTGTTGTAAAAGGTTTTAAACATAAAATTGGAATTGATTATTTCAAAACTTATACCCTAGTTATCAGAATTGCAATTATTAGAACTTTGATTTCTTTAGCCTCAATTTTCAATCTTCATATTCACCAAACAGAAGTTAAAATTGTATTTTTAAATAGGGTTTTAGATGAAGAGATATATACAGAATAACCTGAAGGTCATGTAGTAACAAGCCAATAAAATAAATTATAAATTGTTTGCATCTTTATACATTCTTAAACAATCACCAAAACAATGGCTTGGAAATTTGATAATGTAATTTTGTCATATGATTCAAGATTCATGATTTTGACAAGTGCGTATATAGCAAAATAGATCATGGTAATGTCATTATCATTTGTTTGTATATAAATGATATGTTGATTATAAGCAATAGTATGTATTGCAATAATTTTACAAAAAAAAAATCTTTCACTAAATTTTTATAAGACATGGGGATGACTGATGTGATTCTTGGTTAGACATGAAAATGATTATGCATTGATACAATCTCATTATAGTGAGACCATCTTAAGAAAATATAATCACTTTGATTATAAACATGTATCAAGTTTGTATGATCTTAGTATTAAGTCGATATACAAGTAATCTAGGATAAGAGCATTGCAATGCAATATATCGAGTCTTGAGATATTTGAGAACTCTGAACTATGAGATATTCTATGAGAGAGAACCCATTGTACTCAAAGGGTATAATGACTCAAATTGAAACTTTGATTCTAAAGAATCTTTGTCTATGAGCTAATGATTTTTTACCCATAGGTATGGAGCTATCGCTTTGGGACTCAAGAAGCAAACTTTGATAAAGTATTCCACAATGGAAGCATAATTAATAACTATAGTTTTTGCAAGCATGAAAGTCGAATGATTAAGGAATCTCATAATTGAGATACCACTGAAAGATAAAGTTATACCTCTAATAGTTATGCATTGCGATAGTCAAACAACTATTTGTAAGGCGGATAATAATATTATTGTGAAAATTCTAGACATATAAGTCTAAAGCATAATTATGTCAATAACTTACTCAAACAAGGCATGATTTCAATTGAATATATGAAATCTTTTGAAAATTTAGCAGATCTGTTAACAAAAAGCCCTTCATGAGAAATTATTTTTAGGACATCAAGGAGAATGAGGCTAACGCCTATAGAAAAAACCACCCGTGATGAAAACTCAACCACATGATATGGGTCAAACCAAGTCTAGTGGTTTAATGAGAAGAACAAGTCATTGGAGTGATTTGATAAACACTAATAAATATAAAGATGGGGAGAATCATTGTTCCATTCCTGATGTCTAGTGCTCGAAACCTATGAGTTTAAGGTTGAGTTCATTTGAACTCTTAATGAATTCTATATGGTTGAGATGTTTAAACAAGTTTAATACCTTTGATGTACTCGCTTATATGAGTGTGAAGGTAGGGTCACCTTATATGACACTTAAGCTTCTTTTTAAAGCACTTATGAATGTAGGACTCTTAATGTGTGACTTTTATAAATTAGTAGAAACACTATAGTGACCTGAAGTGGAAGTGTGTGTTACTGTGTATGCCAATTCATTCAAGACCCTCAATTCAAAGCTAACACTATTGAGGTTCAAGATTGACTATGACTAAGTAATACAAATGTGAAGGTTCAAACCCAAAAGATACCTTCATTTATGTGCTAGATCTTCACGAACAATCTTTTATTTCTTGTTCCACAATTTTGATCCACATGGATAATTGTTGTTTTATGACTCAAAATTGTGTGCGCTTATAAGTCTATTTTTTCTAAGTTTGGGTTTTGGAGGAAAATAAGTATTTTGAAAAAAACTGTTTTAGTCATACTTGCTTTCTTTGGTGACCCCTTTCCTACCTATTGGTCTTGGTTGCTTATCGATTCTATTAAGCTTGTTGGGAAACTTTTTCCTTTATATTAGTCTTTTTGAGAGGCCATTTTCATCGGGTTTGTTGGGTGGCATTTTTCTTTCTATTGGTTTTGTTGAGAGGCTATTCCTATTGTCTTTGTTGGGTGGTCATTTCCCTATCTATTGGTCTTCTTGAGTGCTTTTTCGTAGTAGCCTTGCTAGGTGGCCACCTCCCACTCCAATTGGCCACGGTGAGATGCCATCTCTTATTAGCATTCTTAGGTGGTCACCAATTGTTATGCTTTAATTATCTTTCTCTTGGGTGTTGGGCGTGGGGTTATACATACCCATGCAAAATTATGGGTGTCAATGGGTCGGGTTTAGTTCGAACCCAGGTGAAACTAGACTTGGACTAAATTTTTGGATATGGTATCAGGTCCAGACTCGGGTCTAATCAGGTCTACAATAAGAGAAACCATACTCAGACCCGATAAGAACTACATAAACCAAACCTAGACCATACTCGATAAAATAATATTTTTAGCATCTTTATATTAAAAATTTGTGGGTCTTAATCAAAACTCGAGTCTGGTATAAAATTTCACAAATTATACTCGGATCCATGTATTAATTGGACCTTTAGGTCCCAACCCGAGTCTTAATCAAGTCTTCTTATTTGTCACCATACTCAAGCCCTATAGGGTTTGGTTCGGGTCATGTCTAGGTAAAACCGACCCATTGACACCCCTATGCACAATACCATTTCTCACCATTACTCTCAATTAGGGGTGGGCAACGGGCCAACCCGACCCACCATAGGTCGGGTTTGGGTAAAGGTTTTAGGCCCGAGCCCGTTAGCTATCAGGCCAAAACCTGGCCTATTGTATACATGGGCCAGGTTCAAGTTGGCCCGCAGGCTACTAGGCTGACCTGATGGGCCTAAGTTATTTATTAATTTTTTAGTAATATAAACATTTAAAAAATTAATTAATTATAGAGTAACTTGGTAACTATTATTATTTACTTAATTATTTGCATCAATTTTATGAAAACTAGAAAAATAATTAGTTGGGTACATGGGAACTTGTTAATTATTTATTATTTACCTAATTAGCTGGTTTTGGGCTGGCCCATGCTTAAATCTTAAAGGGCCGAGCTCTACACAAGCGCAGGCCAACCCAATGCCCTACTCTCAACTTCAATCTCTCTCTCTCTCTCTATATATATATATACATTTCCTTTCTTGTTCTACTCATCCTTGCCCCCACTGCGTTTCTTCATTCACCTCCCTCTCTAGTTTGTTGATAGTTATCCTAAAATATTAGTCGCTTGTCTTAGATCTTGGAGTTACCACAAGCTAAATCAAAGTCAATTGGTGGTTTGAGACAATTTTTTTGTTATTGCACGCTAAATGTTTGTTGAAACCAGTAAAGAAATCTATTATACCTTCTCTTGCTATTGTTAGGGTTCAGACTAAATGTAGGAGTACCAAAGACAGTTTTGGTGATTCTTTTACATCAAACATTTTAAAAGTGAAATGGTTCATATCAACTGTGCTGAAAAGCTTGAAATAGATGATATATCATGATTGCCATTACTTTGGTTTACTTCAATTTTTTTTTTTGTTTCTTGAGCCACTAATACTGTTTATTAGCTAAATAAGCCTTTTTAGTACAATATTATTCAATTTGAAAAAAGGAATAATCATTAAATTCTTCCCAAGCCACATAAAGTCAAATAAGTAGATTGTAACTCATGTGAGTATCAAATCAGACTGCGAATATGTTAAAAACATTGGTTTTTGTTAACACTCATCATATTTTTTTTTTATGTTTCTACTTGAGAAGTGTTTAGGGATCATATATACCATCTAGCTGCCCCCTCCCTATCTCACTTCCCCTAGGTATTCCTCTAGGGTCTCTCTCTCAACCTTCTATCTTTCTGTCTCCTTTCTCTCTTCTTCCTCCCACATGACCTCCCTTGAAGAGGTGCTGGTCTTGGTGCTGTTGTGGCTGGCTTTCATTGGTGGTGCGCTGAGTGAAAGAAGGTGAACAAGGAGGTGAAGGGTAATACTACACCAACACTTTTGGAGGGTGACCTTTGTTCTAACAATTTCGTGAGGTAGGTGCACTTTAACAATATGTGTGTGCATAATGCCAAGGTGCATGAGCATGCTGTGATATGATTTCTAGATGCATATTAATTTATATATATCAGTCATGGTTAATGTATGGATTGATGTTATACTGTTTATGAAATATTAAAATCTTCAAAACCATTTTTATGAAAATTATTTTTAGAGTTATAGCATAAATCAAATGATTATTTTGGAAAATCATGTTATATGATTCTTGATTTATGTTTTGTATTAGATTTATTCATGAACAACATATATTAAATCAGGTTCATGTTAGATATGATATTAGTTGTTTATAACTGATTTAAAATATAAGAATAAGATTCATTTGTGTGGTGAAACCAATTTTGGTTCATATATGTCTTCTTTTGAAAAAAATAGTTTATGTATGAATTGTGATTTATATTATATGTTAAATATATGATCAACATGTATTAAATATGAATAATGTTAAAACTGATATTAGTTGTTAATAACTGATTTAATATTTTAAGAAATAAAATTATCTACATGAAAACCGATTTTGGTTCATAGATGCATTCTTTTGGAGAAAAACATGTTTTCTTATGTAAATACGTTGGATATTGTGTTTGATTCATGTTATGAATTTGATCTATGTGTTTTCGACATGCTTAGATGTATACATGCATGTATATGGTGTGTTTATATTGAATCAAAATCATTAGATACATGTTTTTGATATTTTTTTTATAAAATCACAAAGTTCTTTATGTGCTTTTTGAAAATACATGATGTCATATATTTTTATTTTGACCTAACCTTAAAGAAAATCATGGTTCTCCAAAATGGTGAACATTTAAAATTTTAAAAAGATGTTCCAGACATATGAAAGAAATCTAAAAAAAAAAATTAAACTCAATTGAGTCACTGGTTGGAAGATGCAAATTGATATAGATTTTTTATCCTAAAAAATTTTTGTGTAGGCTGTACATTTTTTGTAAAATTTATTGCTCTCAAAATATTCAGGATTTATGATTAAATTTTTTATATGCTTTAGTTAGTGTATTGACAAATACAAAAAAAAATCTTGTATATTGATTCATTATGGTTTGAAAATTAAAAATCATGAAAGTTCAAACCGAAATGAGTTTAAATCTAAGTTTTTTCCTGTAAACAACAAACACATATGTGCATCAATAATAAAAATCTTAAATTTAAATTCATTTTATATAAGTCATGACAGAATTTCTACCGATAGAGAAATTATGTTCATGCAGTTTCAAATTTGTAACTTGAGCTTGAAAGCATGTCATGGTTCCAAAAATGAATTGGTTGAATATAACTTGGTTTTAGAGAAGAACCACATGGGTACACGACTTATATGAGTCTATTGGGGCTGAGCAAATGTATTATCACTTGTTAATAATTGTTGAAGTGAGGATATGCAACATGATATGTTGATATGTTCATAAATGGGTGTCAAGTTTGTTTTTATTAGTATTTTTGCATACAAGCACTAATTTTATTTTATAAAAACATTCCTTTTGTACCTCCATAACCAATGTCTCGTGCTCGTACTAGTACCCTGTACCTGTTTATGTTAACTATGGTTTTTTTTTTAACGGAAGAAGCTTGTTTTTAGTCATTTTTCCTTGATCTAGTATTTTCATACATATTTCAGATCTGCTTTCAATTATGTTGCCATTGTCATTGATCTGTATTCGGGTTCAGATCTAATGTTGCCATTGTCATTGAGAATCCGGCTGAATCTGCTGATTCGATCGTATTGGTAGAAAATCGATATGAAACTGACCTGAACCGGCTAATTTTCAAATAAATCTGAAATTAGTTAAAAATAGTTTTTAAACATTTTAAATAGTTTTTTGACATGTGACTTTGGCTAAAAGTTGTCCGAATTCAAAACGATTCAAAACCTGAATCGGAATCGCCCGAATTCCAGGAATCTATTCAAGGTCCGAGACCATTCTTACAACATTCGTGGGATATATGGATTAAGATGCGGTTCTGTCATAATCCAGCCCGTACCCAATCTATTTTCACTCCTGGAATCCATTGACACATTTCGCAAGCATCGTAACGACGAAGGTTACTTCAGTAAATAGCAAATATCAAAAAATAAAAAAAATATAAACCAAGAAACGTTCATTCTCCCCCCCCCCCCTCCCCCTCTCTCTCCATGTGCAATCGCGTCGTCTTCCATGAAACCCTAACCCTAGCCCTAATCCGTTGCGGATCAGGTACGCAGATATGCTATCTGGTTCCGAATTTCGCGTTATTCATGACAGAATTTGATGAATTAGATTTTTTTATCGGGCGGTGCGGGAAGAATTAGGGTTTAAATCGGCATCTGACCGTTTGAGAAATGATTGATTTTTGCTCTCTTTTGATAATGTATGTGTATTTTCCTTTCCTTCTCGTTGATCTTGGGGTTTTGGAGGGACTGGTGGTGTTCTTCTCTTTGGTTTGCTGTTGCACATTGATTCTGGATTGCATGTTTCCTTACTTTGGAGTCAGGGTCTTTTGGGTTAATCCAGGTGAGGTATTTCAATTTTTTAGTGTTTATGATCCGAGGCGTTGGGAAATTGGAGAATTTACAAGTGGTGCGGTTCACTGGCTGTAATTCCCAGCTTTTAGTTTGGAACTCAGACCCTTCTCCTTCTTGTTTGGAACGAAGGGTTGATCTGGAAAAGAAATTGGTTTTTGAAGAGTTCCTTGGACGAAAAACGGGAGAACTCGATTTAGGTGTTAATCCTTGGTTGATTTTTCGAAATTTGATTAAATTTCTCTTTTGTTCGATGAATACAAGTGATAGTTGTTGCTTTGTTGGTGTTGGTTTGTAAGCGCTAACATTGAATGCTTGTGCTTGCCTTGTTGCTCTCTCCCCCTGATTTCCTTCTGCTTTGAATTTACTATAGGGCTCGATGTTGGCATTTGGGGTGCGTTCTTTTATTATGTAGTTAGAGTTTCAAACTTGGCATTCACCAGGAGCGACGTGCATCTGTTTTCTTCATAGATGCACCTCACATTGTGGCGAAAATGTTTTCTTGTGGTAGATTTGTTGCATTTTCCAGTCAATAGTGGGGTTGGAATTGGGGGTTTTGGAGTTGTTACTAGGCATTATTTCCAATGGGGCGCCCTAAGATGCAGATGGGAATCGATGCAATCGCTGAAGAGCTGGAGGATGGTGAGTGTGTGGCCAGAAAGGCAGCTTTAGCCTGCATGGTGAATTCGGAGGTGGGTGCTGTCTTGGCTGTCATGAGGAGAAACGTGCGATGGGGAGGTCGTTATATGGCTGGCGATGATCAGTCAGAACATGCTCTTGTCCTGTCACTGAAGGCACTCCGGAGGCAGATCTTCTTGTGGCAACAGCAGTGGCAAACCATCAATCCAACCACTTACCTGAAGCCATTTTTGGATGTGATCCGGTCTGATGAAACTGGTGCACCCATCACGGGTGTGGCTTTATCTTCTGTATACAAGATTCTGACTCTTGAGATTTTCGATCTGAATACTGTGAACGTGGAAGAAGCGATGCATATGGTGGTGGATGCGGTGACTAGTTGCCGGTTTGAGGTAACTGACCCTGCATCCGAAGAAGTTGTGTTGATGAAGATACTCCAAGTTCTTCTTGCATGTACAAAAAGCAAAGCATCAGTTGTATTAACTAACCAGCACGTCTGCACTATAGTGAACACATGTTTCCGTGTGGTCCACCAAGCTGGAACGAAAGGGGAGTTGCTGCAGAGAATAGCCCGTCATACCATGCACGAGCTTGTTAGGTGCATCTTTGCTCATTTGCCAGATATTGGTTGCTCTGAACATAGGCTGGCTAATGGAGATGGACACACACATAAACCAGAGGCATCGGTGAGGGTCCTGCTTCTTCTGTATGACTGCTTTCTCTCTTGAATATGTAAGCTAACTTTTCTCTTGTGCAGGTAGTTGTCGTTGAAAAGGGTTATGGTTTTGAGAACAAAGTATGTGACAATGGGAATGGAAATTTTGACCCAGACTTTCCTACAGTTTCTGTCTCTTTCTCTTCAAATACTTCAGTGAGTTTGGTATGTGGTCCAGTAGATGATAACTCGGTAGGAAATGCCAATAACATGGAGTCATCAACTGACATTCTTCTTATGACTGAGCCATATGGCATTCCTTGCATGGTCGAGATATTTCATTTCTTGTGTTCGCTTATGAATATAGGTGAGCACATTGGTGTTGGACCAAGATCAAACCCGATAGCATTCGATGAGGATGTGCCACTTTTTGCACTGGGTTTAATCAATTCTGCCATAGAATTGGGAGGGCCATCCCTGCGTCAGCACCCAAAATTGTTGTCCTTGGTACAGGATGAACTTTTCTGGAACTTGATGCAGTTTGGTTTGTCAATGAGCCCATTGATTTTGTCAATGGTCTGCAGCATTGTACTGAACTTATACCAGCATTTGAGGAAGGAGCTGAAGCTGCAGCTTGAAGCTTTTTTTTCATGTGTTGTACTGAGACTCACACAAAGCAGATATGGAGCTTCCTTCCAACAGCAGGAAGTTATAATGGAGACTCTTGTTGACTTTTGCAGGCAGCCCATGTTCATGGCAGAGATGTATGCAAACCTTGACTGTGACATAACTTGCAGCAATGTGTTTGAAGATCTTGCAAACCTGTTGTCAAAGAGTGCATTTCCAGTCAATTGCCCACTGTCAGCCATGCATGTTCTTGCATTGGAAGGGTTAATTGCAGTTATCCAGGCCATGGCTGAGAGGATTGGTTCTGCATCACCCGTTTTGGACCATGCACAGGTTGGTGACCTTGAAGAATATACTCCATTTTGGACAGTGAAGTGTGAGAATTATAGTGACCCTAACCAGTGGGTAGGATTTGTGCGCCGGAGGAAGTATATTAAGAGGAGATTAATGATTGGAGCAAATCATTTTAACAGGGATCCTAAGAAAGGGCTGGAGTTCCTGCAAGGCACACATTTGTTGCCTGATAAGCTTGACCCACAGAGTGTAGCATGTTTTTTCAGGTATACTGCTGGATTGGATAAGAGTCTTGTTGGTGACTTTTTGGGAAATCATGATGATTTCTGTGTCCAAGTGCTGCATGAATTTGCTCGGACATTTGATTTCCAAGACATGAACCTGGATACTGCATTACGGTTGTTTTTGGAAACTTTCCGATTGCCAGGAGAAGCACAGAAGATACAGAGGGTGCTTGAGGCATTCTCGGAAAGATACTATGAGCAAAATCTCCATGTTCTTGTAGATAAAGATGCTGCTCTTGTCTTGTCATATTCCATCATAATGCTTAACACGGATCAGCACAATGTCCAGGTAAAAAAGAAGATGACAGAAGAGGATTTTATCCGTAATAATCGGACCATAAATGGTGGAAGGGACCTTCCCAGGGAATTCCTTTCAGAGCTGTACTATTCAATCTGCAAAAATGAGATCCGTACAACTCCAGAGCAAGGTGCTGGATTCCCAGAAATGATTCCTAGCCGTTGGATTGATCTCATGAGGAAATCTAAGAAGGCTGCGCCCTACATTGTCTGTGATTCCAGATGCTTTCTTGATCATGATATGTTTGCCATTATGTCCGGCCCTACAATCGCAGCCATCTCAGTGGTATTTGAACACGCACAGCATGAAGAGGTTTTTCAGATGTGTGTTGAGGGCTTCCTGGTGGTGGCAAAGATATCTGCATGCCACCATCTTGAAGACGTGTTGGATGATCTGGTTGTTTCTCTTTGCAAGTCCACGACACTTTTAAACCCTTTATCTGCTGAGGAGCCTGTTATTGCCTTCGGTGATGATACCAAAGCGCAGATGGCAACTGTCACTGCTTTCACTATTGCAAACAGATTCGGTGACTACATCCGGAGTGGTTGGAGAAACATACTTGATTGCATCTTGAGATTGCACAAGCTTGGACTTTTGCCAGCCCGTGTCGCTAGTGATGCAGCTGATGATTCTGAGATGTCTGCAGATTCTGGTCACGTGAAACTTGTCTCTGGTTCAGTATCAATTCCCAACATGACACCTATGGGTACTCCTCGAAGATCTGCAGGTTTGATGGGTAGATTTAGTCAACTGTTGTCACTTGACACAGAAGAACCCAGGTCACAACCTACTGAACAGCAACTTGCGGCCCATCAACGCACTCTTCAGACTATCCAGAAGTGTCACATTGATAGCATTTTTACAGAAAGTAAATTCTTGCAAGCAGATTCACTTTTGCAGCTTGCAAGGGCGTTAATATGGGCTGCAGGTAGGCCTCAGAAAGGGAATCCCTCACCTGAGAATGAGGACACTGCAGTATTTTGCTTGGAGTTATTGATTGCCATCACGCTGAACAACCGTGATCGAATTGTTCTTCTATGGCAAGGTGTTTATGAACATATAGCTAGCATTGTACAGTCCACTGTGATGCCTTGTGCTCTTGTGGAGAAAGCTGTTTTTGGGCTACTACGCATCTGCCAAAGGCTGCTTCCATATAAAGAGAACTTGGCTGATGAACTGCTGAGGTCACTACAACTCATATTGAAGCTTGATGCCCGTGTAGCTGATGCTTACTGTGAGCACATAACTCAGGAAGTCACGCGCCTTGTGAAAGCCAATGCTTCACACATCAGGTCTCAGCCTGGGTGGCGGACCATCTCCTCACTCCTTTCTATCACAGCTCGGCATCCTGAAGCCTCTGAAGCTGGGTTTGAAGCTCTCACATTTATTATGGCAGAGGGTGCACACCTCTCACCGGCTAATTACGTTCTCTGCTTGGATGCAGCACGGCAGTTTGCCGAGTCCCGTGTCGGTTTGATGGACAGGTCTCTGCGGGCATTAGATCTCATGGCTGAATCACTCCCTTCCCTTGCCAAATGGCAACGGGAGGCAAAGGAAGCAATGGATGATGCCTCCAAAATGTCACAGGATATTGTGGAGATGTGGCTGAAGTTGGTGCAAGGGTTGAGAAGAGTGTGTTTGGAGCAGAGGGAAGAGGTGAGGAACCATGCTTTGTCATTGCTTCAGCGATGCTTGACGATGGTTGATGGGATTGGGATCACCATAACCTCATGGTTGCACTGCTTTGATCATGTTTTGTTTACTTTGCTTGACGACCTGCTTGAGATTACACAGGGACATTCTCCAAAAGACTACAGAAATATGGAAGGATCTTTGATTCTGGCAATGAGATTGTTGTCAAAGGTTTTTCTTCAATTTTTAAGTGAGCTATCTCCATTGCCAAGCTTTTGCAAGATGTGGCTGGGTGTTCTTACCCGGATGGAGAATTATGTAAGGGCTAAAGTTAGAGGCAAGAGGTGCGAAAAGCTTCAGGAGCAGGTGCCTGAACTTCTGAAAAACATGCTTCTTGTGATGAAAAGCAAGGGGGTGCCTTTTCAGCGCAGTGCTTTAGGTGGTGACGGCTTATGGGATATTACATGGATCCATGTGAACAACATTGCCCCTTCATTGAAAGCTGAGACTTTTCCTGATCAGGAACTGGGTTCAGCGCCTCAGCACTTGGAGTCTGTTCCAGAAGGTCTTATGGCTTCTGGAGCAAGTAACAAGCAAGGGGGAGGATGAAGGGAAAGTCCAAATGATTTTGTTTTGGCGTTTCAATTTCATACAGAAGGGATTTGAGTGATCTTGTATATATTCCAATCGGGGGCAACCTTCTCAGATAAATTGAAGATATCGATTTGCCACTAGAGGCAGGAACAAGAGAAAATAGGCATGGGAGAGCATGGTTCCATCCCATTGTTAAAGTTGTGCCCTTCTGGTATGGTTTTCATATTTTTTCCATTTGGTTTTGCTGTTAGCTTGAAAAGGTCTCATGGTATTTTCCTGAGTTTCCTTTTCGGTTGCTTATTCATCTTTTGTTCCTTTGATTCGAAGGAACTGTTGTGCTTGTAATTGAAATGAATGCCAGATTAGATTCACACTTGTAACAAAGCATCTTCCCGGCTAGTAGAGATCTTGGTTATTCAATCAATAGAGTAATCACTCTCTTACGAGAAACACAACCAATATGGTAGTCACTTTGTTGGATCTCTCAAACATGACATGTTTTTGCTATGCAGTACACATTCTACTGATGTAAACCATGACTTTCCTCTGTTCGTTTTAGATGCTAAATGCATGAATGCCAATGTCAGTGCGTGGGCGCATAATTACATATGCATATTGCTTCCTCACATGATCCTGGCTACTTTATGTTGATTCATAGTTACATGCATTTCTCTTCTTTTCCATTAGTTTCTCCTTGTTAATTATATGTACATGTGGTTACAGGTGGACAGAAACCTTACACAAAGAATTGAACGAACTTCACGCTGTTCAGCAGCTTGTAATGAACCTTCTGTATTTGGTGGCTGGGATGGTAGCTTGCTGGGTGAATTTATTATATTATTGTTGTGAATGATCCATATTAGAGCTGCATTCCCATGTGTGCCTTTTCGCAGGCTCGAACCCTGCTGGTGCTTGGTTGTTTACAGCCCTGGCTGATCTGGAGTCAGACTCAAGTTGTATCATTTCACAAACTACAATAGTAACAGGAATTGAAACCTGTCTAGTCAAAATTTTCCGTGAATGGAGAAACGTGACTCTTGAATCTGACCCCATCTATGCAGTTGGGATAAGCAATGATGATGAGAATAAGCAGGCTGCTTGTGACCTGTGATTGAAAGGCCGACGAGGCGTTTTAAAGTTTTTGTTGAATCTAAGCAACTAAACATCTGTTTCTCGTTGTAACTTCAGGCTTAGTATTGGAATGTCTTTTTAGTGCAAGAGGTTATTGTGCCCTAGGATCAGCCCATGGGTGGTCTGATCCGCAGTGGAGAGGGCTCTTTTGCGCTGATGGTACAAATCGGACCTTTGAAACACGAAAAGGCTGCAGTGGCCAAGGCCTGGCTACTGGCACACTTGGTGCACGAGGTGAAGATCCAGTCGTCTTAGGGCAGCCTTGGGGATGTGCACAATGGATGCACCAGGTGCAGTTATGATCCAGTAGGCTTAGGGCAGCGCGCAACCCTTATGACACTCCTTGGAACACCCCAAGGAGAGGGTTGCTACTTAAGTTGAGAGAGAGAGAGAGCAATGTGAGGCTAGAGGTAGATGCGAGAGAAGAGAGAGAAAGATGTTAGAGAGGGAGAATAAGAGAGAGATGAGAGAAATCCCAGAGAGAGAGGGAGGTGTGAATTAGAGAAAGGAATGAAGGGAAAGAAAAAAGGAATAGGAAAGAAAGAGACGGAGAAAGGAAAGAAGAGACAAGAGGAAGGAGAAATGAAAGAGGGGAGAAAGAGAAAAAAGGAAAGAAAGAGGGTAAAGAAAAGAGCGAAGAGGGAGACGTCAAAGAGGGAGAGAGGCAGGAGTAGGGGATTGGGGCAGGGGACAAGGTCTCCACCCCCGTCCCATTTCAAAATCCAAACCTTCATCCCCGCAAGGGGATGGATTTTAACCTCCACCCCTGCCTCCATTCCCGTTTCATGTCCTCCATCTCCGGTCCAAACAGGGGCAAGGAGGGGCATGGCCCCGTTTCCCCTTAGTCTACAGTCATCCCTTTAAGGATTGGGGACGGGGCGGAGCAGGGTGGGGTGGGGATTGTGACAGGGGCAGGGCGGGGAAAAGCGTAAGTCCATCCCCGCCTCCATTCCTGCATGGGGATACAATTTAACCTCCATCCCCGTTTCATGCCTTTTATCCTCAGTCCAAACGGGGCGAGGCGGAGCAGAGCCCCGTTGTCCCTCGGTCCATTGCCATCCCTTGTAATCACCTCTATTGGGGTTTCCAAACCCCCAAATCTCATTGTCGGATTCATCCTGTGCTAAGAGATCTGGAGCCCAAAAGTCGGCTCCGAAAATAGCCTGAAGCCTTGTACATGCTGCCACGTTTTTCCTGTGTGCACCCGCTCCCTTGCGTGTCTCGATGCAGCACCAACATAAGGTGCTTGTCACACCTTCACATGGGCAAGATAACTCCTCTTTTGATTATGATGTCTTGATGGGGGATGATTAGCGAGATATGTGCGGATATGCACACGTTCTCGAAACGATTGGATCAACATGAGCCATGCACGAACAACCGTGAATGATGTTGTGTGCAGTAGGCAAAGGGGCCCCAGCAGACCCTCTCAGGGTTTGTGTCATCTTCTGCATACCATGTGTGTGAGGGAAGGCCCCAACAACTGGTCATCCTTTCCCATTGGCATGTCGAATCTTTCGCGACTCCTCTTTTTGGGACTGTTACCCAACATGTGGTTACCTCTACACGGTTTAGCAATGTAGTGGTGTCCTTTCAGCCTCTCGAATTCCTCTTGGGGTGCTGAGGTGTATCAATCCACCAACCGTTCAGTAACACGGAACGTGGGGAGAGTGTTGTGTGTTCTCCCCCGAAGACAAATTTGCGTGTTTCGGTGTGTATGAAGGAATATCTTGGGACCCGCAATATTTCATATGCCAATGTTATCCATCATGATTTTATAATAAAATAACATATAAAAAGGTAGATATGCGTTTGACGGAAATCTCTTCGAATAAAATAGATATCTGTTTGACAAAAATGTCTTCCCATAAATAGCTTTGCACATTCCCGCAACTCTTATCATTGCCTGAGTCGGAGTCCATCGACTCCTTCAAGGAGATAGTGCTTGAGTTGAAGTTTGTGAAACATATTCTCAAGAGTGCACCATTGCTAGAGTCTCTAAGAATCAGCCCCAGTCTGAGAAAAATGATGCAGTGGGCTGCCATTACTAATGAGCTTGTTTCCTTGGAGAGGATGTATCCTCAATTGACCATGGAATCACTTTACAACAAAAAATGAACTCGACGATGAACGTTCTGGATCACCCTTTGACAATGCACCATCTGCTGTAACAGAAGCTCCTTTTGATGACACACCATTTGCCATCGTCTACTGCCGCCGGAGCACCCTTTGCCATCGTCTGCTGCCGTAAGAGCACCTTTTACCATCGTATGCTGTCGTCAGAGCACCATTTGTCATCGTCTATTGCCAATGGAGTACCCTTTGTCATCGTCTACTCGTGAAAAATAGTTAAACTACCAGAAAAATCAACATTTTGTCTATTGTTCATCATGATACCAGGGTGCAAGCATCGAACTGAGTAGACAGAGAATAGCGATTTACAGATGAGATAATGGTGACAGCGTCGAACTGAGTAGACAGAGAGCAACGATTTACAATAGGGTTTATAATAGGGATCAGATCAGATCAGAGAGTAGCGATTTATAGTAGAAATCAGATCAGGAAGTAGCGATTTATAGTAGAAATCAGATCAGGAAGTAGCGATTTATAGTAGAAATCAGATCAGAGAGTAGCGATTTATAATAAAAATCAGATAAGCGAGTAGCGATTTACAATAAAAATCAGATCAGAGAGTAGCGATTTACAATAGAAATCATATTAGAGAGTAACAATTTATAGTAGAAATCAGATCAAAGAGTAGCGATTTACAACATAGATCATATTAGAGAGTAGCGATTTACAATCAAAATTATATCAGAGAGTAACGATTTACAGTAGAAATCATATCAGAGAGTAGCGATTTACAGTAGAAATCAGATAATAGAGTAGTGATTTATAGTAAAAATCAAATCAAAGAGTAGCGATTTACAATATAAATCAGATCAGAGAGTAGCGATTTACGGTAGAAATCAGATCAGAGAGTAGTGATTTATAGTAGAAATCACTACTCTTTGATCTGATTTCTACTGTAAATCGTTACTCTTTGATCTAATTTCCACTATAAATCGCTACTCTCTGATCTGATCTCTACTGTAAATCGCTACTCTCTGATCTGATTTTTACTGTAAATCGCTACTATCTGATCTGATTTTTGCTATAAATCGCTACTTTCTGATCTGATCTTTGCTGTAAATCGCTACTCTCTGATCTGATTTCTACTATAAATCGCTACTCTCTGATCTGATTTTTACTGTAAATCGCTACTCTCTGATCTGATTTCTACTGTAAATCGTTACTCTATGATCTGATTTCTACTGTAAATTGCTACTCTCTGCTGTAAATCACTGCTCTATGTCTACTCAGTTCGACGCTGCCACCATTATCTCTTACGTAAATCGTTATTCTTTGTCTACTCAGTTCGACGCTTGCACCATGTTATCATGCTGAACAATAGACGAAATACCGATTCTTCTGGTAGTTCACCTATTTTTCACGAGCAAACGACGACAAAGGGTGCTCCAATGGCAATAGACGATGGCAAAGAGTACTTCGACGACAGCAGACGATGACAAATGGTGCTTTGACGACAGTAGATGACGACAAAGGGTGCTTCAGCGACAATAGACGACAACAAAGGGTGCATCGTCAAAGAGAGCTCCTGTTACAGCAGATGGTGCGTTGTTAATGGGTGATCCAAAACGTTTAAGGCAAAATATTACGAAGAGCTCCTGTTACAGCAGGGGAGTTTACTGCTTTGGGCGAAAATAGAACGTTTGAACTTTAAAGAGTTAAGATCATCCTCCCTTTTCTGAATGGAGGATATTTTTGTCCTTTTCTAGAATCATCATTTCATGACGAAAATGGTGAGAAAGGTTACTTAAGTCTTTGCAATTGCACCGGACTCCAATGCTAACTGATACCGACACACACGGGGATACGAGTCCCACGTACTTACATACATGGCACTCATTCGGACCTCCGAAGACTCATCTGCGTGTTCAGGGGGGAACATATAACCTACTTCGCCAAACGTGACCATGTTTATATGAAACATCCACAGACGGTGACTCTTGACCAAGCTCACAAAAGGTGTGCCCTTCCCGATCTCAAGCCAAGCATGGCTTTCTAATGGTGGGCTACGTCCACAGTGACGCCCCCGTGCAGTGTTGCCCCTCAACACCCAAACAGTGCCCCTTCAGGCAAGCCTGAGGTTTCCACATGCCCCGTGCTTGGTGATGCGCCCTACATGAGTGGTGGTGGTCGTCACCGTTCATTTCTTGTTGCTGCAGATGAGCTAGGCGATCATCAACCTAAAAGCTAAAGCGAATAAAATCAAGGGAGGAGCAACCATCCTCCAACGCATGTTATGTGTCTGGTGTAAAGAAAGATAAAAAAGTTGATAATTTTGAAAATCAAAGTGAAGTGTTCAAGGTGAAGGAAGGAAAGTAGAGGGTTCGAAGGTAGTCAAGCTTTGCATAGATCTTAGCCCTCGTTTTCTTCTCTAAGGACCCCACAATGCTCCCGGGGTCCACCTGACCGACGGTGTGAAGGAGGCACCAAAATTGTCCACCGCACACAGGCTGATCAGAAAGTCGACCTCACCCATCTTCACAGCATGAACAACTTGTTCTTTTAAGCCACGCCTCCACCAAAAGCTTCTTCTCATACCCCTTCTCTCAACCATCTCAGGAATCTCTGCAGAGTTTGGCTGGTACATAGAAATGCAGAGCACCCAAAATCGAAAACAATCATATTCATGTTGTCTCTCGCAACATAATGGCATATCCTTGGTTCCAACTTCCAACTTTGGGTCTCCACTGGTGGAATTTCATCCATGCTCAGCACCTGCAAATCGAACATATCGTAGCTGGGAGTGAGAGCTTTGCCATGAACTTGGTCTCCAATGACAAAATCTATCATTTTTCGACATGTTCAGCTGGGAGGGTGTTGTGTGTTCTCCCCCGAAGATGCACTGTTTGCTACAGTGCATGTTCGAGGGTCCGAATGAGCCCTACATATATAAGCACATGGGGCTCGTATTCTCGTGTGTGTCAGCATCACTTAGCATCGGAGTCCGGTGGGGTTGCAAAGACTTAAGTACCCTTTCATGATATTCTCGCCATGAAACAACAATTCAAGAAAAGGACAAAAATGTCCTCCATTCAAAAAAGGGAAACGATGGTTCGAGAAAAGGACAAAAATATCCTCCATCCAGAAAGTCGAGGATGATGTTAACTCTTTAAAGTCCAAACGTTCCGTTTTCACCCTAAGCAATAAACTTTTTCACCATCTGCTGTAACAGGAGCTCCATTTGACGGCGCACCCTTTACCGTCGTCTGCTGCCGTCAGAGCAGCCTTTGCCATTGTCTCGAGTCCAGGTTCCCGCCTTGGTTTTTAGCTTGTGTTACAACACATTGCCGCCTTCTCGTTCTTGCCTTGTGTTACAAAACATTCTCGGGTTCGCGATCGATTGGTTCGATCATTGGTGGGCGTCATAGGGGCATTTGTCGGCCATCTCTTTTTACAGTCTTCTCTTCTTTTTCGTTGTCGTTAGGCAATATGGAAGAAAACAATGATGCACAAACATTCTAACAAGTGCCATTAAGGCGTCGTGAGTACCTTTCCATGTCATCCTGCTATTGTAGAAGAACATATGTCATCATGAGTGCCATTAAAGCATTATTTTGTTATTGTAGGTGGATCTTGTCCTTTCGATGGTTGGAAAATGAAAGATATTTGTAAGACGCTGGGACCTGTTGACAAGAATGCTTGTTTAAAGATGCGAGGAAGGGCCTCTACCCCATTCGGTATTGTCTATTCACTCAGTATATGCAATGTATCGCAAATCGCAGTTGTAGTAACATACTACCGATTTGTGAGATATTGTTTTGTTTGTTAATATCGATTTATAAGCTATTATGCTGAATTTCTATATCGATTTGAAATATATTTTGTGATATGTATATCGATTTATAAGATATTATGTGTTTTGTAGTGTTGATTTGTAAGCTATTATGCTGAATTTCCGTATCGATTTATAATATATTTTGTGATATGTATATCGATTTGTAAGATATTATGTGTTTTGTAGTGTCGATTTGTAAGCTATTATGCTGAATTACCGTATCGATTTGTAATATATTATGTGATATGTATATCGATTTGTAAGATATTATGTGTTTGAAAGTATCGATTTGTAAGATATTTGTAAAAGAATTTTAAAATGTGTGCGTGCGGAAATACATTGTTGTGCCCTTGCGGTGGCGATTTTCGTATTCAAATCGTTGTTCATTTAGCGATTTCTATTGAAATCACTTCACAATGTCGTAGATATAATTAAATCGCTGTCACGTGAATCGCTATCGTCAATACACATATACGACAACTTGTTTCTTTTATTGGCATGGTAAGTAACAACTCGATGCATAGTATAAGCAAATAAGAAATCGATGTTGCTTTTATACTGTGATTCATTCAATCATTTCTTTGACTTGCTTAACCTTATCGATATCCGTTTAACACAAAATAATATCTTGCTTATGACAGTGGTGAACTTATCATCTGGTTGCAATGAAGATGATCTATCTCAATCATTGAAAAGTTATGGAAAAGTGAACATGTGCACTAATGATGCACATGATAAGAAGGGTGCATGCATTGGATTCACTCTTGACTTGAATGTTCCAGCAGAAGAAATGCAATTCGATAATGAGGTAGACGATCATGACAGTACACTTGATAAAGGTGTAGGCACTAAGAATGAACATGATAGTACACTTGACTTTGTTCTCGTAGAAGGAATGTAGTTTAATAATGAGGAAGCTGCATATAAATTTTACAATGATTATGCCTTAAAACTTTGCTTCAGTGTTAGAAGGTATTCTTGGTCAAAAAATGCACAGGGTGTCGTGGTGAGAAAGACATATGTTTGTTCTAAGGAAGGTTGAAAGAAGTCAAGTGAAAATCCAATAAGGAGCAAGCCAGATTCAAGATGTGGATGTCTAGCGAGAATGATGTTAAGAATACTTTTGAATGAAAAATATGTAGTTTGTACTTTAATCAATAATCATAACCATGATTTATTTGCTTTATTTATGACTCCTATGTTAAGGTCACATAGTAAAGTAACTGAAGTGCATGCTGCAATTGCTGAAATAACTGATAGTGCCAACATTACACCAAGGAAAACATATAATTTGTGCGCGCACATAGATGGGGGTCTTGAGAATGTGCCATCCACACTTATGAATCTAAGAAACCACTTGAGAAGGAAGATGACAGATGATGCAGAGCATCCTGAAGATCCGTGCATTAAAGGCAAAGTTGGATCCATATCTAACCAATCAGATCCGATCCGAGATGCGATCTGTGGCAGATCTAATCATGCATGACCATCTGGGTCCAATTGGATCTCCACGTATCCAGATCTGTTTTGAATATCATGTTCCAATTTCTAAGATATTTTTTTTCTCAGAAATTGTATTTCTATTTTTTATTCCATTTTGTATATATGGAATCATTTATTCTTTTTTTATGTATTTTATTTTATGTAATTTTTATTTTTAGGTACCAGATTCTATGGATCCAGATAGTTCCAGTGCCCTGTAGGATTGTTTTGCGGCACTAGAGGGTGTATGGGGTACTCAGGATAGTTTTTTTTTTTCTGATTTAGAAACCTAATATTGTGAACGGGTTTTGGAGCAAAAACATCATTTGGATCTTGGATCTTAGATCTTAGATCTTATCCAAGATCCAATTCAACCCAAACCATAGATGGAGCCACCTTGATTGGACCTCTATAACCTTCATTTGAAATCAGTTTGACCATAGAAGGTAAAAAAGGGCTCTTGGAGAGGCAATGATGTCCATTTTCAAAAAAAGCCCATGCATTAGGCAAGTGGGCGACACCTTGGAGAAGCCCACCCCCCTTTTGTGTGATTGGAGCTGGGGGGTGGCATCATCATTCTACCCTTCAACAGAGCTTAAGAGCCCATGGGGGTCGACCATGGAGGAGGTCTTCTTATTTTTGAGAAAGAAATTCAAAATGGTGATGAGGGAGGGGAAGATGTTATTTGAAGGGTGAATATACTCTCGATATTTTGGCTGTATCTCCTTAGATACTGGTCCAAATTGCATGATCTTTAGCTTTATGAAAAGCTAAGATCGTGCTCTACAAGTTTTCTGTTTACCATTTGGCTTGATTCAACTCGGTTAAGCCGTTAAAGTTCCAGACAAGTTTCCTACTAACGACATCAAGGAAGAACGTGAAAGGAAAACTCGAGTTTGGAGGAGTGACATTGTTAGTGTGTGGTTCAGCTAGTGGCTGATTGTGACAACACTAACTTGAGGGTGTTGGAGGTTGGAAGGTCACAATAGTCTGTTGTGCAAGGGCATGAGACGGTGGCTGCTGTCCAACAACTCTCCCTCTTGGTCCATCCGACTATTGTGTTTGGTTTTGTTCCTTTCTACTCGTTTTTGTTGCTAATTGCTAAGATCTTTGTTCATCGATTGCAAACTGCAAAACTAATTGATTGTTGTCCATGTATTGAGTGTTTACCAGTTTTTTATGATATTTAAGGTGATCTTTAGCCATATTTTGATTCTGAGCATAGGGTTTTATCCATTTCATTTTCTATCAAAAAATCAGATTCTCGGTTCTGGAGTTGTCAGAGACAACTCCAAAGAATCGACTGTATCTGCTAAGATACTGGTTTGATTCTGGTGTTCTTGAGCTTCCTGGAAAGCTAAGACATGGACCTACAACATTGCTGTTGAGGTTGAGGCTTGATTCAGCTGGCAGAGTCCCAAAAAATCTCTGTCAAGCAGTCAGTCAGTCAGAATCTGTGAGACCCTGTCCCATTCAGAACACTGTGAACAATGTTCCGTATTTTGGGGATTTCTCACGATTCCCTCTCTGAAACTTTGATTCCTTTGATTATGTGGAAAGCTAAGACAATGGTCCGTAACTTTCATATTTATCATTTCTGTTGATTCATAAAGTAACTCAAAAGATTTGATCTTTTTGCATCTACCGTAGAACTGAGCATGAGATTTCTTGTTATAGAATCCTGCATATGGTTTTATAATTTTTGAATATCTGGAGTTTTACTGTGAGATTTCTAAATTTGAAAGTTAGTCTGGTTAGATAACATCCATCCATACAATAGTGATGTTTGGGGTTTCTTTTGAAACTCTATTCTGCATGCCCTAATCCGGGGTGTTTCATGCATCCAATCAAAACCCAATTAGCAGGTTAGGCTAGTTAGCAATTAGTTCATTAGGGATTTTAAAATTCAATAGAAGCGCGTGTGATTGCTCAAAAATTATGAGCTATAGCTTTCTGGAAAGGTCTGAATCAAACCTTCAGTTCATTTGTTGGGAGTTTTTGGAAACTTCATCGTCTGAGGTATCAAAACCCTCTTCAAACAGGCTGTCCACCGACCCGGAGAGCCTGTCCCAAATTTGACTATCAGTCCCGGTTTCGAGTTCGTGAAGAGGTCATTCTTGATCTGAATCTAGTGATTTTAGATTCGTTGGAAAGGTGTGTAAGTCGCGCATAACTTTCCTTTGGACCACTTCTATCGAAACAGAGTGCACGGGTCCCGAAAACCTTATTTTCCAGAGTCCTATTCGAACTCATCTTAGTGAAAAAGCTTCCATGCGTATGAGATCAATTTGGATCTTGGATCGTGGATCAGTGCGTACCGAGTCCACATCAACAGATAATATGAAGAATGGAGAAATATGTTCTTTGATTGATTACTTATAGAAGAAATCAAGCATTAACCTTGGTTTCTTTAGTGCAATGCAACTGGATGAAGATGAATATGCTGCGAATATGTTTTGGGCAGATTCAAAGTCAAGAATTGATTATGAATGCTTCAATGATGTGCTTGTTTTTGATATGACAATGAAGATTAATACTGAACAATGGACATTTGCGCAGTTTATCAGAGTGAACCATCACTCATAGAGTTGTATATTAGGTGACACTTTTTTGTATGACCAGACCAAGGAAAGCTTTGAATAATTGTTCAGAGTATTTACACAGGCAATGAATGAGAAGCAACCTGAAGCTATACTTACAAATGACGATCACGCAATTGCGACTGCAGTGTCTCATGTATGGCCAGATGCACATCATCTCCTATGTTTGTGACATATCTTTCAAAATGAAGCAAAGAATATAAGACACATATTTAATCAGAAGACAGAGTTTGACAAAAAGTTTACAAGGTGTGTACTTGAGAGCGTAGACGAGGTCGCATTTATGTCTGATTGAAAGGTGATGATTCAGATATACGACCTTGAACACTGTCTGTGGTTACAAAATTTATATGCAGAAAAAGAGAAGTCGGCATTGGCATATGTAAGACAATACTTTTATGCAGGTATGATAAGTACACAAAGACCTGAATCTATACATGCCACACTGAAGAAAACCCAATATTCATGTTTAATAATGTTTCACTTCATGGAACAATATGAATTATTTATAGGCGGTCTTAGACAGAATGAGCTTGAACAAGATGTAAAATGCTTTAATACATGCCCTGTAACTTTGGACATGAAAATATTGATGCGACCTGCAGATCTGTATACACTAACTGTATTTGAATAAATTAAGAAAGAGATTATACAGGTCATGAATTGCAACATAGAAGGACGCGTGCAAACCGAGAATATGAAAAGATACCATATTATATGGGAGGGCGAAGAGCATCCGAAAAGGCAAGAAGCACATGTTACGTATAATGTTGACAACAAAATAGTTGAATGTACGTGCAAAATGTATGAATTCAAAGGTATTTTATGTCGTCATGCATTAAAGGCATTTAATCAAGAGAAGATACAAAAAATACCTGAGTCATATTTAATGCGAAGATGGATGAGACAAACAAATATTGAACTGCTGGATACAAATAATGTCAGCCAATTTGGTGTCGATGAGAAGTGCCACATAGCCTTCCGTTACCAACAACTATATAGGTCACTTATGCATGTTGCAGATTTGGCATAAAAAAGTGAAGAAACCTATATATTCATGAGAAAAGTGTCAAGGGAGTTACTTGAAAATGTGCAGTTAATTCACCATCAGTCCATTGCAGCTCATGAAGACCAGTTCAAAATAACGCATCAGGTTTTTCTACTAATGATAAGGGATGTAAGGTGAACGTGTTGTCAGGCACTTATCGAGAGTACTATACTACTTGAAGATCTTAAAATTGCATTTGAAGTTTCTACAAGCTTTTGCGTATTCTTTCAACACCCATGCTTTCATCATCTCAAGAATGTTAAACTTTTCCTACAATCATAATATATATATATATCTTACCTATAGTTGAATAAATAAATATTAAAATTTAAAAAATTACACTATATATAAGGAATATACATACCAACACAGAAATCCAAGTATCCTCATTATAAGAATCTTATAATGCATGCTAGAAAAAAATGTAAAGGTGTGTACTCAAGATCTTGTGTGATTGTTTACATTAATCTTATATGATCGAATACATCTTGTAATAGTTGCCACAAGCGCTTGACACACTTTTGATATGGGCACTTAAGATTTTCCTGAAATACTACATTATTGTTATGGGTAACTTCTACAAAATTCTTAACTCCTTTCAAATAATGATCAAGGTCTCCTATGAAATAAAGGTTATAGAGGAAATGTCATGATCAACTATTGCATCTAAATTCAATATTAACTTACAAATAAGGCAATTAAAAAATACTTAAAATTACCTTCCAATTTAGATCTAACTTATGTCAGCCATAATGCTTGCACACTTCTTCAGATATGCACATTTTCAAAGAGTACTACCTAACTGGACATCACATAAAAAATATTAAAGTACTATATACATATATATAGTTATATATATTAAATTAATTAGAAAACCCCAAAATTTAGTTATATATAGATACATATATATTAAATTAATTACAAACATATAGATTAAAATGTAAAGCCCTTAAATTCTAAGTTAGATATAAGAAAATAACAGATTAAGCATGCATTAACTAAATAAATTATAAAATTAGCAATTAAAATGCAAAACCCTTAAAATCTAAATCATACTTAAAAAAAAAATAGATTAGCATATATTTAATAAATAAATTATAAAATTAGCAATTAAAATGCAAAGCACTTAACATCTAAATAATACTTGAAAAAAGATCAGATTTAGCATGCATTCACTAAATAAATTATGAAATTAATAATTAAAATATAAAACCCTTAAAATCTAAATCATACATGAGAAAAAAACTAAATTAGGATGCATTCACTAAATAAAGTACAAAATTATTAATTTAAATATAAAACCTCTAAAATTTAATTTATACTTAAAAAAATCAAAATAAGCATGCATTCGCTAAATAAATTTCTAAATTAGCAATTAAAATACACACCCTTAAAATCTAAGTCATACTTGAAAAAAATTCAGATTTAGCAGGCATTCACTAAATAAATTATAAAATTAGCAATTAAAATATAAAACCCTTAAAATTTAAATCATACTTAAAAAAATTAGATTTAGCATGCATTTACTAAATAAATTATAAAATTAGCAATTAAAATGCAAAACCTTTAACATCTAAATTACACTTAAAAAAAATAGATTTAGCATGCATTCACTAAATAAATTATAAAATTAGCAGTTAAAATACAAAACCCCTAAATCAAAATCATATATGAGAAAGAAAAATCTGATTTAGGATGTATCCACTAAATAAAGTGTAAAATTATCAATTCAAATACAAAACCCTTAAACAATAAATTATACTTAAAAAAATCAGATTTAGCATGCATTCACTAAATGAATTATAAAATTTGTAATTAAATTACAAATCCCTAAAATCAAAATCATGCTAAATAAAACAAAAATAATATTAAGCTTGCATTTACTAAATAAAGTATAAAATTATCAATTCAAATGCAAAACCCCTAAAATATAATTCATAATTGAAAAAAAATCAGATTAAGCATGCATTCACTAAATAAATTTCTAAATTAGTAATTAAAATACAAAACCCTTAAAATCTAAGTCATACTTGAAAAAAACTCAAATTTAGCTTGCATTCACTAAATAAATTATAAAATTAGCAATTAAAATATAAAACCCCTAAAATCTAAATTATATTTAAAAAAATAAGATTTAGCATACATTCACTAAATAAATTATAAAATTAATAATTAAAATATAAATAATGCTTAAAAAAAACATCATATTAAGCATGCATTCATTAAATAAATTTCTAAATTAGCAACTAAAATAAAAAACCCCTTAAAAAAATGGGAAAACATACCTTGGCACAATGGTGATAGGCTATAGGGCATTGCACCAGTGGTAGCAGAGAGAGAGAGAGAGAGAGAGAGAGAGAGAGAGAGAGAGAGAGAGAGAGAGAGAGAGAGAGAGAGAGAGAGAGAGAGTTGGTCGACAATGTCGACCGATGAACACAGAGAGAAGGAGATAGTGTAATACTCATATTTTTTTTGATAATTATTTGAATAGGCATGCGTGTTAGAATTATTTGTGTACACTAATTTGAAATTTAATTCTAAGAGAATTGAAATTTTAGCTAAAGTTAAAATGAAATTCGAATATAACTTAGGGTTAATTTCATGTAAATTAGAATTTAAATAAAATTTATCATGAAATTGGGTTTGGATTTAATTTCAATTAGATTTGGATTTGGTATGTGGGTTTAGATCCAAATTAGGTTTGGAAACTAATTGGAAAGAAGAACAAAGAAAAAGGAAAGAAGAAAAAACAAAAAAAAAAAATAAAAAATTTGAAATTCGAACTTCTGTTGGATTTTTGGAAAGTGAAAAAGAGAAGGAAAGGGGGGTCTACCAGCCCTCTTTCCCTTTGCTCATTGGGCTGCTAAGGCAAGCCCAAGACCTTGCCTTAGCTAGACCCAAACCCCATCATAAGAGGAGGGGAGCCCAAGGGGGTGTCCCACCCTATTCTTCTCTCTTTCAACTATCTCTTCTCTCTCCCTTTCTCTTATTAAAGCATTGGAGAAAGGTCCAATAGCCATTAGAGCTGCTACAAGTTACATTGAGAGACGAAGGCTTGCGGATTGATCAAAAACCATTTTTTGAAGTAGGTATCTCTATCGTATAGGCTTGAAAAGAGATTTCAAGTATGTAGAGAATGCAATATTGAGTTCTAAGGTGATTTATGATGGATCAACCATCGAACTAGTGTAAGAGAGGTTCTAAATGTCTATAATGGAGATGCCTCATACCTAAGGATTTCAAAAATATGATTTCTTTGAACACTAAGGTTTGTTTCGAGAATTTACCAAAACAATTTTTGGAAAATTGTGTAGTCTTGTAGAATAGCTGCAAATCAGTTTCAAAAATGTATATTTACTAATTTGTGTACATGTTTAGATGATTGAATGTTGTTGAAATGGTGTGAATGAGGGTTTAAATAGATTTGAAAAAGCGATTATATTAAATCATGTGCTCATGAATAAAAAACCTTTTTTTTCCAAAGACATAGTTTTGAGATCTTGGCAAAAGCGTATATTGAGTTATGATTTAATGTACGTATTGATTTCCTTTCCATGTTACAACATGATGTTTACTTTATTATGTGTGTACTATACTTAGAAATCCATGATAGATGTGTTTGTATGAGTGCTTTCATGAATAGAATGAAATTTGAAATTTTACCACATACTTTTTGTATTTTCCCTAACTGATTGATGTTAGTAGAAAAATCATAATGCTTAAATGATTCAATTTTTGATGAAACCTTTTTACGTGGGTCATGTAGACATGTATACAGTGTTCCAATAAATATGACTTGATTAGGAAGTCATTCATTTGAGGGATGTAGCTTCTACAACATGAGTCAGGGAATCTGACTCGTGAGCAGAACTAAATCTAGCAGTTGTCACGAAAAATTTAATAAATCAGTTTTATAGATTTTTTGGCTTATTTTTTGATATGTGTTGTGAAATTTGTAAAACTCATGAAAAATAATTGAAAAAATACAACTTTTTTTTATAAGTACCAAAACTTTATCCAAGATGATGAAATTTTGTTACCAACATAAAATCAGGACCTGTATAATCACATGATAGGGGTCCGGTGCAAAATATTTTAAAAAATAAGGGTATAGAGTTTTGGAATCTATTGAAAGCTAACATATAAGTCTATTATCAAAAAAATGGAGAACATTATAAGCCTTCATAAAGGGTGTTGAATTGTTGTTTTTTCTAGGAATAAAATTCTACACCTTTGTAATTCGACAGAAAAACCAGTTTCGGTCCAAAAATTTTTACAGTAAAAATATAATAGTTTTTTTGGATCCATTAATTAGAGATGTTAGGGGACACATATAATTATCACCTGGAAGTTTTGAGATTTGTGGTGGTCTATGTACAACGTAGTAGAGCCTGGAACATAAGTATATTTTCTATTAATTACTATTTTTATGCATTAATTGCTAACATGTGCTATGAGACACATATCATGCTTACATGAATGTTATGAATGTGTAATTCAGTGTACTGCTCAAAACTTTATGCATTTGATGTACGACAATATGATAAATGTGTATGCATAATGAATATGATGAATGACATGCTTACTTGATGTGATAATTTATGATAAGGTGGATCATATGTGATGACAAATTGTGTGTGTGAGGCATAAATGGCATGTTGTAAGCATGTGCATCATGTAGTGTGTGAATAGTGTATGTATACAACATATTGGATGTGTTGTGGGTCATGAGAGATCCTATATTCATGTAGCTCATGAGTGAGCCTGGGTTCTATGGAACCACTACAATGTTTGTATGCACCATATCATGAATGATAGTTATACCGGCTCATACATACTTAAACCTCAAGGGAGAAATGACTCAAGGATACTTTCGAGTATATTACCGTGAGTCAGGACTCAAGGGTATCTCAAAATGGAGATAGGTTCCTAAGAGCCTAGTTTTGAATGGGTTGAGGTTTATTTTAAGTTGGTTGTGAGAGCGTTCTTAGTGGAAGCTCAGGCTGAAGAGCCCTGGGTGTTAAGGTACTTGAGTTGACTAATGAGTCTAATTAAGCAACATTAAGTAACCTGTTTAAACCATTGTCTACCTTAGAGAGGGTAGCCGGTACACACAACCAAGAAAAAATATAATTATTTTGGAGGGTGATGCATATCTCTGGTTCTCCATCCTCGGTGTAGAAAACTAGGACTACCTCATGAGGCCTAGGTAGGTAGTTCCACAACTCTGCAGAGTATGAATCGATTCCTTAGACCACTGGAGTGTCTCTCAGTTTAGATCAATTCAGTGTGTGTTTGCAGATTCTTCTAAGTCCTTGGGGATAATAAATTACATGACATAATGAACACCCTATTAGATTGGTTGAATCGAACTTAAAGTCCCTAAGAGTGTACCCCTTCAGGGTGAGAAAAAAGAAACAATGCATTAGAGATGAGGTTCACATGTTTCATATTGATGTGAATGAAATGAATGTATGCAATGGTGCATGATATTGATTACTGACGAGTTTGAATGTAGGTACAATGTTAAAGTGTAAGTTAATGTTATATATTTACCTGTGTGCTTATTTGTGTTCGAATGTAAGTGGGATTTATAATAAATGCTTGTTAATGTACCAATTGCATGCTTTATGTCCTTAGTTTTTTTTTATATGGTAGAGTGTTTTCTATTGGGGCACGGTTTGACCCTTTACTTTTATAAATTTTCAGACAATGAGTAAGCCAGTGATACAATATGCTTGTGGTGGCATCAGGATGGTCATCATAGTTCTTGTCCCGAATTTATGGTCCTTGGTTTTGGCTTTCGGGGCATTTGAGATATTTTGATAATATGTTAAGACTTTGATTTCATTAACGATTGAATGTTTTAAATTTGAATAAATGGTTTTGGTTAAACCTATATTTTAATTGTGTGGGTGTGTGAGCTATGATTTGATTGTAACCTGCCCAAGTTTATTCGAGTTTGCATATGACTTGTATATCACTTTTGTTGGTTTAAAAAAAAATTGAATTTTTTTGATATAAATTTGGGGCGTTACAAATAGAGAGGGAGAGAGAGGCGAGAGAGAGAAGGAGAGTAAGAGAGAGGGAGTGGTCAGCGGTCGTCGCATTAATGGAGGTGACCGATTTTCACAAAGAGGAGAGAGAGGGAAGATGCCCGTACAAAGTTTTGGGATTTGATATTTTTTTAAATCATGAGTTTTACTATCACAATTTCTTTGTGCGCCAAAAAAAACTACTCTTTGCTATCATAAATATCCTTTGCATTAGAATTTTTTTCCTGCCACACTTTTTTTGTGCACCAGAAAAAATTAATTATGCGGGCTCAAAACAACTTTCGTCAGTATAATAACTTTTTCATTGGCACTAAGCAAAATAGCACCAGTGAAAATAAGCCTTCTACTGGCGCATCAGGCGGAACACGCCAATAAAGGCTTTTTTTCTTG
Source organism: Nuphar pumila (assembly GCF_984573655.1). Taxonomy (NCBI): domain Eukaryota; kingdom Viridiplantae; phylum Streptophyta; class Magnoliopsida; order Nymphaeales; family Nymphaeaceae; genus Nuphar; species Nuphar pumila. The sequence continues at coordinate 91,352,794 of NC_143263.1, read as the reverse complement.
TAGTGAATGGAGGATAATTCAGGAACAAGATCAAATCGATGTTTGGGAGATCTTTTGTGACAAACATGGAATCAATGAGATGGGGCACTACACAGAAATGTCAAATCTACAACTTGAGTGTATCAATGTTAACTATAACAAGATGTCTTACAAACAATTTGTGCTACATGTCATGCTCATGGACCTTGAACCAATCACAATGGATGTCGTCCACACCGGCCCCTACGGTTGGACAGCTTCTTTGGGCAGTCTGGCACTAGAAAAACTGTGCCAAGGAGCACTACATCGAAGGGCCAAGCTTATCAACTTCGTGCATAAGGAGGTCATCGATGTTGAGTTCATAGTAAGACGAGATCTTTTTAAACCACGTCAAGATGACAACATTGGATTTTTTGTACCTGGCGTGCCTATTCAACTCAGATATGATGGATTGTATCAGATCTACTTTGATTTGGTTCATGGAACTCAGAATGGATGGAGATATTTCAAGCTAGATTTGTTCTATTAAGATGACACTGAATCAGACTTATTGGACCCAATTGAAGACAAATGGTCCTAGTGGACTTGTATGGATCTCATTGGATCAATTAGAATCTAGTAAAATTGCATGGATCATATCAAACAAGTTCAACTTAGAAGAACCAGGCAGGTGAGTCCTTAAACCTTATGACATATTTAAGAGGTAATTTCATGAGTTTTGTATACCTTAGAAGAATCTAGTTGGTTTGGATCTATACCTTATGACATATTTAAGCGGTAATTTCATGAGTTTTGTAATGTTTTATAGTTATGGGTTGGGTCATTGGAACCCAATATTGATTTGGGATCTTGAGGACCGGTTATAACCCAAAACTTTTGATATTATTTGGATCAAGGTTAGATCCAAAATTGAAACTCCATCATAGAATGATTTATACATTGAGATATCCTATTCCCAAAGGATAGATGTGTGTGATGAAGTTTCACTAGTTTGTCATATTTGTTATGGGTTGTGGCGTAAGTTTTATGAATTGATTTTTTAAAGAGATATTTTTGATAAAAATGTTTTGTGAAAGCCCAACACCAAATAATAAAAACCAGCTCACAATAGGGTGAGATCTGGGTCAAACTTAGGGAACAAGAGAATAAACTTTGTATTCCACACAAATTGAAAGCTTTATTGCCTTAAAAATAAATAAATAAAAGTAATTAACTATTACAATGAGTTACCTTCTTGCAAAGGGCTCAAAAATAATAAATGGCCTTATTACAAACCCAAATTGAAAAATGAATAAGCCTAAGCGAAAAGAAACAAAAAGGGGTCTTCAGTTGCTTGAGCTCTAGTCCCTTGATCTTCATTGATTTACTTCAATTCAAGAGCTACTAATATTTTATTCATATTTAAATGTCTTAGCTCTTCTGAGGGCTCTCCGAGGGGCTGGAAGCACCTTTTCAGGAGACATTTTAGGGACCTCAGAGGGTGCTTTGAGGGTACTTGTGAGGGCTTATCGTACACACAACTGCTTTCCTGCAAAACAAAATGGCAAAACACATGAACAAACAGAGAGAACTATGCCAAAATCTAAGGTTAATTTTATGAAAAATCAAGAAAATAAGATTCTAACAAACTACTTTAACAAACTTGAACAGACTAACTAATAACTAACTAACTAAGTAACAAATTAAATAACAACTTGTGTAACAACCTAACTAACTTGAAACAATAAATAAGCTAACTAACCTTGAAACAACTAAAACAAACTAACTAAATTGAAACAAGAAAAATGTAAACTTAAACTAACTAAATTAAAACAAGAACTACGACTTCAAAACAATAAAGATGCGAATCTAACTTAACTAAACTAAACTTAATGAATGCTAATTGAATATGAAATAAAATGAACAACCTTTAACTACTAAAATCAAGAACCCATTAAATAAAAACTAACTAATTTTAATAATTGAACTTAACTAATAGGCTAAACTAATTCTAAATAAAGGCAAAACATCAATTCGAGTATACTACTTAGAAACAATGATTAACAAATAAACCTTATCTAACTAATCTAAATACTAATTTAACAATGCTAATTACTAATGTTGAGTTATTATGTTACTAAAAGAGTCTATCATAAACCGAGTTATACTAATGGACCATGACGAAAAAAAATCTAGAACAAAACTAAGTGAATAAACAACCTAATCTAATAGTATTAAAAAAAGTAGATTAATGTTAACTACACGACGCAAAAAAAAAGAAGGATCCACACGGCTGGCTCCAAATCTGGTTTCACGAAAAAATTATTTTCAGCCCACACGAGTCGAGATCTAATTGCATGGTTGATTGTAGCATCCCACGTTGCACCAACGTGATCTGATCTGGTCAATGGACGATCGATCAGATCACTAGCCGATATATAAAAAAAATCTATTCAAATCTGTCGGCCTGTACCATGCGTCTTCTTAAAAAAGAAAAGAATACAAAAACAAAAAAAAAAACACGGGAACAACTAACTATATGCTATGCTAAACACAATATATATTTTTTTCTTTTTCTTTTTTGCAATAAATAAGAGCAAGCAATCTAAACTAAATGCAACAAATATATAAAGATTAAACTATGCTACATGCCATGATGAAATATTATGCATGTATTTTATGAAACAAATAAAAGCTAATCTAAATAATAAATTATGGAGAGACGGGGGAGAAGAAGCAAACCTCGCAATTTACCTCTGATAAAGAGGTTGAGAAGAAGTGGTCTCTCTCGGAGCTGCACGTACCTCCGATGATGGGGATAAGAAGAAGCTGGTGATAGCAGAGGTTAGAAGCAAGATGAAACAAAGGAGGGAAAGAAGGAACCGACCAAGATTGAAACGAGGGAAGAAGAGAAGAGAGGGAGGAAGATAGAGGCTGCATGAAATTCAAGGGGAAAGACACCCCCTACTTTTGAAACAATACTATTTATACTACAAATTAGGTCAAAAACATGCTTTCTAAAAAAAGCAATTAACTTTAAAAAATTCTAAAAACACACTCCTCTAAAACGTGTTTCATAAAAAAGATACTTCTAAAAAAAATAAAAAATGTTAGTTAGAATTCCTAAACTAATCAAACTATAAACTAAAATGTCTAAACTAATCAAAACACTACAAAAATGTAGGGAAGGATTTAAATATGCAATTTTATCTTTATTTTGAATTTCAAAGCAGTTTCTCAAAATCATTGATCAGAATAAGTTTTTAATGCATTTTTTTATGGATCATGCATAGAAATATATGTATAAAATGCAAAATTTATGCATGATCAGGTTGCATGAACGACCAAATAATGATTTTATAGGTCTTATGATATTTAGTCGTAGGAGCCAAATTAAGAAATTTGTTTAAATTGAAAGATTGATAGAACATGTTTATTGTGAGTTGATTGATTTTAGGAATTAAAATTTAATTTTGAATTAAGGTTTCTAAGTAGCATGAATTCAAATTTTATGATAAACTGGAGTGTCTTGACATGATATATTTCATAAGTATTTGTTGACCATAATTGTCTAAATTGTATATAAAAGTACTTTTGAGAAATATTAATCATTCAATTTGGGCCAGTAATGACTATATTACTAATACTTAGAGTTTTATGACATAAATATTAGGCATTTGAGTCATAATTGTTTGATGGATAAGGATATCATGATTTTCTAGATATCGAGATACAAGTCAAATATAATATATTCAATTTCCCAAAGGTTTGTTTTGTCATAGATGACTATTTAAAATGCATCTTGATATTTGTCTGGTCATATGTCGCATATGTATTCTACTAAAATAAATTAAAACTGTTTTGAAAATGGATGAAAAATATATCATGATCTTCCAAGGATAAGGAGGTAAATTTAGATTTTACGTTATAATGAAAATTTTATATTTTATGCAATATGAAGACCTATTATTATTTAATGGTAGTTATATCTTCAAAGTCAAGAACATAGTGACGTTATGAGTTTAACATTTTCATTATTGTAAAATAGTGGGGGTAAATTTACTAAAAAAAATTGTGAAAATTTGGTTATACATGATTTTTCTTGTGTGATTGATTACCAATATTTGAATTGTTGGTGAAAATTTTCTTATCATGGTCACTACAATTTATGTAATAACATGAATAAAATTGAATGACCTTATACTTTTGTGCTACCTTGGCTATCAAATTCATAGCATGAGTAGCCATTTTGTAACGCCCCAGATTTTCAAAACAAAGCTATGTTAAAATTTTCATGATTTTTTTTCTTTGCAGCGGAACTTACAAAAATCATTTAGCAGCGGAATCAGACGATAATGAGTCGTCAGTTTTAGAAAACCCCGGGCACATTACAGGTATGTGGCCAAGCAACTCATTTACCACCAAAGTGTTCCATTTTATCGAAAACCACATGTTTATTATAACATCACTGCTTGGAAAAGCAATATAGGTTCAATAAAAGAAAGCATTACAACTCTGTCTAGAGAAACCCTGGAACTCGATGCTGCCTTGCTTCGCATATCGCAACATAGGTCCAATACCTGAAATCCTCATAAAACGGGGTCAAAGCCACTGATGGTCTGGTAAGCAAGCAATCACACATCCATTCAACTCAAGTAAATGCGTTGACCACTCAGGGTCGCAGTTCGCAATAATGATGCTTAAGTCTCCACGACTTAGCGTATATCGCAAGAGTTTCTTCAAGGCTATGAGTTAAACATCCGCTCAAGTCTTCATGACTTAGCACAAGCCTCTTCAGGGTTGTGATTGAATAACCGCTAAAGTCTCTACGACTTAGCCTTGACCTCTTCCGGGTCTCAAAGGGATGTCTAGCTCAAGTCTTCATACTTAGCACATCTGTATCTCATGTATCTAAGGACAACTCCTCGAGCTTCGCTTAATCGTGCGAATACAACACGGGTCTTTGCACAGTCAGTCCAATCGTATACCGATCATGACACCTTCACAAAGGTTATGCAGGACTGACTAAACAACGTCCATCCACTCATACATTCAAGCATCACTGAACCTAAGCTAATGTATTGTTTCGATATTTAACCTCTTCCACCCTTGGTACGCAGGCGAAGCATTGCCTGGGCATCAACTCGACGTTTTGAGGGTTGATTATTTTATGTATTTTAGATACCCTAGAGGCCTGTTGACCCTATCAATAGTAAAACGATGTGTTTCAACCGAAAGAATCCTATGAGGCCCATATTCGGATGCATCATTTACTTGCAGTAGTTGAGTTCAATCCTTAGATCTTAAGGATAGCCACGACCCCAAAACCCATGAGTGACTGAGGCCATCGTGGACTCTATCAGGGCCAAAGTTAATACATGTCACTCAAGGCTGTACCATCATTGTCATTTCATAGTGAGCATAATTCCTAAAGGGGCCTGCCAGTCTTACGATTACTTGGTCAGATATTGTATGCCATTTAGGCAGCCCGTGCCTCAGCACTACGGGAATATGTACCCGATCCCATTCAGCATGCCCCAAGCACGATCATCAACCGAGGAGGATACCCCTAACACGATCATCAACCGCGGGGTATGTGCAACCTTAAGTTTTATTCATATGTATGCTTAACTTTGCTCTCGACACTGCGGCCATCATGAGCATCTCACCTCTTTCGGGTGGAAACAACATACTCTGGCTCTCCGGCCCTTACGAGTCTAGTTGTGTAACCGTTCTCAATGAGCATGCATATGACTCGATCTCAATAGATCGGCTACTCGACATATTTTTACGCAATGAGTCCAAACCTTGTCAAGGCGCAACATCTACTCTGGCTCGACAACCTTTACGGGTAAGGTGCCCTTACAGGTATTTGGGAGATGAGCCATAATGGCATCATTCCAACAATGGACATCATTATGCCGTTTAACCGGTTCTGGCAGCTCTTCTGCCAACTATTTCGTCAGCACCTCCCCTGCTCTATCGGCAGTGGTGCGACAATCCTTTTTACGTTATGGAAAGCATTCCATGAGCTAGGTAGCACTCCGCTCTATGACGAAGTATCCTGCTACATTCTTTCTGAGCTATTTTTAGCTTCTTCAGAAATTTCTGCAGCACTTCCTCTCTTTGACGGAGAAAGCGTGCGTTTCTTTTATCCATTTCAGCGGCACTTTTCCTCTTCGGCGGGAAATTGCTATGCTTAACTCAGGAAATGGATGTGCACCGTTGTGCGTACCTTATATCCATCAAGGTTGTTTGGAACCCTGTGCCATAGCTAGGCCATACGTAAATGACTTAGTCTTTACGTAAGGAGCAGTTTTGCCAAAAAGTGGAGCCTTTCCATTAGGGGCTTCATTCATCAAGCAAAATCTTGAACGAGGAGCGGTAAGAAAATTGCATTGGCGATTTGGAGTTGATTTCCATTTGAACGCTCACTTATGCGCCATATATTTAGTATAAGCAGAAGCCTGTGCCTTATACAACGACGACGTAAAGAAAATGCATATATTTAGTGTTCAAGGTGTGTAACTGAATAAAATATTCTACATATATAATTACAGAAAGCAGACGCCTTGGCGTCATTCAACGCGACAACGTAAGTAAATGCATAATCGAAAGTGCATAATTGGAAATTGCAGAAAGCAGAGAACCTTGACATCATACAACGCGACGACGAATGATAAATTACACAACCTTGGCGATATAAAACGAGACGGCCCATTTCCAGACGATATATACTAGGATCCGTATCCAACGATAGTTATAAGGCAAGCGAGTGAACACCGAAGTGTCCTAGAGGGCTTAACTAGAAACTAAGGCGAGATACCATTTTTAAGAATGCATATACTGCGCATTCAAACATATATATCCAACGATAGTTACAAGATGAGCACGTGAACACCGAAGTGTCCTAGAGGGCTCAACCAAGAACTAGGATCAGATACTACTTTAGAAAGTATATGCTATATACAAACAAGCAAATACTTGAGAGAGATGGATCAATGAAGCGAACTTACTTCAAATTGCAGAAGAAATGACTCTTGAATGCTCCAACATTTTGAACAAGGTTCGATCCTTTCGTCGAGAGGTCAGACTAGGTCAGATGAGGTTGACCTGGTTGAGAAAGAGGTAAAGCAGGTCAAGCTGCTCAACCTACGTGGTTTGAACCAAACTGGATTTGGTCTAAGTCAACTGAGTTCAGCAGGTTCGGTCTTAGCCCAAACAGGCTAAGTCTGGGTTCAGAAAACCAAACCAGAATCTGGGACCAAAAAGGACTTTGATTTTGACTTCAAACCAAATCTGGTTCAAGTCAATTCAACTGGGTTTGGACCAGGTCAGGTGAGCTAGGACCAGGTCAGGCATGCTAGGACCAGATCAGGCAGACTCAGACCAGGTCAGGCAGGCTTAGGTGGGCTAGGCTAGGTAGGGGAGGTTTGGAAAGGAGGAGAGAGAGAGGGGTTGGTGATTTTTTCTAAAGGGGGGTCACCTCCTTTTATAGCCAAGCTTGCTTAGCCCCTAAGCAAGCTCTTTTACTTCAATGCCCCTATCTTTTTTAGAAATTCAAGTTGATCTTATCCGGATGACTCCTTGATCGTATCCAGATGGAATATTCCATGAAATATCCTATGGGTCCCACTAGATATTTTTATGGGATATTTTGTGGGTCCCACCAAATATTTTTTAAGGAATATTTCTGTGGGTCCCACCAACATTTTCGTGGGTTCCGCAAAAATTTAAGTTTTTCGATGATTTTTTTCTAAAAAATTCTGAATACGCTATTCTCTTCGTATTGACGTAACTAAGAAAGTTGGCTCGTGGAAATCTCTTGATTTCGTTCAGGTAGGATGACTTCCAGAGTGTTTGAGCATATATTTGCGAAGATACAAATATCCTAAGTATATCTGGCTCGCAAGAATCGGTTCGATTCGCATTCTGAGTGAAAATGCTATTTTTACCGGTAAATGCCTTATGAATTTTATTCAGAAATTGTCTGAAAAATTGCGGGTCTTACACATTTATTGAACACTAACATGTTTGAGTGGAAGTTTGAATATACTCATATATTTGCATATGTGTGACATCTGGTAAGGTAGTCATTTTGACTCCAACTTGATGTATTTATTTCTTGTGCTTTCAATAAATTTAAATTGCTTAAGATTTCTACTTCACTAGTTTTAGCATAGTAAGAAATTGCAATTGGATTCAAATCCAAATCTATATCAAACTTGACTTAATTTTGATTAATTCTCTTAGAACCCTAATGTTGCTTCTATGCTTATTTGGAGATATTACTTGATGCACTTGTAAGAATTTTTTTATGATACAAGTGAATCCAATTTAAATCTTACAAGCAAGGTGGGTGTGCCATATGACATGATGAGTATAAATAATCAATAAAAGAAATTATCAACAACCTTGATGAGAACATTTATGAAAGAATGACTTGTATGTATATCCAAGGCAAAAACCTGTTCAAGTCTTGATGAGAAGTACTATTGAGAGAAACCACTACATTTGATCTTATGTAAATTGATGATATCCTATCATGCAAAGATATAGTTATTAATAAAATGTTTGAAATTTATTTGATCATATATCTCAATGTTTTGAAAAAATGATAATTAATATGGTTATTTAGTATTTGTGCCTCTTATAAATGTATATTCATACAACATAAGAGGAAGTATCTAGACAAAATATTGTCTAAATGATGAAAAATACTTGAAAAGGAGTATATTTCTTATAAATTTAAGCAATTGAACTTTTTGCCTAATAATGACACTCTCATTTAAAGGGTCCTTGAGAGATGATATGTACATTGAGGGGAATGAAGCTAAAGCCTATACTTTGAAGGATTTGTCTGTTCCATTCGTTGCCTTTCAATATTAGGGCTAGAATTGGCATGGCTCCCTACCATAATTAAGTTTCGAAAGTAGGTAAATTGACAGTTCAGCCCTCATAGGATGACCATCTTGCAAAAACTGAATAAGATATGGACTAGTTTGCAAAAAGTGAGTAGAATGACTGTTTGCCTTCCCGCTAACCTTGCGACCTATGGCTCCCACCTCATCTTGCCCCCTTTTTACCCAACTATCTCACGGTTCTTCAACCTTCTCCCCTTGCGATCTGACTCTCACCCTTATCATTCTCTTCTATCCTCTTTTTTTTTCAGATTCACCCTCACTTTTTCCTTTCTCTCCTATTTTTCTGTTCATCTTTTTGACGATCAGGTGTAACCTAGTGATGCGTCAAAATTAGAAGAGAAAAGACATGAGAGAAAGAGAAAGAGAAAGAGAAAGAGAAAGAGAGGGGTTATGGTTTCAGGTTTGTCACCAGGGCACAGAGCTGTGAGAAAATTTTGGGATCACTAAACCTGTCATAAAACGCAGTTGATAATCTGGTGTAAGAGAGAGGGTTAGGGAGAACATAAGGTTGGGAAGTCAGGTGCAATAGAGGGGGGGTTAGGAAGAACACATCAGAGGGTGTAATGGTTATTTTTTGTAACATATAACTATGGTCAATGCCTAACCATGGTTAACTTGACACCAACTTAACAGGACTATTTTGCACTAACTGTGCAAAAGACGGACCGATTTGCAAAACCACGTAAGGCAGAGACCATTTTGCAAATCGTCAATAAGTCGGGCAATATTTTGCGAAAATTTTATGCTAGAGGTAAGATTGCATATGGACTGGATTTTATTAGACCTTTGATCCGAGCCCACTTAGATGAAAAAAGCAAAGGAATCACCTTTCAGCAAAAAAAAAAGAAGTTATTATTCTACATTTGGTGAATTTAGGGCAGAGGGTGCCAAAAGCAGAAAAGTTTAACAACTATTTTTTACGTGTTAAATTAGGCAAAAGAATAGAAAAAAACGATCCCACATTTTTTATTCCTTAATATCATACATTTCGTGACTCATCATTAGTTTGGACTTATCAAAATGGTATTAAGTTAGCTGTTTTCAAGTAGTGAAGATGTGCGTGATTTTTTCTCAGCAGCACAAGTTGTTGAAACATGGAAAAGACACCCACACCTGCAACATAACTCAGGTACATCTGTTAACGAGCAGATAAATCGAACTTTTTTTATTATGAGGAATGGGGAAACCACCCAGGGGATCAAAGACCTAGTTGCGATGGCTATGCCTGCAATACTTACGGTGGCTTTTCAGACAATGTAAACCCGTGGTGCACCCCTTGCCTCCAACTATGCCAAATGCTTTGGGGCTAGAATCAGACGAACTTTAGGCGTTGAAGCTCAGGTTGTCTTTGTAGCAAGTTGAGCAGAGCTCAATCTAAACAAGCGGTACACAAACATACTCATTTACAAAAAAATATATTATTTCAAAGCTACAAGTAATAGGATTTGAATTCTAGATTTCTTGAGCCAAGTTCAAGTTGACTCGTTTAAATAAACGAACCATTGTTTCAAAGCTGGAAACAATAAGATAAACTGTGAACTTATTGCTCGCAAGCAAAACACATTGACTATTTATTGAACGCTGCATAACATTACATAAAATATACTAAAAATGACCGATAACCAAAATCCCACAATTTGATGTGTTTTTTAAAAAACCACAATTTGCTAAAATTCGCTCGATAACCAAAACCACAAATGTTGAGTGTTAAAATAACAATTTTAGCCTTGCGCATGTGCAAACCTCTTGAGATATGCAATTTTTGTCTGTGACAGACTTTACTACTGATTTTTTACTTAAAAATTTAAGGATTCATATGATCTTTTTGGCTATTTGGGTCAAAAATTTTAAAAATTAATAAAAAAAGATAGACAAATCAGTGTGTTAGCTTTTTAACGCCATCAATATTACCTTAATCTAATGAGCAGTTTGAGAGAAACATCCTTTGAAAGATAGACTTTTTGAATATATCACACCCTTTAACTAAAAGGTAGATTGACAGTATTTTTTTTGCGGACCTCATGAAGTTCACATAAAATATAGATAAAAATGACCAATATTTGTGTGGATGAGAAAGTCCGCATAAAATATATGCAAACTTCATCATCGTCGCCAAAAAATAAAGCGGACTTCCTCATCCTTGCATAAAATATATGCGGACTTCTGCATCATCACCAAAAATTAAAGCAAACTTTCTCATTCTCGTATAAAATATATGTGAACTTCCTTGTCCTCACACAAAATATATGCAAACTTTGTCATCCTTGCATAAAATATATGTGGACTTCCTCATCCTCACACATAACATATGCAAACTTTCCTATTCTCGCACAAAATATATGCAAACTTACTCATCCTCAAACAAAATATATGCAAATTTCCTCATCCTTACAAATATTGATCAATTTTTGCCTATATTTTATGCAAACTTGCTCACCCTAACCTATATGAATTCAACTTTTACAGTAGTACTTGTAAGCTACCTTTCATAGCCTATTTCTCCTAACTCCGATAATTGAAGAAACCAGATCTTTTGCCCGTGGGGTGATCATTAACGACCTGCCCATCAAAGTTTTATACCATCAATCCTCTCTCTTAATGAACCGTGGAAAGCGATTGGGCACGACGGGAGTTTCTTAACCGCAGCCCCATTCTATATGCTCTAGTCTGTTAGACCACATGAGTATCTAGTCTGTGAAGGTGCATCATCACAATTTATGTGATTTCAAGAAATATGCTCATTACACAAAACAAGAAAGTTACAAGCTTATGTCTCAACTTTTCAACGACTATAAAAACATAAATTGTAAATGTGGGATCAGAGATACAGATCTAAGAAAACAATCATATATTTGAGAAAATTGGCCATGTAGTATGGTCATTTTCTGTAAAATATACCTAAAACATCTTTAGTACTGCTAAGTGAGCCTGCACAAGCTGAGCCGAGTTGAACAGTCATTTGTGTTCAGCCTGTCGAGCTTATTTTACAAATTCAAATGTGTTCTTTGCAACCAAAGCACGATGCAAGCTGCAAATGGCTCATCTCCCTTCTCAGTACTAATCTCAGGTCATTACAGAAAAGGTAGAACATGCTTAAGACTTTACTCAGCACTGCCCATCTCTGGCATTTAAGAAATGGCATACAAATAAGATCGGGATGCATATTTGAGTCAAATTTGGACTTACAAGACCTTTCGGATTCAAATTCAGTTCGGATCAATATTTCTACTATTGGGCCTACACTTGGATCTAAAACAGATCCGATGTGTATACATTTTTCACATGGAAAACCCTTGTTTTCAATTAAAAAAAATCAATTAAACCAGATATGGATTTTAACCCTATTACACTGGATCTAATTACAGTTTGATTTATTGACCAATATTCCGATTTGAATTCAAATCTATCATGTTCTCACCGTCCAAACACCATAAAAGCTCATCTGTTTCGGATTACCACTGAAGGATGGATCATAGATGTCAAAAGGCACTAGAAACACCCAATTTCATCTAGTCGATCCTTAAAAACATGTTGCACGAAGAATGTAAATCGAATTAAAATTTCTCAAAATGATTATGAGGAAAGAAAAAGGATCAAAATTTCATTTGTTGCATTAAGCCCATTCTCTCAATTGCATTAGCTTCATAATGAAAATCTACTAAAAAGTAAACGAAAATAAACGGATAAAAAGTTAACATAGATCACACCAATGTATGACCACTAGAACCAAGAATTTTTTTTTACGGAAGAAAACACAAATATTCAACAGAGGACAATGCAAAAGAAATCAACCTGAACCGGAGAGAGTGGACCAGCCATCTCACAAATTGCAATAATTAGAAAACCTTAAAAAGTGACAAAATACAGACAAAAGTTTCACATTTTCTTAAATGAATGGATTATCAATCGATAACCATTCCCCTACACTCGAAAGAGGGGAAATAGACACAATTACTTACCCACATCCATTAACGCAAACTCCACAATTAGGGGTTGACCCTATAGGGTCCGGATATGGTGACAAATAAGAAGACCCAAAGGTCCAATTAATACATGGACCCAGGTATAGTTTGTGAGATTTTATACCAGACCCAATTTCCGATTAAGACCCACAAATTTTCAATGAAAAAATGATAAAAAAATATTACTTTACTGGGTATGGTCTGAGTCTGGATCATGTAGTTCTTATCAGGTCCAGGTATAATATTTATTATAGTAGACTAGACCCAGGTCCAGATCAGATACCATACCCCAAAATCTGGTCCAAATCTGGTTCCACTTGGGTCCGAATGAAACCCGACCCGACCCGTTGACACCCACAATAAAAAACAACAAAACTACTTCATGATGATCACCTCCACAAAAATACTCAACAAAATGCAAAACAAGAAATCATGAGTCACAACAGATGCAAACTTGCATGACAAGCCCCAACTGGTTGAACGAATCACAGAGCTGCGAGTCCACGTCGATCACCTCCACCGCTGGAAATGGTTGAATGGAGTCAGGAGAGGCAACGGCTTTAGGGACTACCTCCATAAGATGGTGGTCGAAATGTCTCAGTTTTTTGCTATATTCTTCATCAGCGATTCTGTAAATCTCCTTCGATTCCCTTCAGTGCCAGGCTCCCAAACAGAGCCCATTTCAAATTCAATCTCTTAACTCTGATCAATTTTGGAGCTTTATGAGAATTCAAATGTAAAACACCACACACCAAAACCAATTGTTTAGAATACAAAACGCTAAATCAGAACCAAGTGTTTATGAAACCTGCCAAGGGCTTGACAATCCTCCTAAACAAATTTGGCCTGTTCATGTATCCATCCCGAATGTGTATCATCTAGAGGAATACTCAGCAAATACTTCAAATTAATTGAGGTGATTACACACAAATTCATACACAGATAAAATGTCAATGCGTACTATGGTGTACAATGCTTGCATAAATTCTGGTGCATTTGAGTGGTTTCAAGCGACTTCAGTGGCAGTGACAAAAATAAACAGGGCCAACTTAATGAGACGGGGAAGATCTAAATTCTCTTTGAATGACATCCACATCACTTTATAGGAAGACGTTGAAATGCAGTGCTCCTACAGAGCTCACTTTTAGAGGAATTGTATTCTATTCCTGAAAGAGTTTTATATTATATACGAACCTATTATTTTTTCATATTTGCATGTAAATCCATGCGGATAGCTTAGCATGATTATTTTCTGTATTCTGCTGTATGTAATGGTCCTCTTAGCTCTGGGTGTGAAGGGAGATATCATCCAACGGTGAAGTTATACAAGACAGCAGTTTCTCGCACAACTGTCTCAACTCTGATGAGGTATCCAGCATTGAAATACTGTCCAGAAGTGACCTGGCTTCCCACAAACTTGCTGATATACTATCAACGACCACATCTTCAGTAGCCATGAGGGATGCCAGTAACTTGGCACCAGCAATTCTTTCCTGATGAAGACAGCTAACCAACCAGTTAAAAAGAGGTATCCATTATAGAAGGCAAACATATCATTTAAAATTCTGTAAAGGAAAGAGTAATAATGGCAGTTTCAGATGAAACATATTTAATGAAAGGCTGCTTAAAAGCTTGGATCAGCTAGCAATGGAAAGCTTGCAGACATCCTACAAGGTTTAACAAGATGGAAGTTCCAAGTATGAGGGGTTAGTGTGCCAGATAAATGAACGAATGCTCATTATTGCCCAGTTTTGAGCTTCACCAGGAGGGAATTTACTCAAATTTTTGTGTAACAATTAGCATGAGTAAAAATAATGAGATCAAAAGGAAAAAAAAGAGCAACTCTTTAGCCCAGATAAGCATAACTGATGACTATGTTAACTTTTTGATGTTATTGGATGATACATATAAGTTCCACGCAGATGTGCACACAAGATCAATGTGGAATCCCACCAATTCATGCATTTTCAAGTATATCAGACTAACTTGTGAACATGTTAATAATGGCCATGAGTTATGTAATATGTCACATGGGTACAAGTGTGGGTACATAGGGTTGATTTCAAAATTTGCGGGTACGGGAACACAGCTATATATATATATATATATATATGAGAGAGAGAGAGAGGGAACCTCTCTCTCTCTCTCTCCAGCACCGATAGAAGAACAAAAGAAGAGGAAGGAGAAGAAGCCAAGTACGCCTCCTCTCTCTCTACCACTTTCTTCCTCTCTCTCTCTCTCATGCTCCTTCGTTTCTTCTCTCTCACTCTCAGGGTGAAAATGAGAGAGAAAACCAGAGAGAGAGAGAGAGAGAGAGAGAGAGAGAGAGAGAGAGGAAGATGAGAGCAAGACCAGTGGAGAGAGAGAAGTGGAAAGGGGAAACGAGACCAGAGAGAGCGGGGGAGGTATCGTAAAACACTAAAAAAATTAGTTTGGGTCGGGTATGGGTTAGACCCAACTTGGAGCAGTGTGAGATCCGACACAGGGCATACCCGAACTGCGTCTGGTACCAGCATCCGTGTAGTCACATGTCAACACAAGTACAACAGCAAAAATGTTGTCTATGTTACATAGGTTATGCGTATATAAGTTTGATATACTCCTAGTCTCTCATTAGAGCCAAGACAATTAGACACCTAATCTTGTGGTTTTATGATAGAGATTTCTTGAACTCAGTATAATAACAACTAAAAGCTCTAGATTTCTCGAATGACATACTCTTGAGAGGCTTGGAAATCTTTCATCAGCATAAACAAGATCCTTAATGGAATGTGTAACCTTTGATCTGAAAATGTAGGCCTCATTTGGATTGTAAACATTAACTTTATTAACCGTGGGGATGCAAATCAGTCAGATCCGAGATGGGAGTTTTATGATTTTTGGCTGTTCCGGATCCGACTCTCCAATGTATTTAGTTGATCTGGATCCAATCCACTTGCATCCCTAATTAACCTGCAACTGATGTAAAAGGAGACAGTGACTGTTTCTGGCTATATCATCAAGATGGAGTTTCTGTCACACGGATACTCCATTTTGATTGTTGTTTTGTATCCCTTTATATACAAGTCATACTGGAAACTTCATAGAAATGGCTGTCCCCATATCCACAGCCGTATCCATGTGACATAGGATGGAGTTGACCCCTAATGCTAGTGAGGGGCCAACTAAATTAGCATAGACCTAGCTCACAGAAGGTTACACAATAGGATTACAAATGACCAAAATAAATACGAGCATGAACATGCCCATAAGGGCTCCTCATGTCACGCCCCAAAACCAGCCTATAATCAGTCATGTCCTTAGTGTGACTAAAAGTTGTTCACATCTGTCTTTAGGTCTTAAATAAACCAAACAAAGCTTTGCAAGAACATGAACATTTACAAAGCATTAAAACAACTCTATCTAATGAGTAAACTTTCACTAAAATCTTCAATACAAGACAAAATACAACTATGAGATGATTATCATGTCATCTAAAAGATCAAACTAATAACTCCACCCAGATTCAGATGCTTGACTTCCTTGTCGATATCCACGTCGAAACATCTTCTGTCTCTAAAATCTTGATACTTTTATCAAAATTCTCCTAATGAAAGATAGTAATTTAATGAGTTATATGCTTAGTAAGCAATTAATTAAAACTTTAAAAATTAGATTTTTGAAGGTTTTAGAAAAGATATCTGAAAAGAACATTTTTGAAAGGACGACACAAATAGATTTGAAAACACTTTTGCAAATTTTATTTGAATAACAAAACCAACTTTTCAAAATGTGATACATACATAAAAGTAAAAAAAAAAAATGATTTTAAAACACTTTGTAAAACACTTTGCAAGCTCATGAAGCTTTTTTTTTTCAAAAGCGGACATTTCTTATTTCGTTAAACTTTTAGAAAACCCTTTCTTTTAGATCCAATTCACAATCCCATTGAAAATCCGAAGGACCAATAAATATCAATTTTATTTGGGCCAATAAAATCCCTCTATACTTCAAATGGGTCGATAACACTAACAGTGGCGGTCTCCACCATCAGGTGACTCTAGGAAGACGCCTTCGTCCTGTATCTCTCCTTTCTTAGGGATGGGGTCTAGGACAACTTCAGGGATAATGGTGTCACCATGGACATATTGGGGAGGTGACTTAAAAATATTCTTTGCTTTTTGTCCCTTTTATCATACCCTAGACCTTCTTCAGAGTTGGTCTCGTGGGCTTAGATTGGAATCCGTATGACCTAATTATCCTTTCCCAAACCCATAAAAGGTAGGTACCCCCATTCTTAAAAGCATTGGCCATCCTTTGATACATTTGGCGAACTCAGGATATCTTTCGCAGTTCCTAAATTCTGACTTGTTGATTCGGCCGAAGAACTTGAGGAGTTTAGGCCTCTTCGAGCAATTGATGATGGCCACCTTGGATGTCTTTCCGGAAGAAGATTCTATGGCCGAAGCCGAGGTCTCCCCCTTGTCCTAGATAGAGGGGATATCTGACAACTTGTCCAACTTAGAGAGCATTGGTTGAGCCACCCTAATGGTAGGATCATCCGCAAATACAACAATAATTTGGTCTCCCCACAGAATTTTAGCACATTGATGATACATGGAAGGAACTGCCTTCAAATCATGGATCCAAGGTCGACCCAAAAAGCAAGTTATAAGCTAAGATGTCAACCACATGGAACAAAGTCTTATGGGAAATCAGCCTGATCTCTACGTTCAATATTATTGTTCCTAAAGTCATTATGATGTCATTACCATTGTGATCGCTGATCTGAATACGATGATCTCCAAATTCTGATTTGGTGTCAAGCTTTCGAGTAAAATTA
This sequence comes from Nuphar pumila, assembly GCF_984573655.1. Classification (NCBI taxonomy): domain Eukaryota; kingdom Viridiplantae; phylum Streptophyta; class Magnoliopsida; order Nymphaeales; family Nymphaeaceae; genus Nuphar; species Nuphar pumila. The sequence continues at coordinate 91,335,128 of NC_143263.1, read as the reverse complement.
TGTAGAGACAGATGTTTAGACTCCGTTTGAATCAAAGATCTCATATCCCTTTTAGAAACTCACACGAGCCACTAAATGATGGCAGACTTCACCTTTCCCAATGACTACGTTAAAGGGCCACTTGATTTCCTAGGACTAAGTCAATTGGGTCGATAAATCACAATGACAAGCCAAATGGATTGATTACCCTTTTTGAAGAAGGGGCTCGTAACCCTAATAAAGTTGTTGGGGGTCGATATACCATCCGGCCGGTAGTCCACTTACACTTATGTAAACAAATATTTAAATCCAAACACTAAAAATAAATAAGAACAATATGCTTTCAAAATAAAGGATTTTAAAAACATTTTGAAATCAAACTTTCATTTGATTTTCAATGCGAAATCAGATTTTCTAAATAACATGGTTTTAAATAAACTCAAAGACGACGAAAGAAAAATAAAATGACACTTAAAACAATATAAAAGATATAGCTAATCACTTTTGAAGTAATTTAGGAAAACTTACAGCTTTTCAAAACAATTTTAGAAAACTAGTTTATCTTGAAAGAGGTTGTAAAACCATATTTAATAACAATAAAACTTTATGATTTTTGAAAAATAAATAACTTTAGAAAACACACAAGTTGTAATCAAGTGTAACTTTAGAAAACTCACAAAGAACCTAAATCTACCCATTACCCTCTCACCTTCACTATTTACACATGCTCACATATTTATAGGAGAAGAGGGAGGAAAGGAGGGATTAGAGAGGAAAAAGAAGTCCACACTAGCCGTTGGACCTAGTCCAACAGCTAATTTGACTAGCTGTTAGCTTCCAATAGCTAGTCTAAATCAACTATGGTTGAGTGTGTGTGTGTGTATATATATATATATATATATATATATATATATATATATATATATATATATATATATATATATATATACAACAACAACAACTACGCCTTCATCCCAAAATAATTGGAGTCGGCGATATGAACCAAAAACGAAAATCATTATGGGTCTTCCACATGAATCCTTCTCCTCCAATCATTTCTATCCAATGCCATGTCCTTGGTGAGGTTCAAAGCATTCATATCCTTTCCTATCACCTCCATCCATGTCTTCCTAGGCCTACCCCAACCTCTTTTAACTAATATATTTTCCCATTTCTCCATCCTTCTAACTGGAGCATCATTAGGCCTTCGCCGAATATGTCCAAACCACCGTAAACGATTCTCTCTCATCTTATTTTCAATGGGTGCAACACCTACCTTCTTACGTATCTCCTCGTTCCGAATCTTATCTTTTATTGTATTTCCACACATCCATCTCAGCATACGCATCTCAGCTACACTCATTTTTTGAATATGATGTCTCTTGGCAGCCCAACATTCCGTACCATATAGTAAAGCAGGCCTAATAGTCGTCCTATAAAACTTTCCCTTCAACCGCAATGGCATTCTACGATCGCACAACACTCCAGTTGCACTTTTCCATTTCATCCACCCAACCTTTTTCTTGAATCGATCTCGTAAGCTCATCCATCACTATAACAAATAGGAAAGGGCTTAAAGCAGATCCTTGATGTAACCCAGCCGTTATAGGAAAATTGGTTGTCATCCCTCCACAAGTGCGGACATTGGTTACTACTCCTTCATACATATCTTTAATTATTTTAATGTACTTGAGAGAAACACCTTTCTTCATCATTGTCCACCAGAGAACGTCCCTAGGTACTCTATCGTATGCCTTCTCTAAATCAATAAAAACCATATGCAAATCTTTATTCCTCTCTCTATTTCTCTCGATAAGTTGTCTAAGAAGATGTATAGCTTCCATAGTTGATCTTCCAGGCATAAAACCAAATTGATTCTCCGATATCATGACAACCTTCCTCAACCTAGACTTAATCACCCTCTCCCAAAGTTTCATAGTATGACTCATGAGTTTTATACCACGATAGTTTGTGCAATCTTGTATATCACCCTTATTTTTATATAGAGGCACCAAAGTACTCTTCCTCCACTCATTAGGCATCTTATTTGTCCGCCAAATCTTGTTAAAAAGATTTGTCAACCATTCTAAACCTTTCTCTCCCAAGCATTTCCAAGCCTCGATAGGAATACCATCTGGGCCAACTGCCCTTCTTGATTTCATTTTCTTCAAAGCCTCTGCAATTTCTTTCTTTTGAATCTTGCGCATGAAGTCACGATTCATCTCATGAAAAGGAATAGAGAAGTTCCAAAGATCCTGAGCATGACTTTCATTAAATAGCTTATCAAAATAATTTTTCCATCTCTCCTTAATCTCCTCATCTTTGACTAAAACCCTTTGTGTTTCATCTTTGATACATCTAACCATACCCAAATCCCTCGATTTCCTATCTCTCATCTTTGCAAGCCTATAAATATCCTTCTCGCCTTCTTTGGTATCCAACTTGTCATAAACCTCCTTATATGCCTTATCCCTCGCATTCCGAACTACTTTTTTAGCTTCCTTCTTTGCTATCATATACTTCCCCAAATTCTCCTTATCACGACTCTTACTTAGATTTCTATAACACTCTCTTTTAACCTTAATAGCTAATTTGACATCCTCGTTCCACCACGATGTATCCTTACCTAGCGGTGCACCGCCTTTAGACTCACCCAATACCTCCTTAGCCACCTTTCTCATGCCACCCGCTATCTTATTCCACATTGATTCTGAATCCTCCTCGAGACACCAATCAACTTCCTTAACTACCTGCTCTACAAACATTCCTTGTTTAGCTCCTTTCAGTGCCCACCACTTAATTCTAGGATCTATCCTATGTCTATCCCTTTTGCGGCATTGTCTAATTCTAAGATCTAAAATTAAGACTCTATGTTGTGTAGCTACACTTTCTCCCGGTATAACCTTACAATCGATGCAACAACCCCTATCTCTCTTTTTAAGTAGGAAAAAATCTATCTGACTCGTATTAACCCCACTTTTAAATGTTACTAAGTGAGACTCCCTCTTCCTAAACCAAGTGTTAGCTAAGATCATATCATAGGACAAACCAAAATCTAAAATCCTTTCTCCACTTTCGTTTCTTTCTCCTATACCATAGCCTCCATGGATACTCTCAAAACCATCCCTACTAATGCCTACATGCCCATTAAGGTCACCGCCGATAAAAAACCTTTCTCCATAAGATATCCCTTGTACTACTCCATCTAAATCTTCCCAAAATTGACGCTTAATGGAATCATCTAAACCTACTTGAGGAGCATAAACACTAATAATATTAATAATATCTGTACCTAATACTAATTTAATAAGTAAAATCCTATCACCCTTCCTACGGACCTCAACTACATTATCTATAAACTCACGACTCATAACAATCCCTACTCCATTCCTATTCCTATTTATTCCTGTATACCAAATCTTATATCCCCAAGGTTCTATCACTTTTGCTTTCTCACCTACCCATTTGGTCTCTTGTAGACATAAAATATCAATCTTTCTCCTACACATAACATCTACTAACTCTACCAACTTATCAGTTAAAGACCCTATGTTCCAAGAGGCTAACTTAAGTTTATGGTCTTGGACTAACTTCTTTACCCCCACCCGTCCAACAAAGTGAGGGAACCCTTGCCTATTTGACACCACACCCGGGCGCCGGTGTGACGCGTCGCTTCCGGGCGACGACCTAGCAACCCTTGCCCATTTATCACTGCCTCCGGGCCTATAGAGTACAACGCGTCGCTCAGTAGGGAACGCCCCAACAAAATTTTCATATTGGTTCATATTCATAGGGTATGACTAAGTTTTTATGCTGGCTGTCACAGGCCTACCGCAACCCTCCTCCTTTATCAGGGCTTGGGACCGGCAGTGTATAACTAAACAGTTATACACAGGCGGAGTTTATATATATATATATATATATATATATATATATATATATATATATATATATATTAACAGCAGTTGCATGAATAAACAGGTTATAGGTCAGGTTTTGGAAATGGTTCTATCCAATGTTGTAAGTATCGTACAATATCGTACGATACGTATCGTTACTATAAGAAATAATGATACAATACACACTAGTAATATGAGTGTGTATCCTATATGTATCGTATAATACAGCCTTGTAGCATACTGTATCGTACGATACAGGGTGTATCGTGTGATAAACCTTCAACGCACTTTAAAAATGACTGAATCGTAATTTTTTCTTTTTCGGTTTTAAATACCTCTTTAGAACCAACTCCCTCATTTGTGTAGAGGCCATTAGAGGGGTATTCACACACCCTAAGAGTCGTAAGTGCGATTTGGGGGCTGATTTGAGCACAAGAGAGGACTTTTGCAGTTTGCTCAAGAGTGCATTTTCACTGAAGTGAGATAAGGTAAAAAATCTGTTCTTGATTTCATTTGTGTATGATTGAAGTTTGAGGGTAAGCTCCTTTCTTTTTTGATATTTTTAGAAGACATTACTTTACTTTTAGTTTTTTTACCCTTAATCTCATTTTTTGTTCTCTTAGAACTCAAAATTTGTCCCTAAGTGTATAATTGAGCATTGTTTTATATCTTTGTAGTGATTAGATTTAGTAATCCATACTCTAGGAGGTCGATGGACGATAGAGGTCTTGGAGAATGTTTCTCAAAGGATCCTGCATAAATGTTGTACACCAATTGACTTGGATATGCGTTTCAAATGAATAGTGAAGTGTAACTTTTATGGTTTTGTAATGCATAGAGGATTGTATAGAATTAAATGTCATGTTGTGGGGCATAACAATTACACCGTGAAATTATGTAACATCGCATTCCTACTAATATTTCTGTTGAGCTTCTTACTAGTCTTATAGAAGATGATAAAAGAAAGGCACAAGTACGTGCAACATTTGCCAGAGGTGGTCCCTGATTGAAGATGACCCATCATCATCTCAAGCCACTAAATGCTGCAATAAACAAAGAAAATCATTGAGCTGAAGTTTGACACTAAAGATGACTTTTATTATATGCAGTGTTATGAAAAGCGTTGAGGCGTAGCGAGGCGCTTCACCAAAATCTGAAGCGAGGCGTAAAGCGTAAGCCTCAATTTTTTTTTAAAAAAACTTAAAAAAGACAAAAATATCTAAAATTATAAATAAATAAAAATTGCTTTATTGATAAAGCAACAACCAACAATAAATAAAAAAATCTCAAATAAATACTGAGAAAAATATGAGATTAACATATAAAAGTAACATTAATCCAGTTATGATTAATTATTTTGGTTGATTGGATGACATGTATTCGATTTTGGTGCTACTTAAATCAGGCTTTGTAATGCTTGCCAAGTTGTACATGCGTTTAATCTTGTGGTTTTTGGTATTTGACGCATAGCACCATTAATGGATTCAACATATCTTCTGATTCTTTTTTCTTCCTCAACCGAATGTAGCAAGTTGTGCACGGCTTGCCAAATCAATTCAATGAGTGGCAACTTTTAAATCTTTTTTTGTCATCACAATAATGTGCTCAACTGACTACTAAAAGAGATAAAAACCATTAGGAATTGATTTAGGATGATGACCAGCAAGAGATTTATAGTCAAAGAAGAAACAAAAATACAAACAGAGAACAAGAATGTGGAAAAAGTGAAACTTACCCAAAATGTACAAACTGCGTGTTTCAAATGAACAAACTCGTCTCCTCCTTTCTCTCCGACAACAAACCCTAATACATCCAAACAAATTTTTGGCCCTCGAACTCGTCTCCTCGGCTCTTCGTTTTTCAAAAAATAACAGGGCCCCCAACTGCATGTTTCTCAAAAAATATAACATTAGGGTTGGGGGCCCTGTTATTAAAACCTAATTTTTAGTCAAATGAGGACTTTGACCCTCATTTGACCAAAAATCCAAGGCGTATATGCCTCACCTTGAGTCGCGCCTCGCCTCAAGGAGTATGAGGCGCACGTCTTGGGGCATTTGCGCTTTATGCTTGCGCATCAAGGCACAAAGGCCCTCGCCTTGCGCCTTGAGGCGCACTTTCAATAACACTGATTATATGTTTCTGAACTCTAGCTTGTGTGCCTTTCCCCTTAACATGACATTCTATAACTAAAAATAGAACTTTAACTTTTGTGATGAGTTATGAAAACTTTTTGGCTTTTGAATGTAATATATTTTGTCTTAACCAATTGTATTTGTGGTGTGGCAATACAACAAAATGCGTGGTTGTTTAATAATTAAGAACATATCTATATTTAGTTAATCTTATTACATAAATAAATTGTGTTCTTGTATTATACAATTTTTTTTAGATTTTTAAAGATTTTTTTAGTGAAATTTATGATTTTTTATAATACACTACGTATCTTACATTGGGCACGACCGATACGGGTTATGATACAATACTTACAACCTAGGTTCTATTAATTTGGAAGCACATGATTTTAGTCAACCAAAGATCATACTGGAAAATCAGGTAAGCCATAAAGGTGAAGAAAAGATCTGCCATTATTCACAAGCACTATCATAGTTGACAACTGTCATAATACCTTGTCTGACCCTTTTCTCAAAGATGTCATCGAAATCATGAGCAAATCTGTGGAATAAGGAAGAATTACAGCCTTGAGATGATAAACACCTGTAAACAGAACCTGAAGGCATGCTGCTTTTATATCTAGGTCTTCCGTCACCTGAATCACAGATAATTGGAAGAATAAAAATTTGACATCACACTTATATTGAAACAACAGAAAAAGTTGACATTTTTGGTATGCCATGCACTTATTTCTCAAAATGACAAAAAAACCAAAGATTTTTTGCTCTGTGGTTTTTTTAAGGTTTCAGCAATCATTCAAGACAGTAAAAATCCCAGTGGTTCAAGAAAACCGTTAGCTACAGGAATGGGCAGTTGTGTATGGGAATGAAAACGTTCCACGATTCTCTGACAAGATGCATAAGATGTCAATTTATTTTTACAAACAGCAGCATCTTTTGTGTTAATTTCACAGGCATGGCAGCACCAAAATGTTTATACTTTATAGCCACTTTGTCAATACTCTTTCAGTTAAGATGTTGATAGGCTATCTAGATTTTGTACAAATGCACTACACTTGGAGAAGCCAGCTAAGATGATAATGTTAAACAGTGTAACTATATATAATATAATATATATTATTTATATATTGTATTTTCATTTTCACTTATTTTTCTTTTTCCTTTTTATATTTCTTTTTTTTGTCTAGTTCACATTGAACTAGATTTTTGAACTAGTCAAGATTTGACTAGTCAATGTAGTCGTTGGAGCTAGTCCAACGGCTACAATTAGAGCCATTGGACTAGCTCCAACGACTCTATGGAGCTTCTTAGAAGCTCCTTTCTCTCTTTCTCGTTTGTGTATAAATAAGGGGTGATCTCCCTCTCCATTCTAAGGATGCTTTCGTGCATTTCATATGAATGAAATAAAGTTTATTATTTTTATCTTGTGTTCTTTCATTTATACCCTTTTGTGGGTTATGATTGTAGTGTCTTCAAGAGACACCTATTGTGAGCTTTTGTGCTTTTGTGGAAGATCATCATTTCATTACATTATCAAAGCTTGGAATCTTCTAGATCTTGGATAGTTTCTACCTCGTTTTTTATGCCTCCTTAGCAAAAGTTGATTCATCCGCTTGTTCGTGATTCAAGTGATTTTTGGGTCATCTTCATTGAAGAAAGAAGACATTTAGAGGATAGATTAGCTACACAAAATTCGTGATTGTGCTCTTGTCCTTTACTCTCTTTTTTTTGTTCTTTTTTTCTTTTTCTTTTTCTCTTCTCATGTCTCTATCTTTTTTTCTCTCACCCTTGTAAAAATGGATGACAATGATAAAGTCACCATCATAACTATGAAATTAAATAATACCAACTATGTGATGTGGGCTTCAATCATGAAGCACCACATTTGGAGAAAATGGTTGTGGAGAATAGTAGATGGTTCTAATTCAGAACCAAAACTAATTCTCACAAAAATTGAGAATAAAAAGAAGTTCCTCTCAAAGAAAGAGAGAAAAATAAGGCATTGGCTACCTATGATAAGAAATGGAAAGAATGGAGGATAGGGCACACAAAAATTATATCATGGCTAATTAATAACATTAACATCAAGAAATGCTCTAGTCTTGCCAAATTTGAGCATACCAATAAAGCTTGAGAATATTTTAGAAATATGTATTCCCTTAAGGATATTGCACATGTGTACAATTTGCAAGACAAAGTTCGAATTTTGACTCAAAAGGATAAAAGTATTAAGGAATAATATAATGAGTTATCCGAACTTTAAAAAGAGTTGGCTCTTCTTGAGCCAAAATGGTATTGTCCCGAAGATATCGAGCTTCGCCAAAAACAACTCAATATGGAACACTTTTATCAATTTATAAATGGTTTAAGGCCAAAATTTGAAACAACCAAATCAGCTCTTTTACATCGAGGAAAAATTTCTTCTATCATTGATACTATAGAGGAACTAACTATGGAGGAAAATAGACTCAAGAAGAATATTCCAAAGAATGAATAAGATTTTGTTTTAGTTGTATCTAGACTGAAAAATTATGTGCGCACTTATAGGCCGCCTCACTTTGGTAGACAAAATAGTGATTATGATAAAAAAAAAGTCATTTGCCACCATTATCATGAACCAGGGCACTATAGGCCTCAATGTCCTAAGTTGAAGAGAAGAGAAGAAAAGAAAGTCACATCAGTTGGTTCGGAATCAAAACATCAAATCAATCAAGATGCACATATATGTATGACACAATTAATGGAGATCCTTCAACCACTTTTCAAAAGAGCATTCTCCTAAATTAAACCTCGATCGGAGTAGTTGTCTCATCCTTATCTGATTTCGGTAACTTTCCTTGGCTCCTTGACTCTGGTGCTTCTTTTCATATGACCCTAAATATCAATAGTTTGTCTGAATGTCTTGACAATAACTCAAGTGTGTCAAAAATTTTCACAGCTGGTAGTACATCTCTTGAAATAAAAGGAATAGGAAATTTTGAAAACCTTCAAAAATCCAAAAAAATATTATTTCAAAAGTTAGATATATTCATAAACTAAATCTAAACCTTTTATCTGTTTCTCATATGGGTGTAACATCTTCTTCTCTTCTAATAATTGTTGCGTACAGGATTGCCAGTCAAGGAAGCTAATTAGGGAAGGCCATAGAGGAAGACTCTACTATATGAATTTTTTGGAATTACCTAAGAATGTCTTTTGTTATAATGTTCAAAAATTAGATTTGGATCTATGGCACAAAAGACTTGCCTATCCTCAAATATCCAAAATCCAATACTTTTCAAGCTTTGAAAAATTTTGTAATTCTGAAAATTTTACTTGTAAATATTGTATTCTTAGAAAAATGAAAAGATTACCATTTCATGATAGAACATTTGTTTCAGCTAGGCCACTTGAGTTAATATATTCGGATGTTTGAGGTCCCGCACCAGTCATATCAAAAGGTGGATATGCATATTATGTAATTTTTTTTGATAACTTCTCTAAGAATACTTGGATATATTTAAACATAAATCAGAGGACTTTTCACATTTTAAAACATTTCACAAAATGGCTAAAAATAAATTTCAAAATGATATTTTCATTTTTCGCATTGATTCAGGGAAAGAATTTTTGTCAAAAGAATTTAAAAACCACCTAAATTTTCATAGCATTACGTATCAAAGATCATGTCTACATACACCTCAACAAAATGGTTTGGTTGAACGAAAACGCCGACACATTATGGAAACCACTAAGACTTTATTAATAGCAAATCAAATTCCAAAAGAATTTTGGGCAGAAGCAACTCTAACTGCTACCTATCTCATTAACCGAATGCCATCTTCTTCTTTGAAAAATATAAGTCCAATTGAAAAACTTGTCAAATTATCTCTTGATTACTCCCGATTAAGAGTTTTTTGATGCAAATGTTTTGTCTTTACCAACAAAAATGATAAACTCTCCCCCCGGGTCATTCCTTATGCTTTCTTAGGTTATTAAGATAATAAAAAAGGCTATAGATGTTATGATTTTAAAAATAAAAAATTACATGTGTCAAGAAATGTATCCTTCCTGAAAAAAGAAAGTTTTTTTTATTTTGAAAAAACCAAGGAAGTAACTGAATATTCTTTTTAATAGACTTGACTTCAAAATTTGATGAATATGACTATGAACACGACCTCGACGATGATCAAGATATTGTTGATTCTGAACATAATGTTACTAATGAAGAGCAAAGTCATAGGGACACCAGTTTGCAATACTCACGACATAGAGAATCCAACCTTCCATGTGCATTGGAAAAATATTCCGAAGCACAAACTAAAAGGTCTTCCCAAGTCTCTAAACCTCTTGAAAAATTTGTGTCTTACGAATCTTTTTCACCCACATATAAGGCATTTATTGCATTAATACACTCATATATAGAACCTACATCCTATACTCAAGTCAAAAATCATACAGAGGAGGTAGAAGCCATGAAGGCAGGATTAGAAGCATAAGAAAGGGCTAACACTTGGACCATTCAAGATATTACACAAGGAAAGAAACCTATAGGCTGTAGGTGGGTTTATAAAGTCAAAATCAAGAGTGACGAAACTCTTGAAAGATATAAAGCCAAATTAGTGGCCAAGGGATATTCCCAAGAGTATGGCATTGATTATGAATTTTTTTTTGCTCCCGTTACCCGGATGACCACAGCCAAGACACTGATAGCCTTAGCCTTTATTAGAAAATGGTTTATATTTCAAATGGATGTCAAAAATGCTTTTCTCAATGGACACTTAGTTGAAGAAGTTTATATGAAAGCACATCCTGGCATTAGTATTCCTAAGGGTAAAGCTCTTCATTTAAAAAAGACCCTTTATGGCCTTAAGGCACCAAAAGCCTGGTATGACAAGTTTAGTCATGTTATACTTGATATTGGATTTAGAACTTGTTTAACTGACACTTCTTTGTTTATTAAGATTTCTGATGCAGGAATTATTATTCTTTTACTTTACGTGGATGACATGATCATCACCGGAAGCGACAAACAGGAAATTGAAAACATTAAAAAACATCTTAAAAGTCATTTTGAAATGACTAATTTATGTTTATTAAGATATTTTTTAAGAATTGAAGTTGCTTATTCTCCTCGAGGATATTTATTATCTTAATCTAAGTTTGCTTTTAATATTGTTTTCAAGTCTGAAATTACAGATGATAAGAGGGTAGATACTCCAGAAGTTGTCAACATAAAAAATGAGAATCGATGACAGAGAACCTCTTGATGATCCTACTCTTTACAGACAACTTATTGGAGTTCATTCCTATCTCTCCATTACTAGACCTCATATACCACATGTTGTACAGGCAACTAGTCAATTTCAGCACGCTCCCACTTCTGTTCACACGGGAGCACTTTTGCGTATTATTAAATACATCAAGTCTTCACTGTCACAAGGCCTCCTCTTGCCTGCTTCATCGTTATTAAATTTAATTGCTTACATTGATGCAATCTGGAGAGGTAATCTCAATAACAGGCACTCAACCACTGGTTTATGTGTTTTCTTAGGTGAATCATTGATTTCGTGGCGGTGTAAAAAGCAGCAGAAAGTCTCTTTTGTCCATAGAAGCTAAATATCGAGCCATGGCCACTATAATAATAAAGGTAGTTTGGCTCAAAAGACTGTTGGCTTACATGGGAGTTGAAATGACACAAGCTTCACGCATGTGCTGAGACAACAAGAGTGCAATCTATATTGCCAGCAACCGAACATTCGATAAACACACCAAACATATTGAAATAAATTGTCACTATGTCAGAGAGGAGTATCTATACGGCACAATTGATCTGTCATATGTCACATTAGAATACCAATTAGCAGACTTCTTCACCAAACCTCTCGCTGCTCCCAGATATCATTTTCTCTTAAATAAACTTTCACTCATTGTACCGTAAGTTTGAGGGGGAGTGTTAAAAAGTGTAACTATATATAATAATAACATATTATTTATATATTATATTTTTATTTTTACTTATTTTTCTTTTTTCTTTTTCCTTTTTATATTTCTTATTTTTTGTCTAGTTCACATTGAACTAGATTTTTGAACTAGTCAAGATTTGACTAGTCAAGATTTGACTAGTCAATGTAGTTGTTGGAGCTAGTCCAACGACTACAATTAGAGCCGTTGGACTAGCTCAAATGACTCTATGGAGCTTCTTAGAAGCTCCTTCTCATTTGTGCATAAACAAGAGGTGATCCCCTCTCCATTGTAAGGATGCTTTCATGCATTTCACATTAATGAAATAAAGTTTATTATTTTTACCTTGTGTTCTTCCATTTATGTCCTTTTGTGGGTTATGATTGTAGTGTCTCCAATAGACACCTATTGTAAGCTTTTGTGTTTTTGTGGAAGATCCTTATTTCTTAAAAGATAAATGTTATTTAAGATATTCAAATAAATCAAGATTAAACACCACCTGGAATATGATCAAATTTCAACAACAATAGAGGGCAATTTGTAACTGTCTAGAAAAAACTGGAAATCTAAAAATCAAAAAATAAAAATAAAAATGCACACATCCATGGCTTCAGAAAAAGAAAAACAACAAAATAATGTAGCACCTCTCTAGATTAACTCTCATAATTTCATTTAAACACCAAAGCAACGAAGACATCTGAAAATGATGTGAAGGCATTACCTCAACAAAATGGATGAGTGCTGGGAATGTCCGTTGAGCAAATATGAGCTTTCCTGAGCCAGATATCTTCTGGCAGGTGCTAATGAGTACGTTTGCCATGCATAAACAAAATGATAAAGGGACCTTCTCCAAAGTACCTTGACCCATTTCGGTCAAGATACCAGATGGCTTCTCTTGAAACTGGGCACTTGATTTAGAAAGAGACATGGCGTGCCTCTGACATGTTAATTTCTGGATTACATATGCAAGGACCGACATCACTGAGGAAACATACCCTGTATTTAGAGACCATAAAAAAGGATAAGGAAACACAAACGCAGAATACAAAAAGAACATGCACAAATGTGGATACACTATAGGTGAAAGAAAAGGAGAACAAACCTCTATCTTCCCTTGGCTCTTCGATGATACTGACCTTGCTTTGGGTAGAGTTATTGGTCGATTCTAAAGTTTGTAGCTCAGCAAGTATCATAAAAGCTAGACAATCAATACACCCATGTTGTGCTTTGGAAACTAATAAAGCAAAGGAACAAAGAAGATTTTAGATCAAAATAGTGTTTTACACCACTGACATCAACTAAAGAGTGAAAATGGTAAGAACAAAAATTGAGATGGTCTCATGCGTTACCTTCATCAGAATCTAGAGATGGCCACAGAAGAATGGCTTCAACTATCTTCCTTATTTTGACCATAACTGGGTGCAATAATGAAGATTTTCCCCTGATCTGAAACAAGAAGGCAACACAGCAATCAATTTAAGAGTATACTCACACAAATGAGAATCTAAACATTTTAGACAAAAATACCACATGGAAAGCTTGGTTACCATAAGAGATGTGCAAGTGGCAAACAGACATGCTTTAATCTTCAGTGTATCTCGATAGAGCACAGCATTTTCCATTTGAGCTTCAATAATTGGCAATATCACCTAAGATACAAAAATAAAATCATTTTTTACCTGAATAGAATAAACTCAGTAGGAGCAAAACATTTCAGCCCATAAAAATATAAATCTCAATTAGCAAAATGGATACTCCCACAGAAAGTGATTGCCTGTTCGTACTGGCTAGAAAAAATTAGGACAGCAGAATGCTGTCGTATGAATACGAAAAGTGTGAAAGTATCTCCAATAAGATACTAATATCAAGACCTTAATATTCTTGATAATAAACCCACCACGAATGCACAATAAGAACACTTTAGAACACTTGTGCACAAAGGCACAACTCACAAATGCACAAAGGCATAAAAACAATGGAATCGATTTATTGAGAACTTGGGCTTTGACTCAAAGCCATAAGGAATACAAGGGGGTGAAACCCCTATTTATAACAACACAAGAGGAGCCTTGGAGGGGCTCCACTCATAGACGCTGGAGCCCCTCCAACGGTCACAAATGTGACCGTTGGAGAGGGCCCAACGTCTATGTTAGTGGGCCCCCCAAGGTACCTTTTGGTACTTTACAAAAAGAAAAATAAAAAATAAAGAAAAAGAAAACTAAAAAAATTACAATCACATTCATAAGGTGAATGTGCGTAAACTAAGAGGAAAAGACTAATCTACCCCTACGGCTAAACAAAACAGAAATATATATTTTATATATATAATAAGTAGATACATATACATATATATTAATATATGTATATGTATTACCTTATATATATAAAATATATATATTACATTGAATGATTAGGTATATAATTTAACACCCCCCCTCAAACTTAGGGCAGGATGACCGAGAGTTTGCTAAGAAGAAAGTTGAAACGCGGAGCACACAAGGCTTTAGTGAAGAAGTCCGCCAATTGATATTCGGACGTGACATATAGAAGGTCAATGATTCCTTTGAGGTACGCCTCCCGAACGTAGTGACAATCCATTTCGCTCATGAAAAGTGTGATTTTTAGCAATATAAATCGCACTTTTGTTGTCACAGCAAAGCTTGGTAGGCCCTTCAATAGTGATCCCCATGTCTTCCAACAACTGATGAATCCAAACAATTTCCATGGTAGTAGTCGCCATGACACGATATTCCGCTTCAGTTGATGATAGAGACACCTTTTGCTGCTTCTTACATCTCCATGAGATTAATGAGTCTCCTAAGAATACACAAAAACCAGTGGTGGAGTGACGGTTATTTGGGTCACCTCCCCAATCAGAGTCAGTATAAGCAATTAATCTTAACTCAGAAGAAGAAGACATAAAAACTCCCTTATTAATAGTGTGCTTTAGGTATCTTACGACACGTAAGATAGCACCCATGTGAACAGAAGTTGGTGCATGCTAAAACTGACTTGCCGTATGCACCGCATGTGAGATATCTGGTCTGGTGATACTTAGGTACATCAACGATCAATCTTCATTTTAGCTCCTACTATAGCAGGAGTTTCACAAATTTTATCATCTGTAATACCTGACCTGTCAATAATCTCAGATGCAAGCTTAGTTTGAGACAAAAAATATCCTCTATGAGAGTAAGCTACCTCAATACCCAAAAAATAAGTTAAGAAGCCTAAGTCAGACATTTCAAACTTATCCTTTAAAATGGATTTTATGCTTTTAATCCCTTTAGAATCGCTCCCAGTTATAAACATGTCATCCACATAAAGTAGTAAAATAACAATCCCTGCATTAGATTTTCTAACAAACAAAGCAGTATCAGTAAAGCAGGATGAGAAATCATTTTCTAACATTACGGAGTTAAACCTATCATACCAAGCCTTGGGAGCTTGTTTCAAACCATAAAGTGCTTTTTAAAGACGAAACACTTTTCCTTTAGGATACTTCATTCCAGGAGGAGCATCCATATATACTTTTTCATTTAGATCTCCGTTTAAAAACACATTCTTAACATCCATCTGATAGATGTTTCATTTATTGATTGAAGCAACGGTTATAAGACATCGAACGGTGACCATTCGAGCAACGGGGGCAAAAGTCTCCTCATAATCAATCCCATATTTTTGACCATATCCTTTTGCAACTAAGCGGGCCTTATATCTCTCAAGAGACCCATCACTCTTAGTTTTGACTTTAAATACCCATCTACACCCTATTGCTTTCTTGTCTTTAGGAAGGTCTTGAAACTCCCAGGTCTTTGCTTTAGAGCTTCAAGTTCCTTATTCATAGCGACTATCCATTCCGGGCATTTTCGTGCTTCCTCGAAATCCCTAGGTTCTGTGTACGAGTGAATGACGCTTAGACAGACTCTATATTTTGGTGAAAAAGACTCATATGAGATGAACCTAGAAGGAGGTCTTCTTGATCTTTCGGTCCTACGAAGATTTCCTTCACTTGAAGGGGTAGACTCACTATCATATCTTTCGAGGGCACTTCTAAAAGTATTCCTATCTCTATGAGAGTAGGTTATAGGATCTCTATGTGGTTCTTCATTGATGTATTGATCAGAATGAATTTCATTATTATTCAAGTCATTTTGATTTGTTTCATCATCACTAGTATCATCATCTTCAGTTAATAAATCAAACAGAAAAAAATAGTCTATATTCTCGTCATTAGTTTCAAGTTTTTCGAAACCACTAATATTTTCCAAGAAGCTTACATTTCTGGAAACATATAGTTTATCACTTTTAACATCATAACAACGAAAGCCTTTATGAGTTTCAGAATAACCAAGAAAGGCACAAGGAATGGCCTTAGGAGAGAGTTTGTCATTTTTATCAGTAAGGACAAAACATTTACATCCAAAAAACCCTTAACCTGCTATAATCAGGTTCTTTTTCGTATAATTTTTCAAATGGGGAAATCTTGTTCAAGTTTTTAGATGGAAGTCTATTTATGAGATAGACAGAAGTAAGAGCGGCCTCCGCCCAAAGTTTTTTCGGAATATTTTGGGAAATGAGCAAAGTTCGTGTGGTTTCAATAATATGCCTATGTTTTCGTTCAGCCAACCCATTTTGTTGGGGGGTTTTAGGACAAGACTTTTGATGGAGAATTCCATAATTTTCAAGATAGCTTTTGAATTCATTGGAAAGGTATTCGCCACCCGAATCAGTTCTAAGAATTTTTAAATTTCCATTGAATTGATTTAAAACCATCATATGAAATGTTTTAAAAGTTGAAAAAACTTCATGTTTATGTTTAAGAAAATATATCCAACTAAACCTAGTGAAGTCGTCCACAAAGATAACATAGTAAGAGAAACCTCCCTTGGATATCACCGGAGCCGGACCCCATACATCGGAGTGAACGATTTCAAAAGGTTTTGTTGTAAACATGGATCTTTGAGGAAAAGGGAGACTTCTCATTTTTCCAAGAATACATTCATTACAAACAAAATTCTTATTACAAAGATGCTTAATAAAAGGCAAATAAGAGATTTTAACAATGTTGGGATGACCCAATCTCTTATGCCATACATGAATATCTTTGTTTTGAGCAACATTACAAAATTGATTCTTGGGAATTTTAAGAAAATCAACATAGTAGAGGTCTCCTCTCCTAGAGCCTTCCCCAATCAACTTCCCGGACTGGCGATCCTCTATCCAACATTTATCAGAAGAGAATTTTATATCGCAACCACAGTCCGAGAGTTGAGAAACGGAAAGTAAATTTAAGTTTAGTTTTGGTATAAAGAAGTCTTGTTTTTCAAAATTGCCCATTCCTTTAATTTCAAGAGGTGTTCCATCCGCCGTTGAGACAAAAGATGGAAGACAATTTTTAGAATAATCAGAAAGAAAACAATGGCTTGGAGTCATATGAAACGAAACACCGAAATCAAGTAGCCAAGATGTCTTACCAAGAGAGGAAGAGGATGACATAGCGGCTCCAGAAATGCCTCCTTTGAGAAGAGGTTGAAGAGCATCCATAATTTGATAAAGCGAAAGAGGTTCATTTGATGTCGAAGGTCGTTCCTCCGATTGGGATGCTAAAGCCGCGGCAAGAAATTTCTTCCATTTGGGACAATTGGGTTTGATATGCCCCGGTTCTTTACAAAAATGGCAAGTTAATTTGCTATAATCTCTCTTGCCATATCGATCATTTTGCCGTTGATTTTTGAAATGGAGCGGTTTGTAGGTCTTCAAATTATTTCCGGGTCTTGACACAGCATTAACCACTTCATAATCACTTTGAGAAGGTGTAACAAGGATGCTTGGGTTATTTTTACTTATCCCCATACGGGTTTCCTCACCACTTAGCTTGGTGATGACATCTTCAATAGAGGGGGATGTGAAAGCGGATAGAAGAGAGGACCGAATTTGCTCAAATTCGGGTCTAAGACCATTTAGGAAGTTGAAAAATCGATCTTCCTCAAGTTGTTTGTGCCTTAATTCAATAGCTTCTCCGCTCCATTTTGGTTCGAGCATGGCAAGCTCGTCCCAAATAGATGATAATTCGGCAAAATATTCCAGAATAGATAAATCATTTTGTTGAAGAGTCAAGGCTTTCTTTTGGAGATAGTATTTGTGAGACAAGTCCCTTGAAGTATACATTTTTTCAAGGTACAACCAAGCTTCGGAGGCCCTTTTAAACTTAATGATGTTGGCATTGATCTTGGTTTCGACGGATGAAAAAATACAAGACAATATTTTGAAGTTCTTCATTTCCCACTCATCATGCTTTTTGGAATATTCTTCTAAGGCCTTTTGTCTATCTTCTCCTTCAATAATCTTAATTTCCCTTTTCTCTATAATAGAAAGTTTGGGTTCGGGTTCCGATATAGAACCTTGAACATAACCCCAAAGGCCTTTCCCTTTGATATGGGCTTCCATATTGCCGGCCCAAACATGGTAGTTCGAACCACTAAGTTTAAACCCAAGGGAGCAGTGAGAGTCTTTTTCACCCATTAGAGAGAAGAGAAGATGAAAAATAATGCGTACCTTAACGGTTTTTCAAACCTTTCTTGACAAAAGTTGCTTCTAAAATATTGCTCGAAGTAAATGCTTTACTCAAAAACTTCACTAGCTTGAGGGCACGTTTTTCGAGGTACTTCACAAGAGACGAGATGCACGATCCTCCTCCTTCCAACCTGGCTCTGATACCATGTGAAAGTATCTCCAATAAGATACTAATATCAAGACCTTAATATTCTTGATAATTGTAACGACCCCAATCCAGACCCTTTTAAAAATGCGGAATATTTTTTACCAATAGAATATTAAACTATAATTTCAATCAATTACACAAAATTCACAAACTTAAAGTAAAAGTATTAAATAGTCATACCAGCGAAGAAGACTGCTCTGGAGGACGAGTCACACTTGTCGACGCTTCAGGACAGGGCTCATAAACCAAAGTAAAAATTTTTAATACTCAAAAGATGATCAAAATTGCAAGTCTTTGTGGTGGGCTCTGATACCAAACCTGTAACGACCCCAATCCAGACCCTTTTAAAAATGCGGAATATTTTTTTTTTCTAAGAGTTGCGGAAACCTTCCCAGAGATCTGGGGTCCTCACAGTTCCACTTTCCATTGGATAGCCCATCCAGCACAAACGAAGTTGCAATTATCATCCAAATCAACCAACTAAAACTCTTTTATTAATGAGTAAGTAAATTTCAAAGACAAGGTTTTCTTTAACTGAAAGTAAAGTAACACTTGCAGAAATTAAAAGAACTGAAAGACAAAAGAAAGAGCCATTATGTCCTCTACTGAAGCTGACAAGCCCAAGTATAACTCATCCATCCCCAGGCGCATATCCAACTTCACTGTTCACCATTTCCTGTGAAAAACCAACAAAGTAGGGTGTCAGAACCGAAATTCTGAGCACAGCTACTTCTAAAGAAACCAGGTGAGAGAAAGAACATGGATAAGATTTCATGCAGTGATTTGAGTGAGTGCAGATATAAAATTTGCAACATTTAAATATCCATGACTACCAATAATTGCATTTACTCACCAGTCAAGAACAGTAAACAGTGTTATATATCAATAACTAAATGATCAAACATTTCAGCATGATTTCACAAAGTAAGTCATATGCTACCAACAAATGATGTCATGATATCAAGAATGAGTCAAACATGCATGATCTAATGCATAACAGAAAAATGCATGATTATGTGCAATGCATGATTTCTTCTGTTATCTTTCATTTAAGTTTCATCTTTCCATATGCATGCTCTATTAAATGCACACAACTTTAAGTTCCTCTTTTTAATTACCGTGGCCCGCGGATACACCAAACGGGTACAAACCCCGAGGTCAAGTAGGTTCCCAGGGTAGCTTAACACACAATTTGTATTTTATTACTGGGTTCCAACTTAGCCCTCGACCGATATCAGGAAACAACACTATCCATCGGAACATTAGACCTCCACATCTAATGTCGGGGACACAAGGGACACCCCACGCCCACAAGTGCCACTTCCTTGGTACCATAAACTCACAGCTGTAACTAACACACCACTCCCGGGTACAGTGGCGGGTTCTCCCTAAAACCGTGGCCAGGAGAAGAACCTCAATATCGGGTTCAGGGGCAACAACGCACACGGAGTTTTTGTATCCTCACAGTCTCCCCAAGACCGGATAACTAAGATTCTCATACTCCAGATGAGATATCCCCGAAGGTGTATTACACTGTTCTTATTCATTATATTTTTATTTAAAGTTCATCTTTTAAGTTTGCAACACCATATGCAAAAGAAAAGTGAAAACTTATGTGAAAGCAAACCAAACCCATGGCTCTCCAGGCCGATGATGGTCCAACCAGGCCATCAATGCATCACATCACAAAACAAAAGTAGTGTTTTATTTATAACACTAAGCCAAAGTGCCAAAAGCATATGCACATATGAAATAATAAACCCAAACATAGGCATGTCATAATTCATTCATATGCAATTTCAATATGTGTGTGTTACATACATCACATATGGGTGTTCACCAATGCACACCTCTTTTGAGTGTGTCAGTATGCACATACATTACACATTCTCATCAAGCATACGTGCTCACAAAAAATATCAATAACCAATCTATGATCACATTCATGATTGCACAAACAGTACAATGAGATGCTAATATAACATTTTACATATTCACCGGGTAAAAATGTAAATTTCTGCACATGCTAGGGAAGGTGGTCGGGCTTACTAATCCCGGGCCCCTATCCTCCTAACTAAATAGTCAATTCAGTCCAATCAACTGAGCCTGTCAACCATCCCAGCCGACTGGATCAGCTGGAGTGGGTCGTCCAACCAAATCCACTGATTATGCTGACACAACATAAGCTTTCATCAAAATTTTGTTCGCATACCGCTGAGGATCTATACCAAAAGGAAAGCATGTGGGAAAACACATAAGAACCGACTATCATGAGCAATTTGATTTTTCAGAATCCATGATTACAGGTACATTCATAGGGACTCACTCATAATTTAAATGATAAATCTGATTAACCAAACCAGCTATGTACATATGCTGCAGGAACATAAGAAAAAAATCTCAAGCATAAGCAATGTCTTCAGCTATTATGCATGAATGAAATCAGTATTATGGATAACGCTAACTTTAACCACCATATTTAGCTTAATGCCTGTATACCAACACGTATTCAAGCTGATTACCCTCACCAATTCTGCGTCAAAACAACCCACGCACACACATACAGTTTTATAACAGGGATTTTATTTTCTGTTCAGCACTAGAATAGCCCATGGAAGGTGGGCACCTAACAGGTATTTTTCCCGGTCAGAGTTTCAGTTATACTAAAGGATATCTGGTTCAGGATATACTGGTGTCAAAACCCAAGAAGGTAACCTAAGTTGGACTTCTTCAGGACAGTCTACCATAATAAGTAAATTATTACAATAAAGTTAATCCTGCTAAGTTTTAAAAAGCACAAAGAACTATTTAAAACACATCGACTTCATACTGTCAAACGCAAACTTCATTGGAATAGTAGATTCAGCCTTTAAAATGAATGTAATAGCCAAAAAACAATTGTTCCAGGACACCACAAGGGAACAATTACTTAAACTACGCAATATAAGAAAAAGAATAAGCTTGTGAAATACAGAAAACACACTTTGATCTAATCAATAGGATGCATAAACCATGTACTACTGTTGAAACTCCCTCATGTTCATAGAACAACATGCACAATGCACCCCTAACAAAATCTTGCATAAGAGCTCATGATGCCCAAATTTTTATGCAGCAACTTAATCCAAGCCTTCAACCTAAATTAAAAATAAACTCAGCTCCTATGGATTTAACATACACAGCATACATATATATATATATATATATATATATATATATATATATATATATATTTTTTTTTTGAATCATACGAGTTACAGGCCAGCACCCAGCCGACCGGGTCGGCTGGGCCTGCTATGGCCCGGTCCAAAAGAAGTAGAGAACCCAGCCGGCTGGGTCGGCTGGGGCCCTGCTAACACAGCACCCAGCCGACTGGGTCGGCTGGGCCTGTCGCCTCCAACCCATGCACTGGTGGCAAGCAACATGAAACAACATTGCCCCTTTTTTTTTTTCATAAGCATATACGATTACTGTTCTCCAGATAATGACTTAATTAAGGGAAGGAAAGACCCCCAAACTGTTTCGATTTCAAGATTTAGGGCATATTAAGAAAACCCCCAAATCAAATTGATTTGGGTATTTAGGGTTTATCAGGAAAACCCCCAAATCAACGTATGGAATCGAACCCCTGTTCGATTCCTCACCCAGGTTCGAAGAAGAACCGTACCTTAATGAAGATTTCCGGCGATCGGAGGCTATCGTGGCTGCAAGAGAAGGGTAGGCTGGGGGTTGCACCTTGCTGCAGTCGTGACAGGGAGCTCGCTGCAGTCGCTGATGGCTGCTGGTTGCTCGTCGGCGACCTTCTTTCCTCCGGCGTGTGCGCACCGAGCGAGCGAGAGAGACGGGGAGAGATGGGGGACTGAGTGGAGAGAGAGAGGCGAGGGATGGGAAACCCTAACTCCCCATCCTCCCTTTTATCAGCCCCCCTCCATGCCGTGATGGGGGGGGGGGGGGGAGGTCGGTTATGCCCTGCGTAACCCCCTCCTGCCCCCCTTCCTTTTCTGTTACAAAGTATCGGGCAACCCTTATCGGGTTGCCCTTTTCTCTTAAAAGGGCTATCATGGAGTGGGGCTCGGGTCCGAACCCGAACCCGCAACCCGGCCCCAAAACAATATGGATCCACAAGTGGATCCCAATGGATCCACTATGGATCCTCGGATAAACTTTTAAAAACTTAAAAATTTTATTTATTTTAAATCTCACTTTAAACATAAAAATTTTAACCCCCAAAATATGGATCCGCAAGTTGGATCCAAGTGGATCCAACTGTGGATCCTCGAATTTGCTTAATATATATACATATATATAGGTATATTTCTAATTTATTACTAATTATTTTAGTATAACGCAAACATTTAAGCGTAAATACCCCTTTATGGGTCCTAGATCCGAAATATGGATCTAGGCCCAACTTGAATAATTTGAAATATTTTCTAATAAAAATCTCGGGTTTTACATCCCTACCCCCTTAAAAGAATTTCGTCCGCGAAATTAGAACGTACTAAATGTGAGTAGTACCAAAAATTAAATATCGCACGAGCCTAATGATTAACAACTAAGAGATACCTTAGACCAGATCAGTCTGATCGTCCTGAGTAGAAGTTGTAACGGCATAAACTCTCCCATTAGTCTTTCGCTGACCCTGTTGCGGTTGAGGTATCTGTTGTTGCTGTTGCAGTGGTTGTTGTCTTACCTGAGCCGCTGACTTGTTCGGACAAAAAGGAGCAATGTGCCCTGGTTGTTGGCACTGATAGCAATTTCCTTTGAACAACGGGCAAAAACCTAGTGGATGGTTCTTGCCGCACCTACGACATGTTGGCGGGGCCTTTTCTTGTTGTTGCCTATTATAGGTCCGCTGCTTCATGCCACCCTGAGTCTTTCCGCTTGTAGGTGGATCCTTCCTCTTTCCGCCCGAAGCATCACCTCCATTTGAGCCTCCCTTTTGCGATACATTCCTAGACCTTTCCCAGTCCTTGGTCAGAACAGTGGCTGACTCGATCGCATCGGCCAAGGTAGGAGGCCGACCTGACAGTACGCGAGCTCGTAATCCATCCTTTAGCCCGTGCACGAACTTCGACGCTCTTGCCTTCTTATTTCTGAAGAGGTTCGGACAGTACCTCTCGAGGTTCCGGAACTTGGTAGTGTAATCTACCAGACTCATGGTTCCCTGAGTCAAATCAAGGAACTCCCGTTGCATCTGTTCCTCGGCGTACGCTGGGAAATACGTGTCTAGAAACTCTTCCCTGAACGTCTTGTAATGAAAAGAGGCGGAAGCACCAATAGAGCAAATGTCACTCTTAAAGAGTGACCACTAAAGCAAAGAACACAAACACCAAATGTGCACACACAAAAACTCTCAAATATGGAAATGACTTAAAGTCATAAGTTGGATATTATTGAAGAAGAGAAGAGAGAGGGGTATAAACCCATACATTTAAGAGGGGAAGACCTCCTCTATTTATAGAGGAGGGAAGCACTAAAGGAACCACAAGGGGGGGGCTCCCTTGTAGTCGTTGGGAGCCCCAACGGTCAGAAATCTGACCGTTGGAGCCCCAACGACTACAAGTGTGGGGCCCCCTTGTGGTCATTTCAAAAAAGGAAAAATAAAGGAAAAAAGAAAAGGAAAAAGGGAAAAAGAGAAAAAATAAAAAAGAGAAAAATACATAAGTGGTTTTACAAGAATACCCCTATCGGGTATTTATCTAAATGAGAAATAATATATATATACATATATGTATATACATATACTTATATATATACGGATGTATATATATATAAGTATATATATATATATATATATATATATATATTTTAACACGCCCCTCAAACTTTACGGGGAGAAGACCGAAAGTTTGCTAAGGAGGAACATAAATCGTGGAGTTGGAAGCGCTTTGGTGAAGAAGTCAGCCAGCTGATATTCTGAAGTAACATATGGTAACGAAATAGTCCCTCTGAGATATTCGTCTCGAACGTAATGGCAATCCATCTCGATATGCTTTGTCCGTTCATGAAAGGTGTGATTGCTGGCAATGTATATCGCACTTTTGTTGTCACAGCAGAGCTTGGTAGGAGTGGAAATGAGAACGCCCATGTCGGCAAGGAGACTTCTGAGCCATACGATTTCCATAGTTGTCATCGCCATAGCCCGATACTCAGCTTCAGTAGATGATAAGGAGACTTTCTGCTGCTTCTTACATCTCCACGAGATGAGAGATTCTCCTAAAAAGATACAAAGACCCGTAATTGAGATACGATCATTGGGATTGCCTCCCCAGTCAGCATCAGTAAAAGCAGTCAATTCAAGAGATGAGGAAGAGGATAAGAAGAGTCCCTTTGAGATGATATTTTTGATATATCGCACAATTCTCATTACGGCCGCCATATGAACTGTGGTAGGTGCGTGCTGGAACTGGCTTGCTGCATGAACCGCATGAGCTATGTCAGGACGGGTGATGGATAGATAAGTGAGGGATCCAATTAATTGACGGTAGGGAGTTGGATCTTCAAGAAGAACACCATCTTCAAGTCTAAGTTTTGCATTGATAACTTCTGGAGTCTCAACTTTCTTTTCGTCAGATATTCCTGATTTGGTACAAATTTCAGCAGCTAACTTCATCTGAGATAAGATGTATCCACGTTCGGAATAAGCCACTTCAATACCTAAGAAATATCGTAAATAACCAAGGTCAGACATATCAAAGGTATCTTTTAGCATAGACTTAACATCATTTACTCCCTTTTTGTCATTCCCAGCGATGATCATATCATCAACATACAACAGAAGCATAATAATGGAGTCACCTGTTCTCTTCACAAAAAGAGCAGTGTCAGTATAACAAGAAGAAAAGCCTAAATTTATTAATACGTTACTAAACCTATTATACCAAGCTTTAGGTGCTTGCTTAAGACCATATAAAGCCTTTTTTAATTTCAAAATTTTTCCATTTAAATCCATACCTGGAGGTGGTTCCATATACACTTCTTCATTTAAATTACCATTCAAAAAGGCATTTTAACATCAAGTTGAAAAATTGGCCATTTTTTAACTGCGGCTATAGCAATAAGAGCTCGAACACTAGTCATTCGAGCAACGGGGGCAAAGGTTTCATCATAATCTACCCCATACTCTTGGGCATATCCTTTGGCTACCAACCTAGCCTTATATCTTTCCAATGAACCATCACTCTTAGTTTTCACTTTAAAAACCCATCTACATCCAATGGGTTTCTTGCCATTGGGAGGATCAATGATTTCCCAAGTTTGTGCCTTTTTGAGGGCATTAAGTTCAAGTTGCATAGCATCATTCCAATGAGCATATTGCTTAGCATCATTGTAATGAGATGGTTCATGAAAAGAGTGAAGAGCAAGAAGACATGCTCGAAAATTAGGCGAAAAAGAATCATAAGAAACAAACCTATTTGGTATTTTAGAAATTCGATTTGACCTTCTATGAGAAGTCTCTTCGATGGACTCATTTTGGGAAAATCTTTCAAGGGCACAAGGAGGATTCCTTTCATTCCTTCTAGAGTAGACTTGTATTTGTCTTGAACCATTTTCTTCTAAGTTTTGATCATCGCTTGGATGTTCAACAAGATCTTCACCAAGGAATTCATTAGGATCAATATGATCATCTTTAGGCAATAAGTCAAATAAGAATGAATAATCGATATTTTCATTTGGTTGGGGCGAAAAACCACTTTCCTCTTCAAGGAATGTGACATCTTTAGAAATATAAAGCTTGTTTTTAAGTATGTCAAAACATCGATATCCTTTTTGTTTTTCGCCATATCCCAAAAAAATGCATTCAATAGCCCTAGGGGAGAGTTTATCATTCTTGTGGGTTAAAACAAAGCATTTGCATCCAAAAATTCTTAGTCTTTTATAATCGGGAGACATGTTGTAAAGTTTTTCAAAAGGAGAAAGATTTTTCAAGGAGGACGAAGGAGTTCTATTGATAAGATACGCAGAGGTTAGAACCGCCTCGGCCCAGAAAGATTTTGGAATGTTTCTTGAGATCAATAACGTTCTTGTAGTCTCTATTATGTGCCTATGCTTTCTTTCCGCAAGGCCATTTTGTTGTGGAGTGTTGGGGCAAGAACGTTGGTGAAGAATTCCATTTTCTTTCAAATAGGTTTGAAAATCATTGGACATATA
Source organism: Nuphar pumila (assembly GCF_984573655.1). Classification (NCBI taxonomy): domain Eukaryota; kingdom Viridiplantae; phylum Streptophyta; class Magnoliopsida; order Nymphaeales; family Nymphaeaceae; genus Nuphar; species Nuphar pumila. The sequence goes on along the minus strand of NC_143263.1, from coordinate 91,308,297 downwards.
TTCGCCTCCCGAATCGGATCTAAGAATAGATAGATTTCCCAAAAATTGGTTTTTGACCATTGCATGAAATTCTTTAAAGAAGGAAAAAACTTCGGATTTACGACTTAGGAAGTAAATCCATGTGAATCAAGTAAAATCATCAATAAATACCACGTAATACGAAAAACCACCTTTAGACAAAATAGGGGAAGGTCCCCACACATCGGAATGAATAAGTTCAAATGGCCGAGTGGTAAAGTAACTTCTTTGTGGAAATGGAATAGCTTTAGATTTCCCAAAAATGCAATCTTTACAAGTCATGTGATTGTCTTTACAAGTATTGTTCAAAAACGGAAAAAGAGACATTTTTACAAAATTTGGATGGCCAAGTCTCTCATGCCATATTCCAATACTTTTGTCCTTTACAAGATTACATGATGGCTTAGATGGAAGAGTCAAAAAATCCATAAAATAGAGGTCACCCCTTCTATGGCCTTGCCCAATCAGCTTCCCTGACTGGAGATCCTGCACGGTGCAATCCTTGGGTGAGAAAGAGACTTGGCATCCATGATCGGTAATTTGAGATACGGAAAAAAGGTTTAAATTTATTTTAGGAACGATTCTTACTTTAGGAACAAAAAAGTTTTTAAAATTAAGAGATCCAATACTTTCAATTTTTAATGATGTACCATCGGCGGTTGAAACACAAGAAGATATAGGTTCGGAAAAAACGTTTGAAAGAGAATTTTTATGAGATGTCATATGAAAAGAAGCACCGGAATCTAGTATCCACATACCTGGAGAAGATGAAGAGTAGGCAATGGCGGCCCCGGATGTTGAAGAAGAAGCCTTGAGTAGATGTTGGAGAGCTTCGGAGATGTGATTTAGAGTTTCTTTGATATCTCCTTCTTTTGTGCAATCTTCCTTCTTTGGAGAATCTTCTCCAACGGCAGCAACTTTTCCTTTAAGCTTTGGGCAAACCGGTCTTATGTGCCCCGGTTCATTACAATAATGGCATATAATCCCCTTTCTAGGTCCATAGTTATTTTTGTTAAAGTGGGGAGGTCTATATGCTTTAACATTAGATCCAGGCCTAGTAACGGCCAAAACATCATCACTCTTAATGCTCAAACCAAGCCGAGTTTCTTCTTGACATATCTCGGCAAGGGCGTCTTCAATAGGTAGGGCTTTGCTTCTATGGAGAAGAGATGCCCTTACTTGTTCAAATTCCGAGCGAAGACCACGAAGGAATTGAAAAAAGTGCTCCTTTTCAATTTGTTCCCTTCTTAGCTCAATATCTTGAGGAGCAACCCACTTAGGCTCAAGAAGAGCAAGCTCATCCCAAAGGGGGGTTAGAGAGCTAAAATAGTCCCGGACACTCATGTCCATTTGTTTGGTAGAACGGATTTTCTCTTGACAAAAAAATTGTCGAGCAAGATCCTTTTGGGTATACATACCCTTAAGGAAAAACCAAGCCTCATTGGCCCTTCTAAATTTGGCAATATTAGCACAATTTTTAAGATCTACATTGTTCATGAACCATGCCAAAATTTTGGCATGGTTACTTTCCCAATCCTCAATTTTGGATTGATGTTCATTAATGGCTTTGATGCGCTCATCGCCATCTAAAGCCTTCTCAATCTCGTTTTCCATTTTGGTGAGAACAAGAGAGGGTTCGGGAGTAGTTCCCATAACAAAACCCCAAAGTTTCTTACCTCTTAGGTGATTTTCCATCGCGGAGGCCCACATGAGGTAGTTGGACCCATTTAGCTTAAAAGAGAGCTCCACTTTAGAGTCACGTTCCATCGGCACCAACTATTCTTCTCTTCTTCAAAAAACTTTGAGAGGCACGCGTTCCAAGATGACAAAAGAGAAGCCCAATCACCAACCGAGCTCTGATACCATGTAATGAAAAGAGGCGGAAGCACCAATAGAGCAAATGTCACTCTTAAAGAGTGACCACTAAAGCCAAGAACACAAACACCAAATGTGCACACACAAAAACTCTCAAATATGGAAATGACTTAAAGTCATAAGTTGGATATTATTGAAGAAGAGAAGAGAGAGGGGTATAAACCCATACATTTAAGAGGGGAAGACCTCCTCTATTTATAGAGGAGGGAAGCACTAAAGGAACCACAAGGGGGGGGCTCCCTTGTAGTCGTTGGGAACCCCAACGGTCAGAAATCTGACCGTTGGAGCCCCAACGACTACAAGTGTGGGGCCCCCTTGTGGTCATTTCAAAAAAGGAAAAATAAAGGAAAAAAGAAAAGGAAAAAGGGAAAAAGAGAAAAAATAAAAAAGAGAAAAATACATAAGTGGTTTTACAAGAATACCCCTATCGGGTATTTATCTAAATGAGAAATAATATATATATATATATATATATATATATATATATATATATATATATATATATATATATATATATATTTTAACACGTCTCCCAGGGGATCTCGTCCCAATCGGCGAACTTCACTCTCCGCAGGGTGTCCCACCACTTCTTAGCATCGCCCTTCAGACGGTACGTGCCAAAAGATGTCATCCTGTCCTCAGGAACAGACAGGACGTCGAACACCCGTTCCAATTCCTCAACCCAGTGCTCCGCTGCCTCTGGGTTTGTCTCTCCTGAAAAGGAAGGCGGGTCTAACTTCAGGAGCTTTTCGAAAGAAACTCCACCCACGTTTGGAACAATATTGACAGGAGGGTCACGAGCTGCTGCTTGTGCGGCTGCCTGCGTAGCTGCCTGGGCAGCCTGTGCCGCTTGCGCCGTTTGTGCAGCCTGTGCTGCCTGGAGGTTCTGGGCCGCTTCCAGCGCCTGTGCTGTTTGTGTCGCCTGAGCCGTCATGGTCTCCGTCAAGGTATGAATGGCATCCATCATGAAATCTCTTTGCTCCTGCCAGTCTGCGGGAGCAGCAGTAGAGGACGAAGCACCTCTGCGGGTATAATGCGACATCTACAACGTACATCCCGTCTACAAATTAGACTCCTACTGATCCTACCCCCTCAGGGTTGATCACGAACAATAATAGTTCACGTAATCATACCAAGACTTATTAAATTCATACCAATAGAATATTAAACTATAATTTCAATCAATTACACAAAATTCACAAACTTAAAGTAAAAGTATTAAATAGTCATACCAGCGAAGAAGACTGCTCTGGAGGATGAGTCACACTTGTCGACGCTTCAGGACAGGGCTCATAAACCAAAGTAAAAATTTTTAATACTCAAAAGATGATCAAAATTGCAAGTCTTTGTGGTGGGCTCTGATACCAAACCTGTAACGACCCCAATCCAGACCCTTTTAAAAATGCGGAATATTTTTTTTTTTCTAAGAGTTGCGGAAACCTTCCAAGAGATCTGGGGTCCTCACAGTTCCACTTTCCATTGGATAGCCCATCCAGCACAAACGAAGTTGCAATTATCATCCAAATCAACCAACTAAAACTCTTTTATTAATGAGTAAGTAAATTTCAAAGACAAGGTTTTCTTCAACTGAAAGTAAAGTAACACTTGCAGAAATTAAAAGAACTGAAAGACAAAAGAAAGAGCCATTATGTCCTCTACTGAAGCTGACAAGCCCAAGTATAACTCATCCATCCCCAGACGCATATCCAACTTCACTGTTCACCATTTCCTGTGAAAAACCAACAAAGTAGGGTGTCAGAACCGAAATTCTGAGCACAGCTACTTCTAAAGAAACCAGGTGAGAGAAAGAACATGGATAAGATTTCATGCAGTGATTTGAGTGAGTGCAGATATAAAATTTGCAACATTTAAATATCCATGACTACCAATAATTGCATTTACTCACCAGTCAAGAACAGTAAACAGTGTTATATATCAATAACTAAATGATCAAACATTTCAGCATGATTTCACAAAGTAAGTCATATGCTACCAACAAATGATGTCATGATATCAAGAATGAGTCAAACATGCATGATCTAATGCATAACAGAAAAATGCATGATTATGTACAATGCATGATTTCTTCTGTTATCTTTCATTTAAGTTTCATCTTTCCATATGCATGCTCTATTAAATGCACACAACTTTAAGTTCCTCTTTTTAATTACCGTGGCCCGCGGATACACCAAACGGGTACAAACCCCGAGGTCAAGTAGGTTCCCAGGGTAGCTTAACACACAATTTGTATTTTATTACTGGGTTCCAACTTAGCCCTCGACCGATATCAGGAAACAACACCATCCATCGGAACATTAGACCTCCACATCTAATGTCGGGGACACAAGGGACACCCCACGCCCACAAGTGCCACTTCCTTGGTACCATAAACTCACAGCTGTAACTAACACACCACTCCCGGGTAAAGTGGCGGGTTCTCCCTAAAACCGTGGCCAGGAGAAGAACCTCAATATCGGGTTCAGGGGCAACAACGCACACGGAGTTTTTGTATCCTCACAGTCTCCCCAAGACCGGATAACTAAGATTCTCATACTCCAGATGAGATATCCCAGAAGGTGTATTACACTGTTCTTATTCATTATATTTTTATTTAAAGTTCATCTTTTAAGTTTGCAACACCATATGCAAAAGAAAAGTGAAAACCCGCATCCTCCCTTGCGGGGACCCAATCGGGACTCCAGCCCGTATAAGCCACTAGAACAGTGTAGTAAAGTGCCAAACCATCTTATGTGGTTTAAGTGATGTATTTAAAACTTATGTGAAAGCAAACCAAACCCATGGCTCTCCAGGCCGATGATGGTCCAACCAGGCCATCAATGCATCACATCACAAAACAAAAGTAGTGTTTTATTTATAACACTAAGCCAAAGTGCCAAAAGCATATGCACATATGAAATAATAAACCCAAACATAGGCATGTCATAATTCATTCATATGCAATTTCAATATGTGTGTGTTACATACATCACATATGGGTGTTCACCAATGCACACCTCTTTTGAGTGTGTCAGTATGCACATACATTACACATTCTCATCAAGCATACGTGCTCACAAAAAATATCAATAACCAATCTATGATCACATTCATGATTGCACAAACAGTACAATGAGATGCTAATATAACATTTTACATATTCACCAGGTAAAAATGTAAATTTCTGCACATGCTAGGGAAGGTGGTCGGGCTTACTAATCCCGGGCCCCTATCCTCCTAACTAAATAGTCAATTCAGTCCAATCGACTGAGCCTGTCAACCATCCTAGCCGACTGGATCAGCTGGAGTGGGTCGTCCAACCAAATCCACTGATTATGCTGACACAACATAAGCTTTCATCAAAATTTTGTTCGCATACCGCTGAGGATCTATACCAAAAGGAAAGCATGTGGGAAAACACATAAGAACCGACTATCATGAGCAATTTGATTTTTCAGAATCCATGATTACAGGTACATTCATAGGGACTCACTCATAATTTAAATGATAAATCTGATTAACCAAACCAGCTATGTACATATGCTGCAGGAACATAAGAAAAAAATCTCAAGCATAAGCAATGTCTTCAGCTATTATGCATGAATGAAATCAGTATTATGGATAACGCTAACTTTAACCACCATATTTAGCTTAATGCCTGTATACCAACACGTATTCAAGCTGATTACCCTCACCAATTCTGCGTCAAAACAACCCACGTACACACATACAGTTTTATAACAGGGATTTTATTTTCTGTTCAGCACTAGAATAGCCCATGGAAGGTGGGCACCTAACAGGTATTTTTCCCGGTCAGAGTTCCAGTTATACTAAAGGATATCTGGTTCAGGATATACTGGTGTCAAAACCCAAGAAGGTAACCTAAGTTGGACTTCTTCAGGACAGTCTACCATAATAAGTAAATTATTACAATAAAGTTAATCCTGCTAAGTTTTAAAAAGCACAAAGAACTATTTAAAACACATCGACTTCATACTGTCAAACGCAAACTTCATTGGAATAGTAGATTCAGCCTTTAAAATGAATGTAATAGCCAAAAAGCAATTGTTCCAGGACACCACAAGGGAACAATTACTTAAACTACGCAATATAAGAAAAAGAATAAGCTTGTGAAATACAGAAAACACACTTTGATCTAATCAATAGGATGCATAAACCATGTACTACTGTTGAAACTCCCTCATGTTCATAGAACAACATGCACAATGCACCCCTAACAAAATCTTGCATAAGAGCTCGTGATGCCCAAATTTTTATGCAGCAACTTAATCCAAGCCTTCAACCTAAATTAAAAATAAACTCAGCTCCTATGGATTTAACGTACACAGCATACATACATATATATATATATATATATATATATATATATATATATATATATATATATATATATATATATTTTTTTTTTTTTTTTTTTTGAATCATACGAGTTACAGGCCAGCACCCAGCCGACAGGGTCGGTTGGGCCTGCTATGGCCCGGTCCAAAAGAAGTAGAGAACCCAGCCGGCTGGGTCGGCTGGGGCCCTGCTAACACAGCACCCAGCCGACTGGGTCGGCTGGGCCTGTCGCCTCCAACCCATGCACTGGTGGCCAGCAACATGAAACAACATTGCCCCTTTTTTTTTCATAAGCATATACGATTACTGTTCTCCAGATAATGACTTAATTAAGGGAAGGAAAGACCCCCAAACTGTTCCGATTTCATGATTTAGGGCATATTAAGAAAACCCCCAAATCAAATTGATTTGGGTATTTAGGGTTTATCAGGAAAACCCCCAAATCAACGTATGGAATCGAACCCCTGTTCGATTCCTCACCCAGGTTCGAAGAAGAACCGTACCTTAATGAAGATTTCCGGCGATCGGAGGCTATCGTGGCTGCAAGAGAAGGGTCGGCTGGGGGTTGCACCTTGCTGCAGTCGTGACAGGGAGCTCGCTGCAGTCGCTGATGGCTGCTGGTTGCTCGTCGGCGACCTTCTTTCCTCCGGCGTGTGCGCACCGAGCGAGCGAGAGAGACGGGGAGAGATGGGGGACTGAGTGGAGAGAGAGAGGCGAGGGATGGGAAACCCTAACTCCCCATCCTCCCTTTTATCAGCCCCCCTCCATGCCGTGATGGGGGGAGGGAGGTCGGTTACGCCCTGCGTAACCCCCTCCTGCCCCCCTTCCTTTTCTGTTACAAAGTATCGGGCAACCCTTATCGGGTTGCCCTTTTCTCTTAAAAGGGCTATCATGGAATGCGGCTCGGGTCCGAACCCGGGACCCGCAACCCGACCCCAAAATAATATGGATCCACTGTGGATCCTCGGATAAACTTTTAAAAACTTAAAAATTTTATTTATTTTAAATCTCACTTTAAACATAAAAATTTTAACCCCCAAAATATGGATCCGCAAGTTGGATCCAAGTGGATCCAACTGTGGATCCTCGAATTTGCTTAATATATATACATATATATAGGTATATTTCTAATTTATTACTAATTATTTTAGTATAACGCAAACATTTAAGCGTAAATACCCCTTTATGGGTTCTAGATCCGAAATATGGATCTAGGCCCAACTTGAATAATTTGAAATATTTTCTAATAAAAATCTCGGGTTTTACAATAATAAACCCACCACGAATGCACAATAAGAACACTTTAGAACACTTGTGCACAAAGGCACAACTCACAAATGCACAAAGGCATAAAAACAATGGAATCGATTTATTGAGAACTTGGGCTTTGACTCAAAGCCATAAGGAATACAAGGGGGTGAAACCCCTATTTATAACAACACAAGAGGAGCCTTGGAGGGGCTCCACTCATAGACGTTGGAGCCCCTCCAATGGTCACAAATGTGACCGTTGGAGAGGGCCCAACGTCTATGTTAGGGGGCCCCCCAAGGTACCTTTTGGTACTTTACAAAAAGAAAAATAAAAAATAAAGAAAAAGAAAACTAAAACAAATTACAATCACATTCATAAGGTGAATGTGCGTAAAATAGGAGGAAAAGACTAATCTACCCCTACGGCTAAACAAAACAGAAATATATATTTTATATATATAATAAGTAGATACATATACATATATATTAATATATGTATATGTATTACCTTATATATATAAAATATATATATTACATTGAATGATTAGGTATATAATTTAACAGGTTATGTCCAAACAAGTAATTCCCTCTCTCTCAATATTCAGTCTTGTAGTTTCAGGGCTATATTTGCTCATTTTGAAGATTACATGAGATATAAATCAACAGTACCTACTCTTAAAATGAAAATGGCTTACATTGTTTTTGAGGTGCCATGCTTTTAGGACCTATGTTAAATAGATTGGGACAAGGATAGTCATGGGGATGGACGGTATCAGATGGAAATATAAAGATCAGATTCCACATACAGACTACTTGCCACTTATTCAAATGCATATCTTACTTTCTTAACTAGTCATACACCTCAGATAAATATCTTATATCCAAACATATAAAAATATGAGGGAAACTACTAAAATCAGAAAAAGTAATGGCAATATCAAATGAAGAAAATATTACTAATCATCGTTAAATATTGTATATTTTGGAATATGTTGTTCACACGCACACAGACTCAGAAGAAGAGAGTGATAAGAAGCTTGAGGTAAAACTTGATTAGCAAGAAAGAAGGAACATATAGGGGTTGACCCCTCTACTACACTAAAAGATAAAAATAATTGACCTCTAACTTACTAATAGATTACATTGATACCCCTGATAAATAATGATATGTATACTTAGACTGGGGTAGCACAAATAACTAGTAATACACATGATACATCTATATTATATTATTCGACACTCCCACTCAAACTTGAGATGATGCAAGAGGAATCATCACAAGTTTGGAAAGGAAGGATAGAAAGTGTAATAGGGCCAGACTCTTAGTGAATGCATCCACAACTTGTTCTTTTATACCAACATGCTCTAGGGGTATGACTCCATTCTTATAAGTTCTTCTGGTGAAATGATAATCAATCTCAATGTGCTTTAATCTTTCATGGAATTCTGGATTCTTGGCAATATCAATAGCACTCATATTGTCAGAATATAGAGGTGTCTTCTAAAAAACTAACACTTCAAGTTCTTTCAAAAGTCATATGATCCATATGATTTCAACAGTAACTTGGGTCATAGCTCAATAGTTTGCCTCTGCAGCAGACAAAGATATGGGTATGACTTCATCCTTATAAGCTCTTATGGTGAAGTGTGACAATCAATCTCAATGTGCTTTAATCTTTCATGGAATTTTGGATTTTTAGCAATATGAATAGCACTCATATTGTCATAATATAAAAGTGTCCTCTCAAAAACTCACATTTCAAGTTCATCCATATGATTTCAGCAGTAACTATAGTCATAACTCTATATTCTGCCTCTGCATTAAACAAAGCTACTCGATGTTGCTTTTTACTCTTTCAGGAAATCAAAGAACTCCCAATAAACACACAAAATCCAGTAGTAGAGAGACGATGTTTGGACGATCCGCCAAAAGTCTGAATGATATAACTCTATAGATTACGAGGCAGAGAAGAACATCCTAAACTGCATGATGTCTTTCACATATCGCTAAATAGTTGCAAGATGCACTGGCGTAGGCGAACTCATGAACTGACTAACAACATGCACCGCACAAGTAATATTGATCTGATGATGGTCAAATATATCAAATTGCCTACCAATTGCATGTATACCACAAGATTTTCAAGCTTCTCTTCATATGAATTTTTCAACTTGTTATAGGAGTAGAAACCCTTTTGGAGCCATCTACCAGCCTTGCCTTACAAGATCTGATACATATTTATGTTGCAACAAAAAGATCTCTCTTCTGGAGTAAGCAACCTCAAGACCCAAAAAATATTTTAAATATGCTAGCTTGCTTTTGGTATCAACTATTTGTAATAATCATATCATCAACATACAGAAGCAAATATTTTTCCCTTTAGCAGAAGAAGACACAAAGGAGGATCATGATGACTCTGTTCAAACCCAAGCGACTTTAACAGAGTGCTAACTTCTCAAACCAAGCATGAAGTGTCTGTTTAAGCACATATAGAGCTCACCTGATCCTACACACCCTGTCCTGAGAATCTGAATATCCAGGTGGTAGTTCAATATACATCTCCTAATCCAAGTCTTCATTCAAGAGTGTGTTTTTCACATCCAACCACCAAAGACTCCATTGCCTTATTGCAACAACATCAAGCAATGTCCTTATGGTAGTCATGTGGGCAACCAGAAAAAATGTCTCGGCAAAGTCAATTCCAAATTGCTAGCTATATCCCTTAGCTACCAATCTAGCCTTCTATCTTTCGATTGACCCATTTGCATTAGTCTTGATCTTGTAAACCCACTTGCATCCAACATTCTTTTCTGGTTAAATCACCTCAATATCCCAAGCATGTATCCTCTCTAATGCACTCAGTTCCTCACCCATAGCATGTTGTCATTCCTCTTTGGAAGAAGCCTCTGCATAAGAATTAGGCTCGACATAGGAGAAGATTAGAACTAAATAGGCAGGTGTTGAGGAGAAAAGGAATTGTGTGACAAAACACCTTGGAGGAACAGATACTTTGGAGCTTCTACATACCTAGAGAGGTGAGGGAGCTAAGAATGACTTTGGACTCGAGAATCAGAATTAGCCTCTAAGTTCCTTGTTTCCGTCTCTATTCAATCTAGAAAAAGAATTTCTACAACATTTTCTTATCGTCTGACATAGGTCTGCCCAAATCTATTACTCCTCTCAAGGATTTCCTCTCCCTAACCTCCAGACACTTTTTAGCTACTCCTTCTTTAGGGAATGGTACCAAGAATGAAAAACCAACTTCTTTTTCTTTAAGCTCCCCCTTGTCAAAGTAAGGTGTGCCCTCATGAAAAACATGTCTTCATATCCAAATTCTTCGCTTAACGGGGTCATACCATTTATACTCCTTTTCCCATGAGAGAAACCCAAGAAACAACACTTCACAGATCTTGGTGAGAGATTGTCTCTATATCTACCAGGAAATAGTACAAAACAGGTACATCCAAAGACTTTCATCATCTTATAATTTAGAAGAATTCCATACAACTTTTAGAATGGAGATATACCTTTAAGTGTCCCTGATGAGTGATGGCATAAGATTGATTTGATATATTGCCATGCATACCACATCTGCCAAATATTCTCTAGGCACACATCCAGCAAAGTGCAATGCTCTAGAACTCTTCAAAATATGCATGTTTTTTTCTTTGCTACACCATTTTCCTTAAGAGTACTTGAAAATGTTTTTTGATGTTCAATTCCCTTTTCCTACAAAAAGTTTTCAAAACGCCACTAACATATTCCCCACCTAAATCAATATGAAGCACTTTAATTTTAATAGAAAAATGAATCTCAATCATCACACAAATTTTTTTGAAGATAGCAAAAAGTTCATTTCTATTTTTCATTAAATAAACTCATGTAAATGCTGCACAATCATCTATAAAAGTGACAAAATATGAAGAACCACCCTTAGATAAAATGGGTGAAGGACCCCATATATCTGAATATACAAGTTTAAAAGGACTCTCAAACTCTATCATTTATCCCAAACAATAAGGCATGATTTTTTGCCAACCTACAAGTTTTACACTCTTGAACACACTTAGACACTACTAACTCCGATCTACCTAGACTCCCCGAGGCTACCAAGTATTGCAACCTAGAGCTGGAAATACATCCCAATCAATGGTGAAACAAGACCGCCTCATCTACCATAGTTGTACTCAGGCTGACTCCAAAACTCCTTGCTTTCTTATGTCTAGCCAATCCAAGTAATACAAATCTCCTCTTCTATGGTCAGTTTGAATCTTTTTTGGGGATAACTAATCATACGCAATACAATCAACAAGAGAAAATGTGACATTACAATTGTATTTAGTGATCTGGCCAACAAAAATAAGATTCATGGCTAATGAGGGAACATGATCGACTTGAGAGATATTCAATTTGCAACTAGGATAGGAGTTTGAAAAAACACAACCTATTTTTGAACCTGACATAGAGGAACCATCTACAATGTGAAAAACATCATTGCAAGGTTGACAGTTGGTTAGAATAAACTCATGAGCCATCATATGACATGAGGCACTTGAGTTTACAACTATCTTGAAGCACAATCAGAGATACCTGCAGAGGCAATACTAGAGGAAGAAGAATGAGTAGAGGAAGCAGGGGCAATAGTTGATTGAGCAAGGAGCTGCAACTGAAGAATCTGCTGCTACGATACTCCAACAGCAAAATCAGACAGATGCACAAAATAGCCAAACCCGATACTCCAACCTCAAGAAATATAACTACTGCCTATATTCAATGAAGTAAAACCCTTTCAAATCCTCCACAAATCGCAAAACATTACCTCGGTAATGCTTCTAGTATCTTCCACATAAAAACAACCCAAGGGAAATGAATCTCGCACCTCAAGATCCACACGATCTACTGATATTGGGAGATTTTTCAAAACAGTCTTGAAAAGACGATACCCAGAAAAAATCCTTGAAAAATTACCCAAATATCCAAATAATGAACCGATGACCAAAATTCTTGATTTAAAATGCTCTAAAAATCAAGAGCTACCAATCAAATACCTTAAACCCTCAAGAACTGAAGGTCAACCAAATAGTGCTAACATCAAAACACCCTCTTGCACGAACCTCTGTGCAAACTAGAATGAAGCTTCCTTCATTCTCCAACGGACTGCCAAATAGCGACCTATTATTCTCAATATGGCTTTGGTACCATATTGAAGAACAATCAAGAGAGCAAGAAACTCACAAGAAGAAGAGGGTGAGAAGAAGCCTTAGATAAAAGTTCATTAGCAAGAAAGAAGGAGAAGATCCAACATATAAGGGTTGACCCCTCCCTCCACTACACTAAAAGACAAAAACAGTTGACCTCTAACCTCTTGACAGATTACATGATACCCCTCATGATGTACACATAGACTGGGATAGCACAAATAGCTAGTAATACACATGATACATCTAGATTACACTATACAACATATACATATATATTATATATATTAGTTAGGCATACACACACACACACGCCCACAAAAGGGCATCCCAAAGAGGGCACGACTTCCAAGTGTTAGGATGCTTGAACGGGTTTCTAAACCACTAAGTAGGTGTCTCATATGACTCATCTTCTCCAAAATATAGAGCTTGTGTCATATTTATTTATTCATTCTATGAACCATTATCCTATAAAGAAGCAAAAGACATTCCAGAATGGTTAGATGCCATGAACTTAGAGTTAGAAGCCCTTCATAAAGGTAAAACTTGTGACATTCAATCCCTACCTGTAGTGAAGAAGACTATAGGATGCAGATGGATCTTTTAAAGTAAAAACTAAAGAAAGACTAAATTAATAGTTAAAGGATACTTAATATTACGAAGAGACATTTGCTCTTGTAACCCGGATGACAAGTGCTAAATCTCTCATTAGAATAGCATCCATTAGAAACTGACTTACCTATCAATTAGATGTCAAAAATGAGTTTTTAAATGGTAATTTGAATGAAGAAGTGTACATGGACCCTCCGTGTCTTTAAGTTGAGGAAAAAGTTCTTCGAGCCCCTCAAGCATGGTAATCCACTTTGTTGATAGATTTGCATTAGAACCACAATCAATTCTCACAAAATTGGTTGTTGAAACCGATGTTGAATCCAAAGAAGAAAGCCTTAAGGGGATTGAAAGAGAAAAGGCTATGCTTGAATACAAAAAGGCCTATAAAGAGTGGGAAGTAGGCCATGTCAAGGTTCTTTCCCTCTTTATGGGTAGCATGCATGAGGAGAATTGCTCCGATATCCTTGAGTTTGAAAGAGCCAATGAGGCTTGAAAATATGTTAGACAAACATATACCCAAAAAAGATGTGGCACACAAATGAGACTTCAAAGAAAAAATACATAGTTGCAAACAAGGTGATAAAACCACGAGGGAATACTATAGTACCTTCAAAAGGCTTTGGGATCAATTGGTTAAACTTGAGCCTATATGGGAGACTCCTAATGATGCTCAAGAATGGAAGAAATACAAGCATGAGGAACAATTGTTTCAATTTTTTAGAAGTCTTAGGCCCAAATTTGAACAAGTTCGACTCAATATTATTCAAAGGAAAAAACCTCTTCTCTTACATGAAGTTTTGGCTCAAGTATGTATAGATGAGACTAGATTAAGATCTATGTCTGAATATAAGGAGATAAAGAATAATGTTTTGACCATCTCAAGACCGGATGCCAATACAAATATTTATAAACCACCTCATTTTTTTAAAACCTTACCATGAGAAGTCTAAATATGATGACAACAAGAAAAAAACTACATTGACTTGTCATAATTGTAGAGAACCGGGTCATATTAGACCATTTTGCCCCAAGTTCAAAAGAAGAGAAGACAAAAAGTTGACATCCGTGGGAGCGTCTCACGAACAAAGAAGTAGAACAAATGAAGATTCAAAATCTATTGGAACCAAGTTCTCTCAAATCATGGAGAACCTTCATCCACTAATAAAAATTTCTTCGCTTTCCGGTGTTGCGGTCTCTACATCATCACCTCCCGATCTTTATTCATGGCTTTTGGATTCGAGAGCCTCATTTCATTCGACTCCACATTCCTCTTTACTTTCCGAATGTTGCACTAATTCAACACAAAATAATGTTTTGACCACCGATGGTTCCTCTCTTAGTATAAAAAACATAGAAAATTTTGAAAGCACTTCAAAATTCTCTATTCCAAAAGTTAAGCCTGTCCCAAAACTAATTTTAAATCTCTTTGTTGTTTCACAAATTACCGACCATGGATGTAGTGCCTCCTTCTCATCCAAAAAGTGTTTTGTGTAGGATCTCCAATTAGGGAAGCAGATTAGGGAAGGACATAGAGAAGGAGACCTTTACTACATGGATAGTCTCCTTCTTTCAAAAAGCAATTTTTGTTATAATGTTCAAAATATAAATTTAGCTTTATGCATCAAAGATTGAAAAATCCTAGTTTATCAAAATTATCTCATGTACCCCATTTAAAACAAATTTTGTAATGAAAAATTTTATTATGAGGATTGTACTCTTGGCAAAATGAAGGTTCTTTTTTTTCAAAAAGAACAGTCTTTTCCTCTAAACCATTCGAATTAATGTACTCGGATGTATGGGGACCTTCTCCTATTTTATCTAAAGGTGATTTTGCTTATTATGTAATATTTGTTGATGATTATACTAGATACTCATGGATATACTTTCTTAGGCACAAAAATATAGTTTTGAAGAACTTTACAAAAATACCATAACTTTATCAAAAACCAATTTAAGACCGAAATTTCTATCTTTCGCTCCAACTCTGAGGGAGAATTTATGTCAAACGATTTCAAAACTTATTTTGAAAATAATGAAATTATTCATCAAAAATCATGTGCCTATACTCCTCAACAAAACGGATTAGTTGAAAGAAATCATAGGCACATAATTAAAACTACTAGAACTCTTTTAATTGCAAAAGTTGTTCCAAAACATTTTTTAGTTGAAGCATGCTTGACGACTATATATCTTATCAATCGACTTTCATCATCAAAGCTGTAAAATATTTCTCCTTACGAAAAACTTTTCAAAATGTCTCATGATTATCTTAGACTAAGACCTTTTAGATGTACAAAAGTGATAAACTCTCTCCTAAAGCCATATCGTGTACTTTCTTTGGATACGGAGAAATTCAAAAAGGGTTTAGATGCTTTGACTTTGACAAGGACAAACTATCTATATCTAGAAATGTTCATTTTCTAGAAAATAAAAGTTTTTTTCAAGATATGCCTAAGAAAGACTCTAAGTATTCTATTTTGCTTGAATTATTGCCTCAAAATAAGGATGATTCTTTGTTTGACAATGATAGAAATGAAGAACCCCAATCAAATCAAGATGGTGAAAACATTGAAACTAGAGGACCTAGCATAATTCAATATAGAAGACAAGAAAATGATACTCAACCAAATGCATTAGAAAGATACTCCACCTTAGAAAATCAACAATTTAAGGGAGTCAAAAGATCATATAAGACTTCTAGACCCCTTGATAGATTTATCTCATATGAGTATTTTTTACCAAAGTATAGGGCTTGTCTAGCTAAAATTGTCTTATTTTGAATCTACCATATATAAACAAGCAAAAGAATATCCCGAATGGACAAAACCTGTAAATTAAGGGCACTTAAAAAATCTGACTTGGAAAATGTCTGATTTGCCTAAAGGTAAGAAAACTATAGGTTGTAGATGGGTGTATAAAGTTAAAACTAAGAGTAATGAGACCCTAGAAAGAAACGAGGTCAGGTTAGTTGTCAAAAGGTACGTACAAAAATATGGGATAGACTATGATGAGACATTTGCACCAGTAGCTAGGATGACTTCAATTAGGACCCTCATTGTTGTTGCCACTATTAAGGGTTGACCTATCTACCAAATGGACGTAAAAAATACATTTTTAAACGGAGACTTGAAAGAAGTTTATATGGATTCACTTCCTGGATATGAATTCTCCTCTAGTAAGCTATGTCACATAGGTGTGGGTGTGGGTGCGGATGCAGATGCGGGTGCGGATGTGACGATGCAGTACCTTAAAAAAACTTGGGTACAGGGTTGTGGTTGACTTCACCTAACACAAAGGAAGTTGTGTCCAAGTGTCGCACCCGCCTGGGTGTGGGTGCGATGTCCTGTTAGAAGAGTCCGTGTTACATAGCTGGTAAGGTACTTCGATTGAGAAAGGCCCCTTATGGTTTGAAACAGACACCCAAAGCTTGGTATGATTGCTTTAGTTATGTTATGTTAAAATTTGGTTTTAAACTTGTTAAATTATGTATATATAAATATATATATATACATATACTTATATATATATACATATACAGTTTTTCTTTTTATTCTCAAAATACCCGATAGGGGTATTTTAATAAAACCCCATGTAAACCCTTTTTCCTTTTTCTATTTTTCTTTTCTTCTCTTTTTCTTTTTCCCTTTTCCTTTTTTTCTTTTTACCTTTTTGTAAGACCACAAGGGCCCCACTCATGTAGTCGTTGGGGCCCTAACGGTCATATTTATGACCGTTGGGGCTCCCAACGACTACATGGGAGCCCCTTGTGGTCCCTTCTTCTTGGCTTCCTCCTCTATAAATAGAGGAGGCTTCCTCTTGTATTGTAAGGGTTGTTCACCCTCCTCTTTCTTTCTTCAATGATATCTAACTTATGACTTTTGGTCATTTTTCCCTTTAGTGGATTTTGTATACACTTTTAGTGTTTGTGTTCTTGGCTCTTGGAATCACTCTTAAACAGTGATTTGCTTTATTGGTGCTTCCGCAGCCCCCCTTTTCATTACATGGTATCAGAGCGTGGTTGGTGATCGGGCTTCTACTTTTTTTGTCTTGAGACGCGTGCCTCTCAAGCTTTTGAAGAAAGAAAGAAGATCATTCGGCTCCTATGGAACGTGATTCTAAAGTTGAGCTTTCTTTCAAGTTCAATGGATCCAATTATCTTATGTGGGCCTCCGCTATGGAAAATCATCTAAGAGGTAAGAAACTTTGGGGTTTTGTTATGGGAACTACTCCTGAACCCTCTCTTGTTCTCACTAAAATTGAAAATGAGGTTGAAAAAGCTTTGGATGGCGATGAACGCATCAAAGCTATCAATGACCATCAATCCAAAATTGAGGATTGGGAAAGTAATCATGCCAAAATTTTGGCATGGTTTATGAACAATGTGGACCTCAAAAATTGTGCAAATATTGCAAAATTTAGAAGAGCCAATGAGGCATGATTCTTTCTTACGGGTATGTATACCCAAAAAGATCTTGCTAGACAATTTTTTTGTCAAGAGAAAATTCGTTCCACTAGACAAGCGGATATGAGTGTCCGTGACTACTTTAGCTCTTTAACCCCTCTTTGGGATGTGCTCGTTCTTCTTGAGCCTAAATGGGTGGCTCCGGAAGATATTGAGTTAAGAAGAGAACAAATTGAAAAGCACTTTTTCCAATTTCTTCATGGTCTACGACCGGAATATGAACAAGTTAAAGCATCCCTTCTCCATAGAAGTAAAGCCTTACCCATTGAAGATGCCCTTGCCGAAGTATGCCAAGAACAAACTCGACTTGGCCTAAGTATCAAGAGTGATGAAGTTTTAGCCGTTTCTAGGCCCGAATCAAATGTAAAAGCATATAGACCTCCCCACTTTAACAAAAATAATGGATATAGAAAGGGAGTGATTTGTCACTATTGTAATGAACCGGGTCACATTAAACCGGTTTGCCCAAAGCTTAAAGAAAAAGTGGCCGCGGTTGGAGAAAATTCTCCAAAGAAGGAAGAAGAAAGTGTCAAAGAGGGAGATATCAAAGAAACTCTCAATCATATATCCGAAGTTCTCCAACATCTTCTCAAAACTTCTTCATCTTCAACATTCGGAGCAGCCGTCGCCTACTCTTCATCACCTCCAGGTATGTGGATACTAGACTCTGGTGCTTCTTTTCACATGACATCTCATAAAAACTCGCTTTCTAATGTTTTTTCCGAACCCATATCTTCTTATGTTTCAACGGCCGATGGGACATCTTTAGAAATTGAAAGTATTGGAACACTTGATTTTAAAAATTCTCAAACCTTCTTTGTTCGTAAAGTAAGAGTCGTTCCAAAAATTAATCTAAATCTTTTTTCTGTTTCCCAAATCACCGATCATGGATGCCAAGTCTCTTTCTCACCTAAAGATTGCACCATGCAGGATCTCTAGTCAGGAAAGCTGATTGGGCAAGGCCATAGAAGGGGTGATCTCTATTTTATGGATTTTTTGACTCTTCCATCTAAGTCATCTTGCAATCTTGTAAAGGACAAAAATATTGGTATTTGGCATGAGAAACTTGGTCATCCAAATTTTGTAAAAATGTCTCTCTTTCCTTTTTTGAACAATACTTGTAAAGACAATCATATGACTTGTAAAGATTGCATTTTGGGGAAATCCAAAGCTACTCCATTTCCTCAAAGATATTATTTCACCACTAGACCTTTTGAACTTGTTCATTCCGATGTATGGGTACCTTCCCCTATTTTGTTCAAAGGAGGATTTTCGTACTATGTGGTCTTTATTGATGACTTCACTCGATTTACATGGATTTACTTCTTAAGTCGCAAATCCGAAGTTTTTTCCTTCTTTAAAGAATTCCATGCGATGGTTAAAAATCAATTTTTGGGAAATCTATCAATTCTTAGGTCCGACTCGGGAGGTGAATACATGTCCAATGAATTTCAAAACTATTTAAAAGAAAACAGAATTTGCCATCAACGTTCTTGTCCAAACACTCCGCAACAAAATGGTCTTGCGAAAAGAAAGCATAGACACATAATAGAAACCACAAGAACCTTATTAATCTCAAAAAATATTCCAAAATCTTTTTGGGCCGAAGCAGTTCTAACCTCAACATATCTTATCAATAGAACTCCTTCATCTTCTTTAAAAAATCTTTCTCCATTTGCGAAACTTTATAATATGTCTCCCGATTATAAAAAACTAAGAATTTTCGTATATAAATGCTTTGTTTTAACTCACAAAAATGATAAACTTTCTTCTAGAGCTATTGAATGCATTTTCTTAGGATATGGCGAAAAACAAAAAGGTTATGAATGCTTTGACATATTCAATAATAAACTTTATATCTCAAAAGATGTCACATTCTTAGAAGAAGAAAATGGTTTTTTCGCATAAACCAAATAAAGATATTGATTATTCCTTTTTATTTGACTTATTACCTCAAGAAAAAGTCATTGATGATAATGTTGAACCTAGCGAATCGCTCATAGACGATTCTTTTGAACCTCCAAATGATGACCAAAATTTAGAAGAAAATGTACAAAGGCAAATACAAGTTTACTCTAGAAGAAATGAAAGTAATCCTCCTTGTGCCCTTGAAAAATTCTCTCAAAATGAGTCAACTGAAGAATCCTCAAAAAATATTCCAAAATCTTTTTGGGCCGAAGCAGTTCTAACCTCAACATATCTTATCAATAGAACTCCTTCATCTTCTTTAAAAAATCTTTCTCCATTTGAGAAACTTTACAATATGTCTCCCGATTATAAAAGACTAAGAATTTTCGTATATAAATGCTTTGTTTTAACTCACAAAAATGATAAACTTTCTTCTAAAGCTATTGAATGCATTTTCTTAGGATATGGCGAAAAACAAAAAGGTTATCAATGCTTTGACATATTCAATAATAAACTTTATATCTCAAAAGATGTCACATTCATAGAAGAAGAAAATGGTTTTTCGCATAAACCAAATGAAGATATTGATTATTCCTTTTTATTTGACTTATTACCTCAAGAAAAAGTCATTGATGATAATGTTGAACCTAGCGAATCGCTCATAGACGATTCTTTTGAACCTCCAAATGATGACCAAAATTTAGAAGAAAATGTACAAAGGCAAATACAAGTTTACTCTAGAAGAAATGAAAGTAATCCTCCTTGTGCCCTTGAAAAATTCTCTCAAAATGAGTCAACTGAAGAATCCTCTCAAAGAAGATGAAATCGTATTTCAAAAATACCAAATAGATTTGTATCTTATAATTATTTTTCTCCAAATTTTTGGGCATGTCTGCTTGCTCTTCACTCAATTCATGAACCAACTCATTATAATGATGCTAGACAATATGCTCATTGGAATGAAGCAATGGAACTGGAACTTAATGCACTTAAGAAGGCTCAAACTTGGGAAATCGTTGATCCACCCAATGGCAAGAAACCCATTGGATGTCGATGGGTTTTTAAAGTAAAAACTAAGAGCGATGGATCTTTAGAAAGATATAAGGCCAGGTTAGTGGCCAAGGGATATGCCCAAGAGTATGGGGTAGATTATGATGAAACCTTTGACCCTGTTGCTCGAATGACTAGTGTTCAAGCTCTTATTGCAATAGCCTCTACTAAAAAATGGCCAATTTTTCAACTAGATGTCAAAAATGCCTTTTTTAAATGAAAATTTAAATAAAGAAGTTTACATGGAACCACCTCCGGGTATGAATTTAAATGGTAAAATTTTGAAATTAAAAAAGGCCTTATATGGACTTAAGCAAGCTCCTAAAGCTTGGTATGATAAGTTTAGTAATGTATTAATCAATTTAGGATTTACTTCTTACTATACTGACACTGCTCCTTTTGTTAAGAAAACAGGTAATTTCATTGTTATTCTTCTGTTATATGTTGATGATATGATCATCACTGGGAATGACAAAAAGGGGGTAAATGATGTGAAGTCTATGTTAAAAGAAACTTTTGATATGTCTGACCTTGGATTCTTGAGATATTTTTTAAGAATTGAAGTGGCTTACTCCCCGCGAGGATACATTTTATCTTAAATGAAATTGGCAGCTGACATTTGTACCAAATCAGGAATATCTGATGAAAAGAAAGTTGAGACTCCCGAAGTTATCAATGCAAAACTGAGACTTGAAGATGGTGTTCTTCTTGAGGATCCAACCCCCTATCGTCAATTAATTGGATCTCTCACCTATTTATCCATCACCCGTCCATATATAGCTCATGCGGTTCATGCTGCAAGACAGTTTCAGCATGCACCTACTACAGTTCATATGGCGGCTATAATGAGAATTGTGCGATATATCAAAAATACCATCTCCAAGGGACTCTTCTTATCCTCTTCCTCATCTCTTGAATTAACTGCTTTTACTGATGCTGACTGGGGAGGAAATCCCAATGATCGTATCTCAACTACTAGTCTTTGCATTTTTTTAGGTGAATCTCTCATCTCGTGGAGATGCAAGAAGCAGCAAAAGGTCTCACTATCATCTACTGAAGCTGAATATCAGGCTATGACAATGACAACAATGGAAATCGTGTGGCTCAGAGGGCTCCTTGGTGACATGGGTGTCCTCATTTCCTCTCCCACCAAGCTCTGTTGTGATAACAAAAGTGCGATCTACATTGCAAGCAATCATACGTTTCACGAACGGACCAAGCATATCGAGATGGATCGCCACTACGTTCGAGATGAATACCTCAGAGGAACTATCACATTACCATATGTCACTTCAGAATATCAACTTGCTGACTTCTTCACAAAAGCGCTCCCCACTCCACGATTTATGTTTCTTCTTAGCAAACTTTCGGTCTTCTCCCCGTAAAGTTTAAGGGGGCGTGTTAAATTATGTATATATAAATATAAATATATATATATATACATATATGTATATATATACAGTTTTTCTTTCTATTCTCAAAATACCCGATAAGGGTATTTTAGTAAAACCCCATGTAAACCCTTTTTCCTTTTTCTATTTTTCTTTTCTTCTCTTTTTCTTTTTCCCTTTTCCTTTTTTTCTTTTTACCTTTTTGTAAGACCACAAGGGCCCCACTCATGTAGTCGTTGGGGCCCCAACGGTCATATTTATGACCGTTGGGGCTCCCAACGACTACATGGGAGCCCCTTGTGGTCCCTTCTTCTTGGCTTCCTCCTCTATAAATAGAGGAGGCTTCCTCTTGTATTGTAAGGGTTGTTCACCCTCCTCTTTCTTTCTTCAATAATATCCAACTTATGACTTTTGGTCATTTTTCCCTTTAGTGGAGTTTTGTATACACTTTTAGTGTTTGTGTTCTTGGCTCTTGGAATCACTCTTAAAGAGTGATTTGCTTTATTGGTGCTTCCGCAACCCCCCTTTTCATTACATGGTATCAGAGCTTATGGTTTGAAACAGACACCCAAAGCTTGGTATGATTGCTTTAGTTATGTTATGTTAAAACTTGGTTTTAAACCTTGTTATACTGATATTTCCATGTTCACTAAGAAATCTGATGTAAGGATTGTTATACTTATCCTTTATGTTGATGATATAATCATTACAGGTGACGACAAAGAGGGAGTAAAGTATATTAAATATATTATTAAAAATACTTGGGTGCAGGGTTGTGGTTGACTTCACCTAACACAAAGGAAATTGTGTCCAAGTGTCTCACCCGCCTGGGTGTGGGTGCGATGTCCTGTTAGAAGAGTCTGTGTTACATAGCTGGTAAGGTACTTCGATTGAGAAAGGCTCCTTATGGTTTGAAACAGACACCCAAAGCTTGGTATGATTGCTTTAGTTATGTTATGTTAAAACTTGGTTTTAAACCTTGTTATACCGATATTTCCATGTTCACTAAGAAATATGATGTAGGGATCGTTATACTTATCCTTTATGTTGATGATATGATCATTATAGGTGACGACAAAGAGGGAGTAAAGTATATTAAATGTATTATTAAAAAATATTTTGAAATGACTGATCTTAGATTTCTTAGATTTTTCCTTTGAATTGAGATTGCTTACTCTCCTAGTGGATACCTGCTTTCTCAACCCAAGTTTGCTAAGGATATTATTGATCAGTCAGACATTATTGATGAAAAAAGGGTGGACACACCTAAAGTTATTAATGCCAAGATGAAGATTGACGATGAGGACACCTCTGGATGATCCTACTCCATATCGCCAAATGATTGGCGTCTTGACTTGTTTAACTATTACTAGGTCTAATATTGTGCATGCACTGCTAGCCAATTCCAACATTCTCCCACCACCGTTCACATGAGTGTTGTGATGAGAATTGTTAGATATTTACAAACCTCTATCTCTAGAGGTCTTTTGTTATCCTTCTCTTTCTCTCTTGAGTTGATTGCTTATTCTAACTCAAATTGGGTAGGATATTCAAATGATTGACGTTCAACTACTGGTTTTTGTACTTTTTTAAGTGATTATCTGGTGTCGTGGAAGCTATGTCACATGGGTGCGGGTGCGGCAATTTCAAAAAACGTGGGTGCGGGGGTGTGGAAATATACATATATATATATATATATATATATATATATATATATATATATATATATATATATATATATATATATATATAAAGTCCAAAAGTTGGACATAAATGACCCTAGGTGCGTTGATTGCACCCAGGGTCAGGTTGACCGCATCGGGTGCGGGTGCGGCACCTAGTTGAAGAGTCCCTGTGACAGCGTGAAAGTGTAAAAAGCAACAGAAAATATATTTATCATCTAATGAAGCTAAGTATTGTGCAATGACTACGACAACATCAAAGATCGTTTGATTGCGAAGATTACTTGAAGATATGAGCATTCATCTTGAGACACCTTCCAGACTGTGTTGTGATAATAAGAGTGTAATATACATAGTTGGTAACCATACATTTCATGAAAAAACCAAGCATATAGAAATGAATTGCCACTATGTGCGTGAAGAATTTCTGAGAAAGACCATCACCTTACCTTATGTTACTTCTGAGTATCAACTAGCAGACTTCTTCACCAAGGCGCTTCTGTCACCTCAATTTTATTTTATTTTTGACAAACTTTCGATTATCACATCGTAAGTTTGAGGGGGGTGTTAAAATGTATTATATATATATCATTTTCTGTGTATGTAAACTGAAATACTCATCAAGGGTATTTCGGTGATGTTAGCATTGTAATAGGCATCAGCCCACTAGGGACCGACAACTTCTTTTTTATTTTATTGTCTTTTCTTTTTATTTATGTTTTTACTGTTGTAAAGGTGTTGTTGAGAGCTGGTCCAATAGCTAGTTGGACCAGCCCCTTGTGTATGGGAGTGTGAGAAATCAGATGTGGGAGTCACCTTACTATCGTAGCAAGAGATAGAGAGAGAGGTAAGAGGGAAGAGAGAAATAAATGTTGGGCGGCAATGATGTCTTCTCCCCTTTCCATTGATATTTATATGTTGTACGAGTGGTACAATACAGTACAATAGTACAATACAGTACAATAGTACAATACAGTACAATATGTTGTACAATACAGTACAATAGTACAATACAGTACAGTATGCTGTACAAGTGGTACAATACAGTACAGAAATATATTCATTTACATATACATATTTAACAGCCTCCCTCAAGTTGAGGATGATCTTCAATCATGCTCAACTTGCCCTTAAGTAACCAAAATTGATGACTAACCAATCCTTTGGTGAAGATGTCTGCTACTTGGTCTTCTGATCTGACATACGAAGCCTCAATTTCTTCTGTTTCAATCTTTTGTCTAACAAAATGCTGATCAATCTCAATGTGCTTCGTGCGACAATGATGAATAGGGTTAAAAGAAATATTAATGGCACTTTGATTATCACATAAAAGCAGAGAGGAAGAGATAGGTTCATTCAACTCTTGAAGAAGATGCCGTACCCAAGTGACATCAGCTGTCCCTGCTGCCATTGCCCTGTACTCTGCCTCAGTGCTGGATTTAGCAATGGCCTTTTGTTTCTTACTACTCCAAGTGACAATATTTGGGCCAATAAAAACACAATATCCTGAAACCGACCTACGCTCATCAGGGTCCTCACCCCAATCTGCATCACAATATGTAAGTAAACGGTGTCCTGTAGTGAAGCTTTCATCTTTGTGATAGAGCAATCCATCTCCAATAGTCCCTTTCAGATATCTGAGAATACGCTTAATACATTCCATATGACAATCAGTGGGAGCATGCATAAACTGAGATGCTTGATTTACAGCATAAGCAATGTCAGGTCTTGTAAATGTAAGATATTGCAACATACCAACAATGCGGCGATATAAAGTGGAATCATGATATAATTGGCCTTCTTTTGCACTAAACTTATGATTTAAGACAGATGGGGTGCTGAGAGGTTTACAATTAATCATACCAGTGGTGTGAAGAATGTCAAGAGTATACTTGTGTTGACTTAGAGTGAGTCGATCATCTTGTCTATCGACTTCAACTCCCAAGAAGTATCGCAATGGGCCTAAGTCCTTCATCTTGAATTTGGCCATGAGTAAAGACTTGACCAAGGCAATATGTGCATCATCACTCCCAGTGATAATGATGTCATCAACATATATAAGAACCCAAGTAGTAACATGATCATTCTTATACATAAATAAAGAATGATCAAGTATACTCTTAGAAAAGCCATGCTGCTGAATTTCCATGGAGAAACTCTCAAACCAAGACCGAGATGCCTGTTTTAAACCATAAAGAGACCTTCTCAATTTACAAACCCATGTAGCCGCATCATGTTCACTATATCCAGGAGGTTGCTCCATATACACCTCTTCCTTCAAGTCCCCATGTAGGAACGCATTCTTGACATCCAACTGGCTAAGAGACCAACCATGCTGAAGTGCCAAAGTGAGGATCACACGAATGGTGCCAATTTTGACAACAGGGCTAAAAGTTTCCTCATAATCTTGCCCATATTGTTGTGTGAATCCGCGTGCAACAAGGCGAGCTTTATATCTTTCAATGCTACCATCTGGTTTACGCTTGATCTTGTAAACCCATTTGGAACCAACAACATTTCTATCAACAGGTCGAGGAACAATATCCCATGTATGACATTCATGAAGTGCTGCCATTTCTTCGTTCATAGCTTCAACCCAAGCTCGAGAATGGGCTGCCTGATGGAAAGTAGACGGCTCTTTCTCTTTGGCCACATTGGTTAGAAACAACTGAAAGTCAAGAGAAAAATTGTTGTAACTAACCCAACGATGGATAGGATGCCTTTCACGTGTGGATCGTCGAAGAGGGGGAGCCTCGTGAGATGGAGTTGAAGGGGCTCCTCGACGGGCATAAACCAAACCTGAAAACCGTGAAGGTGCATCCTGGATGATGGAGTTGTCTGCTTCAAACTGAATTGGTTCATCAACAACAGGATCTCTGATAGAGTCATATATCAAAGTATCACAAAGCCATGGATCATAAGTAGTTTGCTCATATACCTGAGAAGTATCACAAGTGCTGAAATGGTCATCATCAAAAACAACATTTCTAAGACGTACATGTTTCCACGTCGTTCACCCTTAGCGAGCATCTTCTTGGTTCGAAGGTCCTTAAGACAAATAGAAGACGGAGTAAATTCCATGGATGAATTTGTTTCATCAACCAATTTAGAAACAGATAAAATGTTTTTCTCAATGGCAGGAGTGAGTAAGACATTTTTCAATGGTAGTGTAGATTGTGACAAAGAGAGAGATGCATTTCCAGTATGAGAAATAGGGTGGTGGGAACCATCTCCCGTGACAATAGTGCCAGTGCCAATATAAGGAACCATGTTGGAAAGTTTACCTGCATCAGAAGTAACATGTGCGGCAGTTCCAGAATCAATATACCAAACTCCATCATCATTCTGACGCAAATTCATGTTGTTAAATGCAGTCATCAGAATTTGTTGCACATCATGTGGCAACCCTGCACTCTGTCCCTGATCAGTACCCTGATGTGCTCGAAAATTTCCCTGCGGCTGCCCCTGAAACTGTCTAACATTCATCTGTCCAGCTCTTGGTCCTGGCCTCCCTGCCTTGTTGCGATTCTGTGGGTTGTGCCAACAATCTGCTTTCACATGGCCACGCTTGTTGCAATGGAAGCAAGTAGGGACACGGGTACCTCTAGTGGCAGGTGGAGCAGTAGGAGTAGGAAGGAGTCCTCCACGGCCCATATGAGCAGCAGGTGGACGAAATGAGGTAGACCCAGATGTAAACATGACAGGATGAGGATCATCAATAAGATGATCTTGAGTCAAACTAACTTCATACTGTAGGAGTTTGGCCTGTAAATCCTCAAAGCATGGAAGTGTAGAGGCAACCTGTAATGCAGTGCAAAACATACGATATTGGGGCCCAAGGCTTCCCAATACCTGCTGAACAACATCTCTGTCAGAAACAGGATATCCAATAGCGGCCAACTGATCAATGATAATTTTGATATCCCCTAGAAATTCAGTAATGGTCTTAGTTCCCTTTCGCATAGATTAGAACTGCCATTTCAGTTGAAGTGCACGTGATTCAGAAACCTGTGAATAAGAGTGAGCAAGATGTCTCCATAGTTCTGGAGCAGTAAAATGGTCAGAGATAGTTTGTAATATACGATCAGATAACGTGGCAGTCAAATAGGCAACCACAGATTGGTCCTTCTGAAACCAAACATCATACGCAGGATTTGGAATAGCAATGCAACTCACCTTCCCATCATTACCAGTTACCTCTTGCGTAATAGTCATAGGTGGGGCGGGTGATCCCCCATCCAGATGCCCGGAAAGACCATGACTTCGGATAAACGGCAGAATTTGGCGTTTCCAAAGTAAGTAGTTATCATGAGTTAATTTGTGAGAAACAAGTTGAGAAAGAAATCCGGGGCTGATTTTAGAATCCATAAGGAAGAAGATCAAAGATGAATCAAACAGCACGACAGAAATTCGTAGGTTGTACGGACAGAACCGTACGGACAGAAATTTTTGAGTTTTGGAAATCACGATTTTTTAGTTAATCGTGCAGAATGTACGATTTATCAACTATATTACAAGAAATAGATAAGAAATCACAAGAAGTTTGAGAAAAGAGGCACTTTTGAGAAATGAGGGTTCCCAAATTTGGGGAAAACAGAAATTAGGGTTGATAAAATTGGGGATAACAGAATATGTAAGAAGGAAAAGATGCACGATATGAGGAAATGAAGAAACGACGTCGAAATATAGTGATTCAACGGAGAAACAACAGAGAAAAGATGAAAAAAAACACTTTCCTTGAGAACGCCCAAAAACGCACGTCAAGGTCCTTAGGGGCCTTCCAGATGATCGTGATTACCACGCCCTTGGCTTTGATACCATGTGAGAAATCAGATGTGGGAGTCACCTTACTATCGTAGCAAGAGATAGAGAGAGAGGTAAGAGGGAAGAGAGAAAAAAAATGTTGGGCGGCAATGATGTCTTCTCCCCTTTCCATTGATATTTATATGTTGTACGAGTGGTACAATACAGTACAATACAGTACAGTATGTTGTACAATACAGTACAATACAGTACAATAGTACAATACAGTACAGTATGCTGTACAATACAGTACAATACAGTACAGTAGTACAATACAGTACAGTATGTTGTACAAGTGGTACAATACAGTACAGAAATATATTCATTTACATATACATATTTAACAGGGAGTACCTATTTAAAGGCACTCCCTCCTTTGTATTATGTTATGCTTGTTTCTAAGCATATTTGAATAAATCCCTATTATTTTTACTTGTGTTTGCTCTCTTTTGAGAGATTGTGTGTTAGCCCTTAGTGTCTCTTTGTATTTAGCCCATTTGAGGCTTTTGTACTTGTAAGTGTGCCCCTTTGTAGCCACTTTGGCATTGTATTTGTGCACTTGTTGCTTCATTACAAAAGTGCCCTTTAACAGCCAAATATGATAGTATCAAATGTATTTGTCAAATAGTTGACATATTCTTCTAAAAGCATATAGGGAGAAATATGGCATGTTCATCATTACCGTCCATGACTATTAATAGATGTTAAGAAGACCGTCATATATGATCTTACAATAAAAACAAAATTTCCAAAAGTACAATTGCTCTAACATAAAAAGTTCAATTTTATATTGAAAGAAGAAGGATTTCCATGCTTTGGAAGCAAGCTTCCCATAAACCTTCATAAAGCCAAACTGAGCTTCTGAGGTGGTCTACTTTACCAGAAATGGATCCAGCCTTTACAGGTATTCCAAGTCTATATCAAAGAGGGTTACTGATGACATCCTCGAGACTGTAACTGGAAATAGTAAAGTTGAGATAACCCATTCTTTCAGGTGGATTTCTAAAACATTCAATGACACTCGGACAGCGCCTCAAACTCATACAACTCCCATCTTATGAAGCCATAATATGTTAAAACACCGCTTTGACAAAATATTTGGCTGCATAACCCAGATGACTCTTGGTTTCACTGCATTAACAAGTTACCAAAAATATGACACCAAAAGGAAAAAACGTCATGCAACACTCAAACAAACAAATAGGTTTATTTAGGGCACATTTGGAAGAGGGAAAATGCTAGGAAAAATGCAAGTTGAAAAGAAAAACTGGCAACTTTTTCATTCATTCCAAACAATTGAACATTTTGAAAGGAAAGATTTTTTATTTTGCCCTGATTTTGACAGGAAAATTCTCTCAATTCAGAGATGGAGAAAATTTTCCTATCAAAAACTTTAGTTTCCTCACTCTAATTAAAAAACTCTAACTCTAATTAAAAAACTCTAACTCAAACAAGAGAAAATTTTTATAAAGAAAATTTCTCATACAAAAGCTTTTCATAGGCAAAATTTTATTTTCCTATGAGATTTTTTCCTGCTGCCAAGCATGCCCTCAGGAAATCATTTTCAAATACTAAAAAAGAAAACTTACATATTTCAATACTCATTTTAAAGCAAGCTCATCCCCTAAGCCAATAATTCATAATTTTAATTGGCCATCAAATGAGATTATTAAATAGAAGTGCATACCTGCGGATGAAGACGGCCACATAACTCAGCTGCAATTTTACGAACGTCTTCAAATTCCAATAAATGAAATGCCCTTATTAAAACCAAAAGCAAAGTTATACTTGAAATCAAGTTGTTTTTTCACAATAATGATCATGGATGATCTAAGACTACCTGTTTACCAGAAGGGCAGCTATGCAATCTTGATCAGCATTCTCTGCAAACAGATTCATTAATAGTCTTTACTTATCAAGGAAACAGATATTTCAGTAAAAATGTGAAGTGTTGTCAACATGCAAGGCAAATGAATTCTGTCAACAAATGCATTTTCAAAACTAGACCCCACAAAATTTAAGATAATCACATCGCTATTTTCCACATCCAAATTCAGCATCTAATTATTCTAATCTCATCCTAAAAATTGCTGTACCAAACACATGTATAAAGGCATTTATGAGTCGAAAAAACTCTGCTTGCTTTTATGCTATTCTAGTAGTCAGCTCTAGATAATAAAGAACAAAGAGTCAAGGCTCATAAAGCTGACACCATGTTCTTGGGATAAAGCTTGATTTATTTTGAGATGGAAATACCCCACTGAATAAACTAAGAACCAGCTAAATTGGGCTAAATAAAAGCTTACATTGGATTTTGTTTTATATATTATCATTAGGTCTGGTAAAGGAACCAAGCCGCTCATGACTCGGCTTAGTTTGGCTCGTCACGAACTTGTTCATGATCGGTTTAAAAGATTCAGTGTGGGGCTCAGCCTTCACTGCAGAAACTAAGAAAAGAGAGAGAGAAGAGGGGGATTCACAATGACTGGGGGCGGCGCACGTTAACCCAACCTCCCAGCCCTAAACATTATAAATAGGTAAAAATACAATAGCTGGAAAAATTACAAACATGCCATTAATGAAATGGCATTGAGCATGTGTTAAAAGTTAAAACATAACGTGCGTATGGATCTGGATCCAGATCCATACGCATACCATATTTTAACACCCTCCTTCAAGTTGTACGTGGTCTTGGAGCATGTACAACTTGCTCTTCAAATACCAAAATTGATGTCCTGTTAACCCCTTGGTAAACAAGTCTGCCACTTGATCTTCTGTTCGAACATGACGTAGTTCTATCTCCTTCATCTCGACTTTCTGCCGTATAAAATGTTGATCAATCTCAATGTGCTTCGTTCTGCTATGCTGAATAGGATTACATGCAATGCTTATTGCGCTTTGATTGTCACATAGAAGAAATGATCGAATAATTGTCTTTCCAAGATCACTCAATAAGTGTCTAATCCATGTAACGTCTGCCGTGCCTGCAGCCATCGACCTGTATTCAGCCTCTGTACTTGACCGTGCCACTGCCTTTTGTTTTATGCTGCTCCAGGACACTAAATTGTGTCCAATATATACACAATATCCAGAGACAGATCGTCTCTCATCTGGATCCCCTGCCCAATCTGCGTCTGTATAAGTGATGAGTTCATGCCCTCTATGCAGGTTATCGTTCTTGCAATAAACAAGTCCATCTCCTATAGTTCCTTTTAAATATCGTAAAATGCGCTTCACAGCTTCCATATGACCTTCCGTTGGAGCATGCATAAACTGGGATACCTGATTGACAGCATATACTATATCAGGTCTGGTAAAAGTCAAGTACTACAGCATCCCCACAAGGCTTCTATACGTTGTTGGGTTGACACAAAGATGACCATCTTCAGAGCTTAGTCTTTGATGTAATACACTTGGAGTGCTGACTGGTTTGCAATTCATCATCCCGGCTCTTTCTAGAAGATCAAAAGTGTATTTTTGTTGCATGAGTGTCAATATGTCTTGTTGCCTGTCAACTTCCACACCAAGGAAGTATCTCAACCCCCCTAAATCTTTCATCTTGAAAGTTTTCATTAAAAACTGTTTCAGGTCTTGCACATGATTATCTGAGCTCCCAGTGATCACAATGTCATCAACATATATAAGAAGAAGTATAATGATGCCTGTCTTTTGGTAAATAAAGAGCGAGTGGTCCAGAGAGCATCTTTTAAAACCATAGCTTTGAATTTGCATAGAAAAACTTTCAAACCAAGAACGGGACGCCTGTTTCAACCCATACAGAGATTTCCTTAGTTTGCACACCCAGGCAGTAGGATCCTTTTCGGCATAACCAGGAGGTTGCTCCATATACACTTCTTCCTTTAAAGTTTCATGTAAGAATGCATTTTTAACATCCATCTGGCTAAGCCTCCATCCTCGGTCGACTGCTAGGGATATGATGACACGAATTGTACCCATTTTGACTACTGGACTAAAAGTTTCATCGTAATCTTCACCATATTGTTGTGTGAATCCCCGAGCAACAAGTAGCGCTTTATATCTGTCAATACTTCCTTCAGGCTTATACTTTGTTTTATAAACCCATTTTGAGCCAACTACATTCTTTCCTTCTAGCCGAGGTACTATTTCCCAAGTCTGGCACTCATGAAGTGCTTCCATTTCTTCATTCATAGCTTCAGTCCAATGACGAGATTGAAGAGCTTGATTAAAGCAAGTGGGTTCATCCTGTTTTGTGAGCTGAGACATAAACAACTGGAAATCAAGAGAAAAGGTCTTATAACTCACCCATCGTTGAATAGGATGCCTAATGCGTGACGACCTTTGAGCCGAATCATTAGCGATGCTTTCCACATTCCTCTGCTTTATATTTTTGTCTCGTCTAGTGTATATCTGTCCAGAGAAGCGTTCTACTGGGGTTGGTTCAACACGCATCTGTGAGTCATCCAACCCCCGGCTCAAGCCAAAGGAAGTACAATTCGCCTGACATGTTTCTTCTGTATTAGCAAAAAGATCTGCGCTCATCCATGGATTATATACCTCTACTTCTCGAGATGGCAACGCTTCAGAGTCATTTACCTGAAAATTTTGTTCATCAAAAACAACATTCCTAGAGGTCCTAATACGTTTTGTAGTAGGATCATAGCATCGATAGCCTTTGTATTCATCCGCATACCCAACGAATCTGCACTTAACGACCTTGTCCTGAAACTTATTTCACAGAGATGAATCAATATGTACATAACATACACAACCAAAAACACACAACTCATCATAAGAAGGATGTTGCCCAAATAAAGTATAATATGGAGAGTGTTGATCCAGAAGTGCCATAGGAAGACGATTTATGACATGAACAGATGTATGAAAAACTTCTGTCCAGAGACTAACGGGCACATTGCTATCATGTAACATGCTCATCGCACTCTCGACAATATGCCTGTGTTTCCTTTCCGCAACCCCATTTTGTTGAGGTGTATGAGGGCAAGAAACCTGTCGACTTATTCCTTTATCCCGAAGAAAGGCAATAAACTCGTTTGATGAATACTCGTCCCCACCATCACATTGTAAATGCACAATATCACAGGAAAACTTTGTTTTGACCATCGAATGGAATTCCCGAAATACTTGAAAAACTTCATGCTTATGTTTCAAGTATAACGGGAATAAGAATCAATAAAGATAACATAGTAACGATTACCAGAAAGAGAAGGAATAGGTGCGGGTCCGAAACAAAAGAAAACACCCGTACCTTTTTGACGTTCGAAAAGAAAGATTGATGAAAATGTTGGATATCCGGAGAAGAAGAGGGTTTCCTCTTCTCCCTTCTCCTTCTTTCTTTCTCTTTCTTTTCTCTCTTTTCCTCTCTTTCTCTTTCTTTCTTTTCTTTCTTTTTTTTTTTGAGTTTTTATAGAAGAATAGGAGGTGACGCCCACCCCACTCTTTTCCAACCCCTTTCTAAAGTGGACTAGAGAGAGGACTTCCCCTTTGGGAGCCCTTCTCCAACCTCTTTCCAATTTTTTATAAAATTCTAACTTTGTTGACTTTTCCACCTTTCCTAATTTATAAAGTAATTATTTTTTTTTGGATATTTTCTACTTTAAGCCATTCCCATATCTATTAAGGATTCTTCTAAATAGTGCAATTAGTTGGCCAATACTGAAATTCGGAATTAATTATAATTTAATAATAAAATTATTAATTATTTATTACTAATTAAATATCCAGAAGCTTCCAGAGGGTACCTCATCCCTCAAGGAGTCTTTCTAACTTTAAATAACCTCAATTCAAACCTTATATTGAATTTAAAGCTATATTTTCGTTGAATCTGGATTTTGGATCTAGATCTGGATCCAAGATCCAAATCCATACTCAAAACCCATTTGGATCCTAAGCTGGATCAATTCCTAATTAATATGGGCCTTGGACAGAGTCCAGATCCATATTAATTTGGATCATAAACATTGGATCCAGTTCGATCCAAATTCGGACATGGCTCTTCGAGGCGGTCCTTTTTTGAAAAAAGGTAATTTTTGGGTCAACCGTAGCCTAAATTCGAAAAAGTAAAGTATCGTTGAACTCAGAATTTCAAGACGCATCTAACGATATATAATTTGAATTTTGCTTCCGAAATTTGCTCGAATTTAACTTGAATTTTGCTCAAATTTTACTTGAATTTAAAGGTCGAAAATAAAACCTTTTATCACCTTTCTATTTGGCTCATTTAGACCTTGTCGATGAGACCAGGGCCAAGCCCAAACTCAACTAACATATTCCTAATATCGAGTATTTACCGATTTTTCTTTTATACTTTAGTCAAATTTTCAGAAATCTCTAATTTAACTGTGAAAAAATACGCGACATTACACGCGTCCCCCTTTAGTCACGAGGAGGTCGTCTCGTAGCCAAAATCACAGAGTCTTTTCTGCCTGCACTAGAGAAACAAGGTGTTGCGCTGTCGTGTCCTACTGCATTCCTTCACGGATGCGATTCAACAATACGTTGTCCAAGCGAACTTCAGAAGAATCCGCCCGCACAACCACCAGTTCTGCCTTGCAACTTAGGATGTCAGCAATAACGTTGGTCTTTCCCACCTTATACTCTAAAGCGAAGTCAAACTCAGCTAGAAACATTTGCCATCGAGCTTGCTTGGGTGTCAGCTTCTTCTGCGTCTGAAAACAGCTCATGGCGACATTGTCCATCTTGACGACAAACTAGGCCCCCAGAAGATAGTGCCGCCAGGTCTTGAGGCAGTGCATGATGGCCATCATCTCACGGTCGTACACCGTGTAGCGCCTATCTGCATCCTTTAGCTTCAGACTCTCATAAGCAATTGGATGGCCCTCCTGCATAATTACTGAGCCGATGGTAAAGTCTGAGACATCGGTGTAGACTTCAAAGGGTCTTGAGTGGTCCGACAACCGCAACACTAGTTCCCTCACAAAGGCTTTCTTCAAGCCGTCGAAGGCATCTTGGCAGACTCCTCTCCAGAGTCATACCCAATTCTTCTTTAGCAAATCTGTGAGGGACGCAGCAATGAGAGAGTAACATTTGATGAATCGCCGATAATAGTTGGCCAAGCCAAAAAATGACCGCAACTCTGGCACCTTAGTCAGCGGATTTCATTCCTGCATGGCTCTTATCTTCTGTCTGTCCATGTGAATTAAACCACGTCCCACGACGTGGCCAAGAAAGTTGATCTCCTCCTAGCCGAAAAGACACTTCTCTCGCTTGACATAGAGGTCATTTTCTTTCAACACTTGAAACATTGATCGCAAGTGCCCGACATGTTTCTCCATGCTGCTGATGTAAATCATGATGTCGTCGAGATAAACTACCACGAAGTTGTCTAAGTAAGAGTAAAAGATATTGTTCATCAACGTCGTGAATGTGGCCGGCACATTAGTCAACCTGAATGGCATCACTAAGAATTCATAGGCATCATAGCGAGTGACACAAGTCATCTTGGGCTCATCACCATCAACAATTCTCACTTGCCAGTAACTTGATCGCAGATCCAGCTTTGAAAAGACACGGGCACTGCCTACAGGTCGAACAAGTCCGCTATCAGTGGCAACAGATACTTGTTTTCATCATGACCTTGTTTAACGCACGGTAATCCACACATAGTCATTTGGAACCATCATGCTTCACTTGGAAGAGCACCGAGACGCCAAAGGGTGCTTTAGAAGGACGAATAATTCCTGCCTCCAACATCTCGTCCAACTGCCTGCGCAGCTCTTTCAATTCAGTCGGCCCCATGCGATAAGAGACCATGGCAAGGGGCTTTGCTCCAAGGGTCAACTCTATCTTGTGGTCAACCTCACATCTCGACAGCAAACGCTTCGACAGTTTCGAGGGCATCACTTCCCGAAACTCAACAAATAGTGAGGCAATGGTCGGCGGCACTGCTGCTTCCACCTTCCCTTCTTCGATGCGCACGACGACTAGGAATGTCTGTTATCCCCGCTTGACACTCTTCTTCAACTGCATAGCAGATAGCATTGAAGACTTGCCTCCAAGAGTAAGGCATTGCACAGTGTGTGAAAGGTTTGGCCACATGATTGTCAGCGAATTAAACTTCGACAACATCATCACATTCTGGCTACGAAGAAACTCCATGCTAAAAATCATCCTGAAGTCGTCTAGAAACACCACTGAGAAGTTGGCTTTGCCAGCCCAACTCCCAATTTGGATCGTCACATCCCTTACTTCACCAAGGATTAACTTGGCCTCAGAGTTCACCGTCTTGATGGTCCTCTGCTTTTGCTCAGGCTTTAAGCTCAATCGCTCTGCTTCTTCCCTCGAAACGAAGTTATGCGTGGTCCCGAAGTCTACCATTGTCGTAATAGACTTTTCATTCGCACTGACTTCCAGATACATGAGTTCTTTACTAACAGGCATGCTCTCGGCAGCGCAACTTCTAACTGCATTTATCGTCTACATGGCTCCCATCCTTGGTTGTACGACCTCGACGTCACTACTCTTTGTCTGCACTGCATTGACCTGCCCGTCGTCCCTCACGAGGCGCTTTGGACATTGTCTAACGATATGTCTGTCGCCACAGAACCAACAAGTCACAACCGACCCTTTGTTGTCGTTATTGTTTTGCTTTCTATAATTCTGTCTCTTATTAGAATGATGTTGAGTCGACGCATCACCTTCATTGTCGAGTTGATCCTCCTGCTTGCCTCCGTGGTCCGGCTTCTTTCCAGCCTTAGTCGATAGAGTGAAGGACTTGCGTTGTGTATCGACTAGTCGCTCGGCCATCAATACGCATCGTTCAAAGTCTTGAGATTGCTCATTTCCAATTCAGACTGTGCCCAAGGTTGTAGTCCCACAATAAACCAATTGAGTCTTTCTTCATCAAGCATATTGGGTACATCTAGCATGAGCTTCTGGAACGCCCTGATATAGTCTATCAAGGCTCCAGTATGCTTGTGTTCTAACACCATCTGATAAACTTGACGTTGTTCATTCCTCAGCATAAAGTAGTTTCGTAGCTCAATTTTGAAAGTTTCAAAGGTATCAATCACACAGTGGCCTCTTTTCATGTCGCTATGTTTCCACCTCCACCAGGTTATAGCATCTTCGTCAAGTAGAGTTGTTGCCTTTACCCTGAGGTCTTCGATCACTACATTCTAAATGTCCAAGTAGTCTTTCACCTAGAACAGAAAGTTCTCTGTGGCCTTATTATCCCTGAAACCATTAAATTTCGTTGGCATCGACATATCTATCTTTGATGGCCTATCGCTATTTCCGCCATTTAGGGTAACTGTTTGCTGCAAAGTGTGGTTTCTTAATTGAAGCTCTCCTACTTTAGTCTGAAGGGTGCCCACTGTCGTAGTCAGCGAAGTAGCTTGTCCAATCAGCAAGTTTACCTGCTCTCGCAGCCTTGTCACCTCATTGTCCAGTCCTCTGAACGACTCAACTGCGCATGAAATTGCTTCCTCGTGTGAAATCCCATCAGCCACCAGTCTGTTGACAGTCTCGGCCATTTCCTCATGGCCCCGAGGTAAACTCATCTCCTCAGCTTCGATAATTGCCTTACCTTTAGTGTTACACAAGTTATATCGGGGCGCCATGATGTCTTGCTCACAAATTGCGGCTTGTCGGCGCGTCTCTCGACACTGATTCCTGAGTCCCTTCCTCAGCTCGAGAATGGGCTCTGGTACCACTTGTCACGGGGCTATTTTTTCAATAAAGCTTTTCGCATTTGCATTCATTCACAATTTTGCCTGCAGGCACATTACAGTTTAAATTTACGGGCTAACCCTTTAGAGTATTGATCAACCTAAACCAAAGTACAAGGGTGGCACGAAAAAAGTTACAAGTGACTCGACACTTTACATCAAGACTCAACCAAAGCAAAACAGACTCTAGACACAACAGTACAAAATAGGTCACAAGGGAACAAATGCAATCACTAGGCTAAACAAACTGATGAAATTTTGCGTGCCTAGCCAATTCTGCAATGCTTATAACTCAAATTCACATGAACAAATAACTTTCAAGTATTACTAGATATGCCAGCATATTAATGAGTCATCCTCTTCTTTCAGTAAGATACTTATACAAATGCAGGGTGGAGAGATGATGTGATGGATCTTACCATTGGTTTTGGTATCACAAAGTTGAAAAACTATGTGGTGGATACACTACCAATTTTGGCACTTTTTCCTGGAGATTCAGTTATCATGGAGAGTATAACAATAAAGTATTTCTATCATGTAGTTATGGAAAGTAAAAGTGATGGCTTCTATTATCAGTAAGATTACATGGATCTTTGATCTACTCATATACTGGCGATCAATCAACAGCCACTACCCATTTTTTGTGGTAATAAGAGTGCCATATGTAGCTAGTTTCTATGCACTCCTAATCACATTGAGATGGATTCTTACATTATGATAGGACAATAGTTGGACGGTTGAATTGCGCAATCAAATGTATCTCCTAAACTTGGAGCTGCTAACATCTTCAAACAATCAATCCCTTGCGCTATTTCAGTTTCTCCAAACAAGACTAATCTTCCATGGTTTAAGAGAAAGCTTTAGCTCGCACAATGTGTTTCTATTAGTATACCTTCTATTTTGTTCTAAGGTAAATTTCATCATTTTACACTTTTTTTTAAAATTCTTGAAAGCTGTTTTTCTCTTTTTGGGTCACCGCTTGAACATTAGAACTCTCATTATATCCCGTTGTGATTTACAAAGTCCTCCATCTAGTGATGATAATTAAAAAAAAAACTCTGTTGTTTTCCATTGATTTCAAGAATAATAGACTAACTAAAACCAAAATAACCAATTTATTTCTTCTACTGCTGCATTAAATGTAAGATGTGGACAACAGCTAAAGAAATAAAACATTTATTTAATGAGGCTTCTTGTTGATTAAAACAGCAGCGCATACTAGCATAGTTATTCGTCATTGAACAAACATAGAGATGTTGATAGGTTTTGCATACTATACAGAAGCATTTTATGTGCAATTAAGCCAAATAATAAAATGAAACACATACCATCATATTTTTCTGAACTGGGCAGTTTACCATACACAATGGAAGAGTTTAGATCATCTAAAACTCTCAATGGAAGTATCCTGATGATAAGAAGTGGACATAGCCGGCTGAACAGTAAATCTTTCAATTCAATGGAATCATTTTCTATATAACTTCCATCTTTCCATTTGAAAAGAAGAGACTCATTAATCCTGCAGAAAGACAAGGAACAAGAGGGATTTGTCAGAACTCAGAGAAAAAATCATGTACTCATTGGCCTCCTAACAAAGATCCCAAAAAAAATATGAAAAAAAGCACAAGATCATGCATAATAAATTATCATAATCAACAATCTGGCATTTTTCAACAAGCTTAAACTGACATAAAATGCACATGCAGTAGGCAACTAAATGTCCAATATGTCCAGATAGTGTTCTTATGGTAATGTAAATAAAAATAATTGATTTAGAGCAGTATGTGACATACTGTACCAATGGTCTAGTAGATACCTGGATAAAGTTCTTAAAGTACTTGTACAAAAGTAACGCCCAAAGTACGCCAGTGTACAATCGATATGCGTATCTATTTAACAAGGACAGTCCATTTTTACCACCATAACAGTGTCACACACTATGTCACATGGGTGCGGGTGCGGGGATTCGGCACTTCCAAAAAACCAGGGTGCGGGGGTGCGGCAGGGGCAAAAATGTAAAAAAAAAATTATATATATATGGGGGGGTCTGGGGTTCCCCAGCGCAGTCCCCCCCGCCCCAGAATTTTTTTTTAAATTCCGCAGCCCATTTCATAGGGCAAAATTTAAAAAAAAAAAACAAAAAAAAAATAGACCAAAATGACCCTGGGTGCGGTCAACGCACCCAGGGTCGGGTTGACCGCACAAGGTGCCGCACCCGCGTCGAGTCGCGTCGACGCAGGTGCGGCACCCTGCTAGCCGAGTCCCTGTGACATAGGTCACACATGTATTGTGTCAGTTGTTCATGCACACTGCATACTAAACATTGATCCCAATATACACAATACGTACATATATGCACTAAACATTCATTGTTTTGTGAATACAGCTTGCTTCTCATTGAAAAGTAGCATTTCATGAGCACATACACAATACAAACATATTAATTATATACAAAATATACATAAATATATATAAAAAAATGCATTGTGGTTTTAAACCAAAACCACAACACGATGGTACACACACTTTTTTCTATTTGATCGGGCCATGAAATGCTGGATCTAACTGCACATAATTGTTTAGCATGATTTATTTACCATGTTAATAGGTTTAATTGTAACGACCCCAACTCGTACCCATGAAAAAGTGGCAATTTTTTTTAACAAGTGCGGAAACATTCCCAGAAACCCAGGGCCCTTACAGTTAAAAATAACTACCACCACACGGGATCTTATACTCATCTTTCAAACCATACTAAACCTAAACTTTATTTATTAAAATACATAGAGTCGGAGACATAAGCAAATAAAATGTAAATAAAGCAAAAAGAAGAGTCAAGCTGTCCAAAGGTATCTGTCAAGCAGTCACGTAGTCCCCTTATAGTTCCTCTCAAAGCAAGATGCCTCACTGGGCATCTGAGGCTGCGAAAAACACAAAAGTCGGGGTGTTAGAATCAAAAGAATTCTGTGTATGAATCCCTCGAATAAAACAAATAAGTAAAAACAAAATAAATAAGATTCATGCAATATTTAGAAGAATGCAATTATGACAAATTTATAGCTCAATTAATTATTCATGCAATAGAAAATAATTATTAAACATGAGAGACAATTTAATAAACAACAGGAAGCAATAAAGACAGTTAATATGCATTAGGGAACAAACATCATACATTCACCAATATATCACAATTAAGAGAACAAGTAAATATTCATGATCTAATGCATAGAAGGAATATGCATTATTTCAGTACACATGCATGAATAAATTATTATCTTTTATTAGAGTTTTCTTTGCTTACGCATGTCCCTATTAAATGCACATAATTTAAG
Organism: Nuphar pumila; assembly: GCF_984573655.1. Classification (NCBI taxonomy): domain Eukaryota; kingdom Viridiplantae; phylum Streptophyta; class Magnoliopsida; order Nymphaeales; family Nymphaeaceae; genus Nuphar; species Nuphar pumila. Next base: position 91,266,670 of record NC_143263.1, on the reverse strand, counting down.
TTCCTCTTTTTTAATTATCGTTGCCCGCGGATACTCCAAACGGGTAAGAATTTTCGAGGTCAAGTAGGGTTTTCAAGGTAACTTAGCACACAAGTTATATTTTATTACTGGTTTTCAAACTTAGTCATCGACCGAAAGAGCCTTCGGAACATTAAATATTCAAATCTAATGTCGGGACATCCAAATCCACAAGTGTCACTTTCTTGGTATATCAAAACAACAGTTGTTTCTATACACTACCTCCAAGCAAAATGACGGATTCTTCTTAAAACTGTGGTCAGGAGAAGAACCTCAATATCGGGTTCAGGGGCAACAACAACGCACACAGAGTTTTAGTATCCTCACAGTTCTCCAAAACCGCAATGTCCAAGATTCTAAGAGACATCAAAGAAATGTAGATTACACCAGTCTTTTAATTTCTTTTATCTTGTTATTAATTCATCTTCTTTCAATTGCAATTCACATGCAGAATTAATAACACAAGCTGGCATATCTACATGCGAAGCTCTTTACGGGACCACGGCCCATGGCAATATAGAACAATGCAATTAAAACAATAATAGCATATTTGATTTTTGCAATGCAGAGAACAACTAAAACAAAGAGCAACTCATACTCAAAGCTCACAAAACCCATGATGATCAATTTTGATCATCGATGCATTCATATGCAAAAATCGCGAATAACATGCCATTATACATTACTTTCGAATGTTTCTTAATGCACATTCATATATGCAAGTTTTAGAGATGTGCATGAAAAAATATTCATATGCATGTGCATGAGTTCACATAATCATGTTAATTGCATGCTTTCATTCATGAATCCTTTCAATTAAAACACGTGAGCATTCACGCAATCACTTACATGCAAAACATATCGATTTCATGTGTGCACGTGCACATAAAAACAATGGTGCATTAATACCTCGATTAAGCATGATATACTATTGTGCGAGCAATACAGAGATTTCGTTCTTTTACATGCAAAGGCACCCATATTTAGGTTCGATAATGCATGCATGTGCATATACAAATTCAGGCTGCCTGTTTAAACAACGTTCATCCCTTAAATAAACATGATTCCATTCCAATTATGCATGCATATAGCCTAAACATTTATAATAGGCAAAATCTGGAAATCTAGTGCATCAAGACTGAATTTTCTTTAAGCTCAAATCAATGAATTTAATGTGCAAAATATTGAACATTTGTCATACTCACACGTGAACATCAACTGTACATAATCTGGACACAACAACAGGACTCGAAGCATGAACTATATCTTTTATCATAAACAAATCTGGACATTTGAAAAGCATTTTTTTTATTTTTTTTAAACCATCAGCACCCTGCCGACTGGGCTCAGTTGGGCCTGGCAGGGTACCACACAGCCCAAGTTGGGCCTGTGCACCACCTGCCAAGGCTGGCTGCCAGCCAGCCCAAACCAAGAAAAACAATTTTTTTTTCTTTTGTTTCCTGTTTTCTCTTTTTTTCTCATGCCCAGCCAACACATGGCTAGGCTAACACAAGTGGTCAAGTCCTGACAGGCCAGCCGAACTCAGGTCGGCTGGGCTGCCAGTTAGCCCCAAGGTAGTGAACAAGTACCCAGCCGACTGGCAGTCGGTTGGGTTTTTTTTTTTTCGAAATCCTCCCTGTACCTTGATTTTTATCAGATAAATAAACTTAAATTTTACATTCTTAGGTTGTTACAAGGATATTTTGTTGTTTTAATTGTTTATTTGTACTTGAATCTCGAATATCCTATTTGGATCTTCAATGTTGGATTCTCAGTATCCTGTTCGGATTTTCAATATTCCATTTGAATCTTAGATATCGGATCACGAACATTTTAATTAGATAACCAATAAGGGACTTTAGGCAAATGGATCGGATCTCCGGTATTGAATCCTAAACCATATGGTCGGAAGGTCCGGATCCAAATTACTTTATTTGGATCTTGGACATCAGAACTTCAATATTTATGTGGATTCTTGAATCGAAAACGTAAGGGTCAAAGTACATTTATTTAGATCCATAGTTTCACATAATATCAATAAAGAGAAAATTTCTATATCGGATCTATAACACTTTATTTGGAATTCGTAATAGCCTATGCGATGTTTGGAATCCATATTACTTCACATGGATCCTGAACATCGGAGATTTAAGTATGGTAAGGATCCAATTAAAATTCAAATTGGATCTGGGATCCATATTAACCTATGAAAGACCCACAAGATCGTATCGAAGAATAAACCAAATGTATTAAGAATATAATACTTTAACGCCTAAGAAAGAGATCCGGATCCACGAACGGATCTGAATAAGTCGAGTAAGGATCCACAAATGAACCATATATATACACGTATAATAGTATGTATATATATAACTGTATAAAAATATATATATATAACATAAAATAAACATAAAGTGTGGATCCGCAGTTGGATCTATTTCGATCTGACCTTCGGATCCACTCTGCAAAGTTGTCGTGGATCCACACTGCTGGAGACCTACAGATCCAAATCGCGGACCCTAATAAGCAAAGGATTTGTTGATCCAGATCGTGGCAGGTTCGCAGGTCTCAGACCCGGGCCGTGCCTCGCGTTACTGAAAAAAATATATTAGGGGTTCAACCGCTACAGGGCTGAACCCGATAAGGAGCGAGATGGGGGACGGTGTTAAGGTTCAAAACCATAATGTTGTGCGAGTTTGTGTGCGCAGCCGCTGCGGTCCTTCCTTTTCGGGGGGCCACCCTCCTACAAATCCCCACCTGAACCCTCTTCCTCTCATGCTCTCTCTTTCCCTCTCTGTTTCCCTAAATCTCTCTCGTTCTCTCTCTCCCCGTCGCTCGACCCTCCCTCTCACTCCCTGCGTTCGACCACCGCTGCCATCGTCGACGAACTTCTAGAAGAGTCGGATTTCAGTTTCCCCTCCAATCATGGTAGCTCAAAGGAGAAGCATCGAACAAGTAGGTTTTACTATTTTTGTTCTTTAGGGTGTATTGTGGGATCGAGCGTGGTGTGTGGGTTGCCAGAAACCCATGGTAAAAAGGGGGATTTGGGGTTTGAGATGCTAGGAAATCCCCAAGTTTCGGATTTCCGACGGTAGGATTGGCGATGGTTTTGTAGGGTACTGTATTTTTCTTTCTAGTATGGTATGGGGTCACGCATGCTATGTGGGTTGTCTGAATCCCCAAATCAATCGGGTTTGGGGATTTAGACTACCGCGGAAAACCCCAAATCGAGTTCCTCCTTTTACTCAGTTTTTTTTTATTAATGTTGTCGAAAACCCCAAACCACCTAATTGGGGTTTTCGGATTGCTGCTAAGGGTGGGTTTCGCATTTCTGTAAAAAGGGGATTCTTCGGAGTCTGTTAAGGGAGATTACCTGTGATGTTCGGCATATACACACCGATTCAAGCATGCAGTGGGTCTGTTACGAATAATTACCAAAAATGGTATCTCAATAAAGTTTGACCTGGAATTCCCGTGTGATCAGTTACGCTTTACTGATAAACTTGTTTAGTTACCTTACTTTTTTTCCTACTGTCTCGTTACACTGGATTTTGCTAAAAGACCGGATCTTTCTTTTTGTTGATATGCTCTCTTAGTATAAACTTTAATTAGATATGATGTGATTCCTCATTAGATCAAATAGTTTTTCCAATATAAATTGAAGTAGGTTGCTGCGATTTATTTTTTTCTGGACTCATATGCTTTCTCAGTATAGATAGTAATCAGCCACGTTGTGATTTCCAATGATGTCCAAAATGTTGTTCCAGCATATATTTGAGTTTGGTTTGCTGTAAACTATCTTTTTATGTCTAATATGCCTTCTTAATAAAGAGTTTAAATAGAAATGCTGTGATTTTTAGTTATGACTTGGGGAGTCAATAGGTTTTAATTCTTTTAGCTATGTGAATAACTAAATATGACCACAGCTTTTGGATGCATTGAGAGAAAGCTTAACCATAGGACAATGATTCAACCAGCCTGATAATCTGAATAACAGTTACACGTTTGCTGAGTACCTTTTCTATAGATTTGTACTAAATGTTGAGCTTCAATTGAAGTAGTAATTATACAGCAATTGCCAATTTAAACTCCTAGCTAATTTCCTTTCGGTAATTTGGTTTTGGTGTGGATGTGCGAACCCCAAAGTTGGTAACAGTGATATCTCCTAGTGCATCCTTAAGAATCTAACCCTATGATTTGTTTCATGGTCCATTTACTATTAATCAAGACAATTAAATATGGAAATAAATCTTAATAAAGATGAACTATCCAGATTGCACCAAAAATGGAATTGTAAATATACTCTTCCATGTACAGATTGTTGCCAGACTTAAACTCTACTAAAGTGAAACAGTTGAGCCGGCTTGTGCTGTCGATCTACTTGAAAATGCAAGAGATGAGGATATGGGATTGAATTTATTTAAACTGTATGCACATTCATACTAGAGGGTGACCCTGCGCACACACATGTACACACAGGCAATATGATTTCAAAGGGTACATTTGCAATTGCTTCATTGTTAATAACTCGTCAGCACACACCCAGATTAATTATCATGATGAAAACAAAATACAAAGTCAAAGTTGGGTTGGGTACCTGACTCAGGTACGTGGGTTGTGAAACTTGTACGCAATATCAATGACACTGATGAGAAACTTAAATTTAAATTTTGTGAGTTAGACAGGGCACCCATTGAAAATAAGATGCGAGAGAATCGTTTACGGTGGTTTGGACATATTCGGCGAAGGCCTAATGATGCTCCAGTTAGAAGGTTGGAGAAATGGGAAAATATATTAGTTAAAAGAGGTCGGGGTAGGCCTAGGAAGACTTGGATGGAGATGATAGGAAAGGATATGAATGCTTTGAACCTCACTGAGGACATGGCGTTGGATAGAAATGATTGGAGGAAAAGGATTCATGTGGAAGACCCAAAATGAATTTCTTTTTTGGTTCATATCGCTGACCCCAATTGTTTTGGGATGAAGGCGTAGTTGTTGTTGTTGTTGTTGTTGAGTTAGACAGGTTTAAAGGTACCGGGGCATCCGTGCTTGACGGTTTAAAGGTATTGGAGCACTCTGAGTAGGTCTGCACAATCAAATAAAAAGAAATTGGTTTGTATAGCTTTGTATGGTAAGAAAAGTTAGGAGTCTACTACTCTGATAGTAGGACATCAATTTTGAGGAGATACTTCATTAATTCGAGAAATAAATAAATAAAAAGATCAACTCACTCAGTTTTTTGGCTTACCTTGGAAAGGATAGGTGGTACGAAACTCTGGGGATGTGTTTATGGATTTGAGCGGTAATGGTTCTTTGATTCCCAGTTTTCGGAGTTAGGGGACATGGACTACCAAATTTGTCCTAGGCAGTAGTTCCACGTTCTTCTGCAGAAGTTAGCGATGCATCCTGTTTTTGTTTTGAGCCTTTGAGAGGTTCTCTCGGTCACTGACCGCTCTCTTAGGATTTACAGTTTCAGTTAGAATATTCGGGTTAATAAAACACCAATGAATAATGAACCCCCGAATGTTCTATTCTGTTACGATTGTCTTGGGCTCGCGTATACCCGCGAGATAATTAAAGAAAAACATTAACTTAGAATATTTTAGGTATCACATTTGAATGGGGAGTGACAGGTTTGCAATTTTATACATAAAAAGTTCTTTTGAAATTTAGTCATTTACTTTTAGCATTCAATGGAATATGTGGCTAATGAGATATTTTAATTCTGCTAATGCTTTGACTTGTTAGTTAGTTTTTATAAATTGTTGTTGTTATAGTGTAGATCCTTTACTTATTCTTGTATATGCTAGAAATCACACGCGGCACCAAGGTTTTAAAACCCGTGACTCGGAACTTGACTCGTTCTTTATTGACTCGTGACTCGGCGGGTCAACTCGGTGACTCGGACCGGGTTTTGTTAACTTTTGATTTTAAAAGAAAAACAATATATAATTTGTCTCAAACCATGTTTTTCAGTAAACATATAGTCTAAAGAGTTGACAATAAAAAATTGCAAGTTCAGAGTAGAAAAAGTACAAACTTCTTCATAACAAGGTCACATGGAAAGATCAAGTTACATGAAGAAACTTCTTCATAACAAGCATGTCTTTGGTATTCAATGAAGGCACCATGTAACTGAGTCTAGAAACATACTTAAACTCAAGTTTCTAAATAGAATGGTTTAGGAATTTCAGCTAAACTTCTCCAGAAGACACCCTAGCTTTTGTTAGCTTTCCTTTGATCCTTTCTAGTGATCTCACCTCATTGAGAACAGCAACACATCATCTTGCATAAAAAGCCAGATTGAATTAGTTGCAACAAGGTAAAACAACAATAAGAGAATGAATCACCAGAAGAAATTCCAATTATTACCAAGGGAAATGTTGTCACATGGATACATGTACAAGCATATTGTACAAGATCAGCACAACTGGTATGATATGGGTGTTTCTGTCAAAAAATAAGGATGACAGGGTACAGATTGTTATGCACAGGTGTGATACAGACTTTGTACAAAAATGTATTTTTATATACAATGAAGGATATGATATGTGTTCATAAAACAACACTCAAAGGCACCCAACACCAGAACATGAAGTACAAGCACTGATACGTGTATGCTTCACTTTTTTGTTAGATCTTTGAATCATTTTTTTTGCCAATATGTTTAATCAACACATAAAGATTGATAGATTATTGTATCTTTGAACTGGTTTGTCTTATAATTTATTATTTATTATTAAACTGTTATTTTGAAATACCCAAAAAATCAAATTTCAAATATCCCAGAACTCGACCGAGTCAGGCCGAGTCAAGGCAAGCCGAGTTTACCCTGCTGGGTTGACTCGCTGGAGGGCCGAGCCGAGTCAACTGAGTCACCGAGTTGACTCGGCGAGTTTTAAAACTATGCGTGGCACCCACATCACATACTTGACACATGATATATCTGCAAAAAAAATTACAGTATTTCCTACTTAGACAGTTGTAGTCTAATTCCTATAAATTTACTATTTTTCAGGTGAAGAATAGAGTTTATGAGCGGTTGTGAGATAAGGCTTCGATCAGGATTTGATTTACTGTTCCCGGAATAGATTGATTTCCTCTTGATATATTAGTTCATGTCATTGAAACTCTGATGTCATTATTTATTTGATTTTGGAATAAAATAAATGTCGTTGCTCAATCACTCTTGTAATGCGCCTGAATGCTTAACCCCAATGAAATGGTTGTTTCCGCTGTTATATATAAAAAAAAAATCCTCCAAAAATTTGGGTCGAATTTTGGGGCGTAACACTCCCAATACCCTGCACATGCTGAACCTGTGCAGGTCTGCCAAGGCCTGACAGACCAGCCGAGTGTGACTTGGTTGGGCTATCAATCAGCCCAATAATGGCATAAGAATATAAAGCTTCCAATGTCCAGAAAAAAGTCATGTTCAGCTTCGGATATGCATGCATAATACATTAACATGGCCAATATTCATGTAGATTTTTTATATTCATGTGAACTTATGAATAACCATTCCCGGTCCTACATATATAGCTTTCATTTTGGCAAGCCCGTATGAACAAGTAAACTTACAAATATGCATGTGCATATTGATTTTAAAATCCACGTCTACAAAACCCCATGACATAATCCCTTTATCATGAAATATGCAATTAAACCTACCAGCCTATTATGGTAAAAATTGTCTTAATATAAAAACAATCATAAACAGCAAATATGCATAAAAAGAATACATCTACATGCAAAGCCCAATACACTTTGCTTTTCAAAACATCAACACCCTAGATCTGTGTCATATTATTTTATATATATATGCTTTCATACATATTTTTGTTCCAAAATAAATTTCGAAAAGAAGAAAATACACTGATTTCCACCATGAATCTTAGAGTAGATTTTTAGATTTGCTGTTTTCTCATGGGTTTCACAAAAATATTGCATGGAATACAAATTCATGCCCTTTTTCTCATTCGATTTAAGAGAAAGACTCGTACCTTACGCAAAGATCGAAAGAAGAACACTAATGGATGATTGAAAACGACGGATGATCGGAGAAGAAGCTCCCTTCTTCTTCCTCTTCCTCTCTTTTCCTCTTCTTTTCTCTCTTTCCTTCTCTTTCTCTTTTTTTTTGATCTATTTATAGGGCTCTAGGGAGTGACCCCCCTCCCCCCCCCCTCTCCAGCCCCTTCTAGATGGGCTGGAGAAGAGAGTGTAGCCCCATGTGGGCTCTCTTCTCTCTTGGGTTTTCTAAAAATTTTGAAACTCTCTAAGTTTCATTTTAATAGGCTTTCTAAAACCTTCTTAGATGCTTCTAGGTATGTTTAAGGGCTCTACTAAGAGTCCTAAACAAATGCCAAATTAAATTTTCTGAATTACATTAAATTAATTAATTATTTATTTATTTAATATTAAATAATAAATATATTTCCAGAAGCTTCCAAAAATTACCAAATTAACTTGAGAGGATTCATAACATTAATTAACTCAAATTTAAAGGTTTCTAATGAATTTAAAGTTGGAAAAAAACATTGGGCATGGATTTGGATTTGGATTTGGATCCAAGATCCGAATTCATCTCAAAAATCCAAATGGGTCTTGGGCTGGATCAAATCCAGATTAATATGGGTAGTGGATAGAGTCTAAATCCATATTAATTTGGATCAAATCCATCAGATCCGGTTTGATCCAAATCCGGATCCGAACCGACAAACTGCTCCTTTTTAAAAAAAATACGATTTTTGGGTCAACCGTAGCCCGAATCAAGGAAAATAAAATATCGTTACGCTCAAAATTTTGAGAGGCATCCAACGATATATAAATCGAATTTTGCTTCCGAATTTCACTTGAATTTAAAGGTCAAAAATAAAACTTTTTTTCACGTTTTGAGTGGCTCGTTTAGCCCTTGACAATGAGACCTGGGCCAAGACCAAACTCCAAAGCATAGGCCTAAAATCAAGAATCTACCAAATTTTCTAGAATCTCAAATTTAACTAAGTGTGAAAATATGCGGCGCGATATTACATTAATAATCTCCAACACATCATAAAATTAAATTTTCAAGATATCAAAAAAAATATCAATGGTTCACAATTCATGAAGATGAGGATGGTTTAAAAATGGCTCAAAACATCGAACGTGAGCCGGTTTTAGCAAATGAAAATAGTAAGTAAAGCATGCTAAACATGATCCAAAGGTTAATTTTTTTTTTGAAGATTAGTTGTATGGAAATTGGTAGATACAAACCACCATAGTTAAGAATTGTGCATTTTCAGCACTTCACAAATCCGACCATGGCATGATCCATTTGCTAGGAACTGACACTTATCTTGTTTTCTCGAATAAAAAATGATCCTTTGAGACTTGAAATTTACAAAATTTCTAGCCATTGATTTTTGAAGCTTAAACAACTTGATCACATTCCTTGATAGGATGATCCAAGAGACTTCCTAAAAAACCAAGCACGTAGATAACATTGTACCGCCAGATCTCAAAAAGAATTTTGAATAAAATATTGAAAGGGTCTGTTCATACTGTTAAAATGTAGTCTCTCTTTTATATATATATATATATATATATATATATATATATATATATATATAATAGAAAGATACATATACATCTATGTCACACGGACCCGGCTAGGGAGGTGCCGCACCCGAGTCGACACGCCCCGACACGGCCCAGACTCGGTCAACGCTGAGTCGGACTCAGTCAACGAGTCGAAGCCAAGTCCATCCCCATTTTGGACTCGATCAACGTTGACCGAGTCCAAAAATGTCCATTTTTGAAATATGTTTTGGATCTGGGTCGCGTCCGAATCTGGACCCAAGCCAGATCCAAATTTTCTTTCGAACCCTAAAAGGGGTTTGCGACAGGGGAGGGGCTTACCCTGTCGATTTTGCCTCCCCCCATCCCCTGTAGCTTCCTCACGCCGGCGATCCACTCCAACGACTGTAGCCGCAAGTGACGCCAGTCACCGTCTCCCCCTTTCCTCCGTCAACAGGTATGCCCCCAATTCCCACTCTCTCCTCTTCGTCCGGCAGGGGGCTCCCCCTTCCTCATTTTCCGGCAGGTGGCGGAGCCCCTTGCCGAAAAAAAAATGAGGCAGGGTTCTCTGCCCCTACCTCGTTCTCATTTTTCGACAGCCCCACCCCCCCAGCCCTCCCTGCACCCTCTGCTCGCAGAAGAGGGGTCCCTATGCCTCCGATTCACAGAGGAGGGGCTTGGCCCCTCTGTGTTTCCCATTTGTCTGGTAGGGGTAAGAAGGAGGAGTGGGGGAAGGAGGGGGCTCGGCTGACAGGTTGAGCCTTGCCCCGTTGGACAGAAGGGAAACGAGGAGGGGCTCGGCCGAGCCCCGTCCTTCCCCCACTCCTCCTTCTTACACCTGTCGGGCACCCCTGCCAGAAAAAATAACGAGCAGCGGGCTTTGCCCCTGCCTCGTTCTTATTTTTCGACAGCGCCCCCCCCCCCCCTCCCTCTGCACCCTCTGCTCGCAGAAGAGGGGCTCGGCAAGGTTCAACATGGGCTTAAATTAGATGATTCTATTTTATTTATTTATTTTCTTTTCAGTTTTCAGATATAATGGCAAGTTCTAGCGGTAGTGTCAATATATTTGGTTCAAGTTCTAACCCTGAATTAGAAGATTCTCAACCACTTTAGAGGCTTGTGACAAAAGGGATAAAAGCTAGTGGTGGTGGTGGGAATGTGCAGTTTCATTGTAATCTATGTAAGACTGTTTTCACAGGTTCTTATACGTGTGTGAAAGCACATCTTTTGCATATTCGTGGTCAAGAAATTAGGGCATGTTCTGGGGTTGACAAAGACATGTTAAAGCAATTAAAGAAAGAACAAGAGGAAGGTGAAAAGAAGAAAATTGCAGAGATCAGAAATGATTCGATTGAACTGTCTTTTCCTGTTGCTAGTGATATACAAGAAGAGCTTTTAAAGAAAAGAAAGATGGAAAGCAATAAAACAATACAAGTGTCATTCAAAAACATGGCAAGAGCAGAAATTGATAAAAAGATTGATCGATTCTTTTACTCAAGCTTAATTCCTTTTAATGTAGCTAGAAGTCCATACCGAAAAGATATGATTACATCTTTGACTAATTATAATTTGAGTGGTTATATGCCTCCTAGTTCAGAAAAACTAAGAACAGTCATTCTTGCAGAGGAAAAAAGTAGAATTGAAGACTTGTTAGAGACCCAAAAATTTGCATGAAAACGACATGGAGTATCGATTGTTTCTGATGGGTGGACTGATATACAAAGGCGACCACTGATAAACTTCATTGCTTACTCACTTAGCCAATCTTTTTGAAGACTGTTGATGCATCTGGAGACTATAAAGATGTTGAATATTTAAAGAGATTATTTGTCGAAGTGATAAAAGAAGTGGGTGAAGAAAGTGTGGTGCAAATCAATATTGTCAATGCTCCAATTTGCAGTCGTGCAGGAATGAATTTGGCAAGTGAAGATACATATTCACATATTGTTTGGACACCTTTTGCAGCACACAGTTTAAATTTGGCACTTAAGAGTATATGCAATCCATCAAAAGATGATGCATATGCACATGAAATATGCTTATGGATTGAGGAAATAGCGCATGATATTCGAAATATTAGAAATTTTGTTGTAAACCATCATCATGCCCTTTGTATATTTAATAGGCATTTTGATCTCAAGTTACTGAAAGTTGTTGAAACTCGTTTTGCTTCTCTCATTGTTATGATAAAAAAGAATTAAGCAACTCAAGAATGCATTGATGATGATGGTGGCTGATCAAGATTGGGATTTTTATCGTACTGAAGATGAAGTCAAGGCTCAAGCTATCAAAAAATGCATTTGTGATGATTTTTGGTGGGAAAAAATTACATATTTTGTTAAATTTAAAGAGCCTATTTGGGAAATGTTGAGAGAAGTTGACAAAGATGTACTCATGCTTCATAGAATTTATTAAATGTAGGACAATATGATTGAAAAAGTTCAAAGTATCATTTTTAAACATGAGAAGAAAGATATTGCACTTGATGATCCCGAATTTTACAATCATGCACATTCAATTTTAGTAAGAAGATGGGATAAAAGCAATACACCTTTGCATTGCATGGCACACTTTCTGAATCCAAAATACTATGCAAAAAAATGGTTGACAGCAGGTGTTGGTTGTGTTTCTCCAAATGAAGATCCTGAGATATCAAAAAATAGAATGATATGTTTGGGAAGACTTTTTAATGATCATCACATGTTTAAGGTTGTAAATAGTGAGTTTGGCAAGTTTTCTACGGGGAGATTTGATTCTTTAGCAGCACTCGTGATAAGGGACGAGGAAGATCCCCTTAATTGGTGGGCAACATATGGATCAGAGACACCAAATCTGCAACGTCTTGTAATGAAGTTGTTATCCCAACCTGCTACATCATCTTATTGTGAAATAAATTGCAGTACATATGCTCAAATTCACAACATTAAAAGAAACAAACTCACTAGTAAAAGAGCAAAGGATATGGTTTATGTTCACTCTAATCTATGATTAATTTATCGCCACACCAAAGAAGAGTATAGGTACTTTTTTTTCTTTGTATTCAAAGTTTGTATTTAAATATTTGTATTCAAAGTTTTAAGTTAGATACTAATATAGTCATTTTTTGATGTAGTTGTGAACCATCCGAGAATTTGGATGTAAATCCAGAAGATTTTGACTTGGAGGGAGAACATGATTTGCATACTCTCAACATGGACTACATCAATCATGTTATTCCCTCAAATAGAGATGATGAGGCAAATTTATGATAAGTTTTGTTGTTTATCACACTCACAAGCTTTTTTATGTGTTATATTTTGCTAAGTTTGTGTTGTTAAGAATTGCTTTTTTATTTTTGCTTTAAAATTTATAATCTTTATGTGTTAATTTATTGTTATATATATAATTATATATATTTAAAATATATTTTTTTAATATATATATATATATAGCCGAGTCCCCATGTCCAAATTTTTTGAAATTGTGCCGCACCCGTGTCGCACCCGCAGCCATGTGACATATATATATATCAAACCCGATAAGGGTATTTATGTAATTTCATGTATTTTACGCATATTCTCACTTGAGAATGTGATTGTATATGTAATTTCATGTATTTTACGCATATTCTCACTGGAGAATATGATTGTACTTTTTCCAAAAAAAAAATTGTATTTTTCTTTTTTACATTTTTTTACTTTTCTTTTTGGGTTAATGTGACATGAGGGGGCCCTCAATACACACGTTGGAGGCCCCTCCAACTATTACATTTCTAACTGTTGGAGGGGCTCCAACGTATGTATTGGAGCCCCCCCCCCCCCCATGCCTCCATTACATTATAAATAGGGGTGATCCCCTTTAGTTTTTGTTATGCTTTTATAAAGCCCCTTTTGGGACCCAATATATTGAAGTTGATATTTTTTATGCTTTTGTGCATGTGTATACGTGCCTTTGTGCACTTGTGAGAATTATCCTTTGTGCACACTTCGTGTTTCTAGCTTTCTGTTCATACACAAAATCTCTTTTTATAGAGATTTTCACACATACACAGTTCGCACCTAGGTTGGTTTGCGCCAACCAAACCCCTACAAATGGATGAGTTGATTGTAAACTCTGGTTTGGATGAGTAACACAGTCCCTTCAACCGGCATCATTCTAGCACCAGTTTGCTACAAACTAATGTGATGGGACTAACCATATTAGACCAGCCAAGCTGGCAGGATGTTATATAGAACACCAGAATGTATTCAATCAATGTGTGAATATATCTAGTGACAGAATATATAATCAACCTTATTATCACTACTTGTGTCTTTAAGGGCGTGTTTGGTTGCGCAAACAGCACTGTCTGCTGTCTGTGCAACACATGGGGCCCACACGCACAGGCAAATATGAAAAGTATGGAACATGGCACACCGCGCATCCCGGGGGAACGATTTTTGATGTCTGAGGCCGTTCCACCCTCCCCCTAGAACAACGACGTTCAAGCGCCTTTCAAAACCTTTAAAAAAGGGTGACAAGGATAGTCTTGTCCTGTCCAAGAAATGGATAGCTAGCAGCGTACTTGTCTAGGGTTGTCTGTGAATCATATGCCCCCTAAATTGTTTGAATCGTGATTTCTTTACATCTATCCATTTTTTACTTTCCTTATTGCTCGTATGGGAAAAGAGGGCACAAAATTTGGAGTTTTACGGCACATTTAATGGCATCGATTAATTCTCCCAAACTGAAAACATTCTTTTTTTCTGGGACCTACGCACGCTATCAAATGCACAATTAATAATTCCCCATCTTGTGCTGTTTTGGGGAGTGAATATCTCCCAAAAATGAGGGGAAATTTTGCATGGGGGGACAAGGCAACTTTTTCCCCTGGATAAAGTTGTATCAAATGTGCCCTTAGGGGTTGTTCGATCCCTTGTTTGATCTGCTGTCCCTGCGCAATTTCGAGCAGAAATCGCGCTAGGAATTGGGGATAGAACTAACTAAGGAAAAATCGCGCCTATCGTGTCCTTTTACCCAGTAATTTTTGTCCCCCCCCCCTCCCATTACGGTTAGAAAGGGAACGGGCGAAACATTTAAAAAAGAGAAGTTGGGGGAGGGGTCTCTCTCTCTCTCCCTTGCAACCAGATGGCGGGTGGGTGAGGCCTACGGAGGTGAGGCAGCGCCCGTGGCGAGGCCTCTTCCCGTTCTGCTTCATTCTTCCCCCTTTTGTTCTTTCCCCTCTTCTTCGTTTTTTGTTCCTATCTCTTTGTCTCACCCCCTTCTTCGTTCTTCTTCTGCTTCATTCTTCTTTCTTCTTCATAGGGATTTGAATCAAAATTCTCAAATTAGGGCTTTTTGTAGTTAATTTCAATATGGTTTTTTTTATTTTCTTTGATTAGGGCTTAATTTTTTAAATTAGGGCTTTTTATAGTTAATTTGGTTAGGGTTTTCTTTTATTTGATTAGATTTTTTATTTAGGGCTTCGAATCAAATTTTTTAAATTAGGGCTTTTTACAGTTAATTTGATTAGGGTTTTCTTTGACTTGATTTGATTTTTTTTATTTAAGGATTTATATCAAATTTTTTTAATTAGGGTTTTTTATAGTGAATTTGATTAAGGGTTTTTATTTTATTTTTCTTTGATTAGGGATTCAAATCAAAAAATTTAAATTAGGCTTTTTTATAGTTAATTTGATTAGGGTTTTTCTTTGATGTGATTGGAGTGTTTTTCTTGATTTTCTATGATTAGGGTTTTCAATGGAATTTTTTAATTAAGGCTTTTTATAGTTAATTTGGTTAGGGCTTTTCTTGTATTAGATTAGGGTTGGGTTTTTTTTCTTTGATTAGGGTTTGAATTAACACTTTTTATTTAATTTTATGGTTTATTTTTCTTATAGTTTAGGATTTTTTTGGTTTATTTATAATTTATTTTCTTGCATTTTAAGGTTTTATGATTTAATAAGGTTTGATAATTTGATTTTTATAATTAATTTGATTTAAGGGTTTGATATTTTTATGATAAACTTTCCTAATAGATGTCATATGACATTGATTAAAGCATTTAAACAAACAAACAAACAACAACTACGCCTTCATCCCAAAACAATTGGGGTCGGCGATATGAACCAAAAAAGAAAATCATTCTGGGTCTTCCACATGAATCCTTCTCCTCCAATCATTTCTATCCAATGCCATGTCCCCGGTGAGGTTCAAAGCATTCATATCCTTTCCTATCACCTTCATCCATGTCTTCCTAGGCCTACCCCGACCTCTTTTAACTAATATATTTTCCCATTTCTCCATCCTTCTAACTGGAGTATCATTAGGCCTTCGCCGAATATGTCCAAACCACCGTAAACGATTCTCTCTCATCTTATTTTCAATGGGTGCAACACCTACCTTATTACGTATCTCCTCGTTCCAAATCTTATCTTTTATTGTATTTCCACACATCCATCTCAGCATACGCATCTCAGCTACACTAATTTTTTGAATATGATGTCTCTTGGCAGCCCAACATTTTGTACCATATAGTAAAGCAGGCTTAATAGCCGTCCTATAAAACTTTCCCTTCAACCGCAATGGCATTCTACGATCACACAACACTCCAATTGCACTTTTCCATTTCATCCACCCAACCTTTATCCTATGATTTACATCTCCATCAATTTCTCCATACTTTTGAATGATAGATCCCAAATATTTGAAACAATCATCCACCGGTATTTCTTGTTCACCAAGCTTCACTACACTCTCATCACTACTTTGTTGCTTACTAAACTGAGCCAATTATGATTTGAGAAATTTTTCATTTGTAATCATTAAATTCAAGCAAAAATCGAGCAAAATTCAAGTTAAATGCAGGCGAAATTCAGAGGCAAAAATCAGGTATGTACACTGTTAGATGCGCCTCAGAATACTGATCGCGTTGGTGGCCTGTTTTTTCGAATTCGGATTACGGTTGGCCCGAAAATCACATTTTTCAAAAATGACCCACCTCTATTTTTTACTTTTTCTAAATTGGATCGGACTGGATCCACTCCGTTTGATCCAAGTTAATATGAATTCGGACCTAGTCTAGGATCCATATTAACTAAGATCTGGTCCAGGTAGGATCCATAAAGATTTGGATATAGAGATCCAGATCTAGATCCAAAATCCATACATGGCCAATTTAAAACTTTAAAATCAACTTTAAATTTATAAGAGGATGATGTAGAACTGTACCCCATAGAGACTTCCAGAGGGGGGCGACACCCTCTGGAATATTCTTTAGAATATTAAATTAAATAAAATAATTAAATTAATTTTAAATTTATCTAGAAGATAATGTAGAACTCTACTTAATTAAGTCATCTAGAGGGGACGTCACCCCCTTCTAGATTAGGATAATTTGAATTAAGAAAATAAAATATTAATAAAATCAACATATTGTGCATAGTTAAGCCTTCTAACATATTCAAGAACAGAGGTTCCAGAATTGCATAAGATATCCAAGAAGCATCACAAATGGATTTGTCCAAATATATACACAGATGAGCCAAAAAGAAAAAAAGGGATGGAGCACAAAGGATTAATTCTAGCAACAGAACCGTATTTGATAAGTTGGTAACTGAATTAGCTAGTAGAACTTCAACTCACTCTCTTTGCTCCTGCATATGTAATACAATGTGATGAAGAACCACACTCCCAAGATCACCTAATTTCTCACTAACGTAACTTAAAAAGCGGAGAAGAACTGTGTTTGATGGATCACCAAACATCCTGTCTAACAAAGGGTCAATCAGATGGCTCCAGTCTTCAACCTATTCATTTTTTGAGAAGAAAAGATAAGTTCATAGAAACAACAATATTTATTGAATAAGCATGTAAAACAAAAACAGTAAAGAAAATAAGCTTTCTCCATGAATCATTGCAATCATCATAGTTTAAATATTCATCTCAACAAACAGGGATGTACCTATCCTAGATCAGGCTTTCTACTTTGGCTGCAAACTGCAGCACACAACCCAGCTTTCCTAGCACACCAACCAGCCTTCTTAGTCCAAATGGTCTTAACCACTTTAGGCATTTTACTGACCATGACCTGAAGATTATGTCCAGTACTAGTCTAGCAGACATCCAACAAAGCTTAAGTTATAGGTCCACAAAAGTTAACATACTTTTTAATTTTAAGACTATATTAATCCTTAAGAAAATAGGTAAGAAGGTAGGTGTTGCACCCATTGAAAATAAGATGCGAGAGAATCGTTTACGGTGGTTTGGACATATTCGGCGAAGGCCTAATGATGCTCCAGTTAGAAGGTTGGAGAAATGGGAAAATATATTAGTTAAAAGAGGTCGGGGTAGGCCTAGGAAGACTTGGATGGAGATGATAGGAAAGGATATGAATGCTTTGAACCTCACCGAGGACATGGCATTGGATAGAAATGATTGGAGGAAAAGGATTCATGTGGAAGACCCAAAATGAATTTCTTTTTTGGTTCATATCGCTGACCCCAATTGTTTTGGGATGAAGGCGTAGTTGTTGTTGTTGTTGTTGTTGTATTAATCCTTAAGAAAATAGTTAATTAGTTAATTAGCAAAATGAGAGCAACTTCACATATCCTCTCTAAACAACAAATAAATAAAAGGGAGCAACATCATACCACTTTCATAGAAAACAAATTCAAATGGACAAATCATATATCTTTATATGAGCTTCCCAAATGACCTGATCTAGAACAATCAATGCCATTAAACTGAAGACAAGCTCTATAATACAGATCAGCATCAACTTTAGATTGACTAACTAGCATGTGTGCTTGTGTTACTAAATACATTTATCTCATTGGTTAACCTCTTCAGAATCCTCAAGTATTCACCAATTGAAGGTAAATTCCAATGAGAGTTTTTCAATGTTGCACCAGGGCCCCAGTGGTTTCAGTACTTTCCCACAGACCACATACTATCCTTAATGAAATGAAGTGAATAACAATCACAATGGAATCCCACTAAGGGATACAAGAAATCACAAACTCACAAAGACCACTATTGGATCAAATACAATCTCACAAAGGAGACACACATATCACAATCTCACAAGAACAATATAAAAATAAATAAAATAAAAAGACTCTACAGTCCCTAGTGGACGGTCTTCTATTACAGGATGTTAAATAACCAAAATACCCTTGATATATGTATATTGTATAAATATATGTATATTGCATAAATATATGTATATCAGTTAAATACAACAATATATACACTGTATTTTAATACTACCCCTCAAACTTATGATGAGATCACCGAAAGTTTGTTAAGAAGAAACAAAAAACTTGGTAGAGCTTTGGTGAAGAAGTATGCAATCTGAAACTCGGATTGAACATATTGTAAAGTAATTGTCCCCTTCAAGTATTCTTCTCGAACATAGAGGCAATCCATCTCAATATGCTTTATTTTTTTATGAAACGTATGATTGTTGGCTATATATATGGCACTTTTGATATCGCAGTACAACTTTGAATGTTCTAAAACAATTACCCTCATATCTAAAAGCAAGGATCTCATCAATTAGATGCTTTCAAAAAGGCAAAAACTTAGGAAAAAACTTCATTAGCCTTAGGAAAGAAAGTTATAGAATGTAAATGGGTGTTTAAGGTTAAAATCAAGAGTGATGAGACCCTAGAAAGATATAAAGCTAGGTTAGTCGCTAAAAGATATTCCCACGAATATGAAATTAATTACGAGGAAACCTTTGCACCTGTATCTAGGATGACCAGTGTTAGGACCCTCATAACAATTGCATCCATTCAAAAATGAACCATATGTCAACTTGATGTTAAAAATGCTTTTCTTAATGGAAAATTAAATGAGGAGGTTTATATGGATCCTCCGCCGGGATTTAGTATTGAAAATGGAAAATTTCTCAGACTTAAGAAAGCCTGGCATGATAGATTTAGCAGTGTTATGTCTCTTTTCGGTTTTCATTTCTGCAATATTAACATGACACTTTTTGTTAAAAGTACAGGTTCTAAAGTGGTCACTTCATCTTTTGGAAGGCAAAGGGAAAATAGTTATTAGTGTTGTGTAGATGCAATATGGGTTTCTCACATGTGCTCCACAGTACAGGGAGATCAACAGTATTTATACTAACCATAAGCATTATCGGATAGGTACTGGGTACAACCAGCGTACCTTATTATAGGATTTAGTATTGAAAATGAAAAATTTCTCAGACTTAAGAAAGCCTGGCATGATAGATTTAGCAGTGTTATGTCTCTTTTCGGTTTTTATTTATGCAATACTAATACGACACTTTTTGTTAAAAGTACAGGTTCTAAAGTGGTCACTTCATCTTTTGGAAGGCAAAGGGAAAATAGTTATTAGTGTTGTGTAGATACAATATGGGTTTCTCACATGTGATCCACAGTGTAGGGAGATCAACAGTATTTATACTATCCATAAGCATTATCGGATAGGTACTGGGTACAACCAGCATACCAAGGGTGCCTCATAGAAATGACTCGAAAGATGGATATGGGTGTGTTAATGTAAACATATATATGTATTTCTGTACATATGTATCCTAGGAGCATTTTGGTCTTTTCACATGTACAAAAATCAATAAGTGCATTTTTATTTATTTTTATTTTGTTCCATTTTATTTTTTATTCATTGTAAATATTACCAGCCTCAAGGGCTTATTGAGAATATCCCTATAGAGCCGTTGGGTAGGTCCCAACGGCTCTTTTGAGCCTTCTCTTTATATATATATATATATATATATATATATATATATATATATATGTGTGTGTATATATATATATATATATATGTGTATATATATATATATGTGTATATATATATATGTATATATATATATATATGGGGCAAATTCCCACCACAATGTATGCTTGTTTCCAAGGGATTCTCCCTAATTTAATATATGCTTTTCATGTGTTTCAGCCCTTAAGTGGCTCATTCCGAGATTCTATTTGTGTTTGACCCATAAGTAGTCATCTCTCAAATGGCATTTTAGCCCATAAGTGGCTCATTATAGAATCACATTGGTTCATGACATGGTATCAAAGCTTGTTCGATTTCTTTGTGATATTCAGCTTCTCCTCAAGCATATTTGAGTGTTGCAAAGATCAGATCTTGCCTTAGGAAGCATGCTGACCACTCCTCTTGAACATTTATCATCGTGTGAATGCATAGAAGCATTGGTTATTCAAAGGAAGCTGAAATTTGTTATATTACTTCTCTCTGTTCTATTCTCTTGTCTTATATATTTTGGTTTCATGGCCGATAAAGAAGTTGTGACGGTAGTTCCAATTAAATTTGATGAAAAAAAATTATAGTCTATAGGCTACCACCATTAAAAGGATTCTTGTTCGAAAAGGTTTGTGGGAGTTTATTGATGGTTCCGTAATTGAGTCTCAACTTACTCTCACAAAATCCATAAAAAAGAAAGATTAAACCATCAAAGAAGAAGTCCTTAAAGGAGATGAAAAAGAGAAGGCGCTTGTGAGTTATAAGAAAGCCTTGAAAGAATGGGAAATAGCCCATGCCAAAGTTTTTTCCCTATTCATGGGAAGTATGAATGAAGATATTTGTGAGACTGTTTTGGAATTTGAGAGAGCTAATGAAGCAAAGCTCTTTAACAAGCAAACATATACTCAATGTGATATTGCCTTTAGATGGGAACTTCAAGATAAAATACATAATTGTAAACAAGGCGAAAAGAGTGTTAGAGAGTACTTTGGCTCCCTAAATAAACTATGGGATCAAATGGCCAAATTGGAACCCATTTGGGAGACTCCCAATGATGCTCAACTTAGAAATGAACAAATAAATAATGAGCAATTTTTTCAATTTATGAGGGGATTGAGACCCGAGTTTGAGCAAATGAGGAGTAACATCATTCATAGTACACAAGATGAGCTTCCTCTTATCCAAGAGGTCTTGGCTCAAGTATGCATGGAAGAGACTAGATTGAGGTCTCAAAATGAATCAAGAAGTCAAAGGCAATGCATTGGTTGTTTCAAAGCCGGGAGCCAACACCCATACATACAAACCACCACACTTTTTACAAGAATAATAACAACTATGGGAAGAATCGTATATATGAAGGAAAGGGAGATGGAAATAAAAGAAGTATTAATTTGTGTCATAATTGTGGGAAACTGGGACATATCAAACCATATTGTCCTGAATTTAAGGCAAAAGATAAAAAAAGGTAGCTTTAGTTGGACCTTAACAAGCTAATCAAGAATCTTCAAGCAAATCTATTTCAAACATCTCTTTTTCTCAGCTCGTAGAAGCATTGCAACCTTTTCTCAAAAGACAATCAACCGTCTCCAACTCTTCTCCTCCAAGTATGGCTCCTTGGCTCTAAGATTCAGGTGTTTCATTTCATATGACTTATGATGGATCTATACTTTCTAATTGTAGTAACACTACCAATAAAAGAAATGTATTTACTGACGATGGAATGTCTCTTGATATTAATGGAATTGGAAACTTTGAAAAATCTCCAATTTTTAGTACTCCAAAAATA
This sequence comes from Nuphar pumila, assembly GCF_984573655.1. Classification (NCBI taxonomy): domain Eukaryota; kingdom Viridiplantae; phylum Streptophyta; class Magnoliopsida; order Nymphaeales; family Nymphaeaceae; genus Nuphar; species Nuphar pumila. The sequence goes on along the minus strand of NC_143263.1, from coordinate 91,244,592 downwards.
TGGATTATTCCAAAACTGAATTTAAATTTGTTTTTTGTTCCTCAAATCATTGGTCATAGATGTAGAGTCTCCTTCACTTTTAACCAATGCTTAATACAGGATCTCCAGTGTAGAAAGTAGATTGGAATCTCCAGTGTAGAAAGTAGATTGGAAAAGGGCATAGAGGAGACTTGTATTACATGGATCAATTGAAAATTCTCATCAGAACCTTTTATCTTAATGTTCAAAAATTGAATAAAGTTTTGTGGCACCAAATAGGTCATCCTAATATGTATAAATTATCCAATGTTCCTCACTTGAGGACATTTTGTAATGAACAAATTTCATGTACTGATTTTTAATCTTGCTAAAATCAAATCAATTACATATCAAGAGAGATCTTTTTCTGCTTCTAAACCACTCGAATCGGTTCACTCTGATGTTTGGGGTCCTGCCCCTGTTGCCTCCAAGGGAGGATATACTTATTATGTTATCTTTGTATATGACTACTCTCGCTTTACATAGATATACTTTCTCAAACATAACTCATTATGTTATCTTTGTAGATGACTACTCTAGTTTTACATGGATATACTTTCCCAAACATAAATATGAAGTATTTGAGAATTTTAAAAATTTTCATAAGTTAGTGACAAATCTTTTGAAGACCAATATATTTATCTTTTGTTCTGACTCTATAATATCGTGTATTTTCACACTTGGTTGAATTCGATTTTTGTCAAAAATTTGGCCAAGTCTGAGAGAAAAATCGTTCGAGGCTCGATTTTTAGACTGATGTCTTTGAGTTTGGGATTGACCCAGGTCTCATCGACACAGTCGAGGCGAGCCAATCGAAGCGTGAGAAAGAGTTTTAATTTTGACATTTAAATTCGAGCGAGAATCGAGTTATTTTCAGGCGAAATTCAAAATTTGATATTCGTGTAATATGTTGTTGGATGCGTCTGGAAATTCTGAGTGCAACGGTATTTTACCTTCCTGAATTCAAGTTCTGGTTTGACAGGAAATCGCATTTTTTCTGAAAATTGAGCAGTTTGTCGAATTGGATCCAAAGTTGGATCGGATTGGATCCAATGCATATGATCCAAACTATTATGGATTTGGATCTTATTTAAGACCTACATTAATCTGGATTGAATCCAGATCTTGATCCATTTTTGTTTTGGGTATGGGTTTGGATTTTAGATCCGGATCCGGATTCAAATCCAAGCCAACGTTTTTTCTAAATTTCAATTCAATAAAAAGCTTTAATTTGGAGTTTAATATAGTTGAAAATCCTTTTGGGTTAATTTGGTTATTTTGGGGAGCCTTTAAATAATTTTTAATTAATTAATATTTAATAATTAATTAATATTTAATAAATTAATTAATTAATTATGTTAATTCCGAATTTTTATTTTTGGGCTGAGTAGGACTTCTTAAGAGAATCATTATTCTTCCTTAAGAGAGGTTAAGAGAGTTTTAAAAGTTTTAAAAAGAAAAAAATACCAAATGTAGAAAAGTCAACCTTTAAAGAGTTTAAAAAAAATGGAGAGAAGAGTTTCTCATATTGGAAAACCCTTTTAGAAAGGGCTGGAGAAAGGGGGTGTCACCCCCTCTCCCACTCTTTATATAGAGAAAAAAAAAAGAAAGGGAAAGAGAAAGAAAGAGGAGAGAGAGAGAGAGAAAGGGAAGGAGAGGAAGAAGAAGAAGGCGCTTCTTCTCCACCCATCCAGCCCCTTTTCCACCATTGTTTCTCATATTTTTCTTCAATCTTTGCAAAGGTACGGGTCTCCTCTTTTGAATATGAGTGAGAAATCGAATGCCGATTCTATTTTATGCAATATCTTGGATGAAATCCATGGAAAAAACGTTTATATGGCTGATTCCTCAAAAACGCATGGAGGATGTTCTATGGATCTTCCTCCATGGCTGATTTTCGCATGTTATTTCATCTTTTTCATGGAAAACGATTTTGTACATGTTATAACAGAATTTTATTTGACAAAGTGGTTCTTTTAGGAACCGCTTTGATGGGTGTTGGTTCCCATGGATGGATCATGAAATGGGTGGTTTATATGCATGAAAATATATGCTGGAATCATGTTGTATGCATGATTTTTTTAGAAAATGTGTGTGTAATGATGTGCTTGTTGAAAACATTGAATACATATGCATTGTGGAATAAGCATGCACAAGTGGCTTAATGTTTCTGTTAGACTTATGATCGTGCATATGATTTGATTTGATTTGTTTACAATCATATGTGAATGTAACCATGTTTAACTCCGCATATTTAAGCCTTAAATATGTAAACACATGTATGTGCAATCTTGAGAATATTTACAGTGTTTCATTATGAAATCTTGCATGATACATGTATAGGTTGTTTTTGAAAAGAAATTTTCTGGATTATGCTAGTGGGCTGTTTGTTTTAAACTTATTTATTTATTTATTTTGTGCTGGTGGGCTGTCCTGCCCTGACAGCATACGCACACAGGCCCGGGTTGGGCCTGTGTATGGGCTGTCGGGCCCAGCCGACAGGGTCGGCTGGACTGACTCGGCCAACCCTGCTTGACAGGGATCTGCTTGGCCCAGTCCGGCCCTTGGGCAGGACTGGGACAGGCCTGGCAATCCCCTGCCAGGCCCGGCCTAGGGTTGACCAGACCCGACCCAGCTGACTAAGGTCAGCTGGGCCTGTTTGAAACCCCCAACCAACTGTGTGTAAACCCCCTTTAGAAAAAAAATGAGGGTGTTGGATTCTTGTTTTTACAAAAAAATGTATTATATGCTGCCTTTGTAAATTTCCAGATTTTTGCCATTGTGAAGGCTTTGGCTATGTGCATGCTAGAGATTAATTTTCGCATGCATATGATTGACTAATGTTGCGTGATCAATATTCAAATGCAATGTTAATTACATGTGTATTTTGTGAGCATGTGCAAATCTGAAATTTTAAATTAGGTTGCATATGTATAGTTGCATAAGTAGCCACATGTTTAAGTGAAGAGATTCATGAATAAAAGCTTGAAATGTGAGGTAAGCATGTGAATTAAAGCATGCATTTGCCAAATGGAATCATGCATTGACATGAATTTAGATATTGAGTTTGAGCATGCAATGAATATGTACATTCAATGAAATCATGCCTTTGACATGAATGTGTGAATCAAATGAAAACATGCAAAGAATGTGAAGTTGTGAACTCATGCATATACTTATCATTGTTTTATGCGCACCTTTAATTAGCCTACATGCATGTGCACTGTGAAGCATTCATAAGTAATGCATTGTGGTATGTTATTCATGGTTTTTGCATATGGTGCATCGATGATCAAAATAAATCATCGTGGGCCTCGAGCTATGGTTTGCTCTCTCTTTATTTACTTTTAAATGCATCGCAAAAATCACATTTATTTTTATTGCATTGTATTACACTGTTCTATGTGTTTCCACGGGTGGGAGTCCTGTGATGACTCTCGCAGGGGTAGATGCGAGCTTTTACTTTTGTTTTTGCATGCTGAATTGCAAAACTTAATAATTGACTTTTAATAAAAAGACAATGAATAATATACGTTCTTAGATCTCTTATCGAAAGAATGAGAATCTTAGAGATTCGGTTTTAGAGGGCCATGAGGATACAAAAACTCTGTGTGCTTTATTTATTACCCCTAAACCTGATATTAATGTTCTTTCTCCTAGCCATGGTTTTAGGGAGAGTCTGTCACTTTACCTGGAGGTGGTGTGTAGACACAGTTGTTGTTTTGGTATATCAAGTGGCACTATTGGATGTGGAGGTCCTTAGTGTCTCGACATTAGATGTAGAGGTCTAATGTTCCGAAGGTGATTCGGTTGAGGGCTAAGTTTGGCACTCAGTAATAAAATACAACTTGTGTGCTAAGTTCCCCTTAAAACCCTACTTAACCTTGGAAATTTTACTCGTTTGGTGCATCTGCGGGCAACGATAATTAAAAAAAAAACTTAAATTGTATGCATTTAATAGGAACATGCATATGAAAAGAAAATTCTAATAAGATGTAATAATTTACTCATGCATTGCACTGAAGTCATACATATTCTTCCTGCTATGCATTAGATCATGCATGTTTACCTGTTCTCTTAATTGTTAAATGTTGGTGAATGCATAGTATTGTTCCCTAAAGCATGTTAAATTATTGTATTGCTTAAATTGTTATCTTTGTTACTTATTAAATGTTCCCCATGCTTAATAATTGTTTCTTATTGCATGAATGCTTAATTGAAATATGTATATATCATATGTGCATTCCTCTACGTTATTGCATGAATTCTTATCTGTATTTTTTATACTCATTCATATCATTAGAGGGATTCATACGCAGAATTCATCAAATTTCTGACACCTTACTTTTGTGTTTTCGCAGCCGCAGGGGATCAGTGAAGCAACAACCTTCTTGGAGAGCTACGAGTGTCACACTTTTGCTAGACAGCTTCACAGATGGACAACATGGCTCTGCTTTTCTTTACTTTTTATTTACTTTTAATTGTTATTGTACTCTGAATTTCTTTATGCAATTATCTTGAAACTATCATTAATTATTCAATAAAAGTTTGGTTTGGTTTGGTATGCATGATAAATGTAAGGTCTCTTGTAGTTAGTTGTTTTATCCAATTGGGAGTGAAACAGTAAAGGCCCCGGATCTCTGGGAAGATTTCTGCAATGATTTAAAAAAAAATCTGCATTTTTAAGGGGTATGAGTTGGGGTCGTTACAGACTCAGGGGGTGAACATATGTCTAATGATTTTCAAAAATATCAAAGAGAAAATGAAAGATTTTATCAAAAGTCATGTGTTAATATCCCACAACAAAATGGCTTATCAAAAAGAAAACATCGACACACAATAAATACCACTAGAACCTTACTCGTATCTAGGGGTGTTCCAAAATATTTTTGAGTTGAGGTGGCTCTTATTGTTGTATATTTTATAAATAGATTGTCTTTTTCAAAAATTCAAAATCTTTCACCATAGGAAAAGATTTATAAGGTTTCGCTTGATTATCTTATACTAAGAATCTTTGGGTGTAGATGTGCTTTGTACTCACCCATAAAAATGATAAACTATCATCTAAATCCATCCCATGTGTGTTTTTAGGTTATAGAGAAAGTCAAAAGGGATTTAGGTGTAATGATCTCGAAAATAATAAACTATATATTTCTAGAAATGTCACCTTTTTAGAACAAGAAAATGGATTTGATACTAACACATCAAAAAATGAGAATGAATACAACTTTCTATAAATGTCTTGAAAATAATGACACAAAATGAAGGCAAAGAGAATACCTTGCAATGAATCTCAATCTGACATTCAGTATCATGAATGCCAGGATCACTCAACAGTTATTCAATATTAAAGAAGAAAGGATAATGAAACACTAAGTGCTTTAGAAAAATATTCAAACATAAAAGGACAAGAAACCTCAACCATTAGGCACTCAAAAGGGACCACATAGAGCTCCAGATAGGTTTGTACCTTATGAATCATTTGAGCCTCATTATATTATAGAGCCTGATTAGCGAAAGACTTTTCATATTTCGAACCCTCTACATATAATCAAGCAAAGGATTATCCTAAATGGAAAGATGCCATGAATCAAGAAATTAGGGCCTTACAAAAATCCAAAACTTAGGAACTATCAAACTTACCAATTACTCAGAAAACAATAGGTTGTAGATAGGTTTTTAAAGTTAAAACTAAAAGTGATGGAACACTAAAAATGCATAAAGCTAAGTTGGTCGCCAAAGGATAGCAGTGTTGTGAAAAGCGTTGAGGCGTAGCGAGGCGCTCCACCAAAAACTGAGGCGAGGCGTAAAGTGTAAGCTTCAAATTTGTTTTTGAAAACTTTAAAACAATTATAAAAAAACATCTAAAAATAGAAATAAATAAAGAAATGCTTTATTGATGAAGTAACAACCAATAAGCAATAGAAAATCTCAAATAAGTACTAAAAATATGAGATTAACATATAAAAGTAACTAAGAAACTGATTACATAACTGGAAAACTAATTATATAATTGAAAAATATAAAGCAACAATCTATAAACAATAGATCTCCGCCTTCTTCGTCTTCTTCTCAAGGCGAGGCGCACCTTTTGTGCTTCAAAGCGCATTTTTGATAACACTGCGCTCAAGAATATGGAATTGTTTATGACGAAACATTTACTCTTATAGCCATAGCCAAGATGGCCATAGTTTGAACTCTCATAGTAGTAGCTGCTATTAGGAAATGGCCAATTTACCATATGAACGTTAAAAATGAATTTTTAAATGGTGATTTAAAAGAAAAAGTATATATGGATCAACCTCCTAGATATAATATTCCTAAGAAAAAAGTTTTTTGTCTTAAAAAGGCATTATATGGCCTTAAGCAAGCCCCAAAGGCATGGTATGATCGCTTTAGTTTTGTTATGGTTAAACTTGGATATATTTCATTCTACACTGACACTATTTTGTTTGTTAAGAATTCTGTTGCAAGTATTGTTATCCTTCTACTTTATGTTGATGATATGATCATAATTGGAGAAGACAAGCAAGGATTAGATCAAGTTAAATTTATTCTTCAACAAATTTTGAAATGACTGACCTTGGTTTTCTCAGGTTTTTCTTAAGGATTGAAGTTGCATATTCCCCTAGAGGATACATGTTATCCCAGTCCAAACAAGTCCAGAATCACTAATGACAAAAGAGTGGATACACCTGAAGTAATAAACTCGAAGATGAAAATTGATGGTAGAACTCCTGGATGATCCCACTCCATATTGATATATGAATGGGGCATTAACGTATTTCACTATTACAAGACCAGACATATCACACGCAATTCACACGACCAATCAATTTCAGCACTCTTCTACCATTGTGCATATGAGTATTGTGTGTATTGTGAGATATCTAAAAAATTATACTTCTACAGGATTATTTCTATCATCGTCTTCTCTACTTGATTTAATTGCACACTCTAATTCTGATTAGGGGGAAGACACCAATGATAGACGCTCAACTATTGTTTTCTCTGTTTTTATAGGAGATTCCTTGGTATCATGAAAGTGTAAAAAGCAACAAAAAGTTTTTTCATCCTCTACAGAAGCCGAGTATCGGGCCATAGCAACTACTACATCCGAAATTATATGGTTGAAGTGTCTTCTCAAGGATATGGGAGTGACTTTGACAGAGCCATCACGATTATGTTGTGGCAATAAGAGTGTCAACCATGTTACTGGAAATCATATTTTTCATGAACGCACTGAACACATTGAGATGGATCGACATTATGTTAGAGAAGAATTTCTGAAGAAGACTATTTTGCTACCATATGTGACCTTAGAATATCAACTTGCAGACTTCTTCACAAAAGCCTTGCCTTTCCAAAGGTTTCATTTCTTATCAGGCAAACTTTCAGTGATCCCACAGTAAGTTTGAGGGAGAGTGTTAATGTAACCATATGTATATATACATATGTATTTCTGTACATACGTATCCTAGGGGCATTTTGGTCTTTTCACATGTACAAAAAATCAATAAGTGAATTTTATTTATTTTGTTTCTTTTTATTTTTTATTCATTATAAATATTCTCAAACTCAAGGGCTTGTTGGGAATATCCCTATAGAGCCGTTGGACCCTACCCAACGGCTACATTTCTAGTTGTTGGGTAGGACCCAACGGCTCTTTTGAGCCTTCTCTTTGTGTATATATATGGGGAAAACCCCCGCCACAATGCATGCTTGTTTCCAAGGGATTCTCCCTAATTCAATATATCTTTTAAATGTGTTTCAGCCATTAAGTGGCTCATTCCAAGATTCTATTTGTGTTTGATTGACCCATAAGTGGTCATCTCTCAAATGGTGTTTTAGCCCATAAGTGGCTCATTGTAGAATCACATTGGTTCATGACAGGGTGTACATGCTACAGTTCACTAACTAACCCCTCAATAACCAGACCCTTTGAAATGAAATGGGGATCTTCGAAACACGAGCTTAGCTTAACAAGAGCAAGTGTCAAGAATGACACTAAAGCATAACCCTTAAAAAGGGTATAACTGGAAACAAAATAAAAATAAAAATGTATTCTTTATTGATATGAAAAACCAATTGCTTAAGAAGCATTGGAGTAAAATACAAGAGGGGCTGCACCCCTTTATATACACAGCTGAAAGAGGACTCAATAGAGCTGTTGGGCACAGTCCAACAGCTCTATTGCTAGTCAAGTCTGGACAGGACTTGACTAGCAACAGTCATTCTAGTTCAAACTGAACTAGATGACATAAAGACAAAAAATAAAAATAAAGGAAAAAAAATACAGAAAAGAAAGAAATTAAAAATGTATTTATATATATATATAATAATATAATATTATTATATATACATATATGTACAGTTTTACATTTTAACACTCTCCCTCAAACTTACGGTACAATGAGCGAAAGTTTGTCTAAGAGAAAGTGAAATCGGGGAGCAGCGAGAGGCTTTGTAAAGAGGTCTGCTAACTGATATTCTGAAGTGACATATGGCAGATCAATTATCCCGTGTAGATATTCCTCTCTGACGTAGTGACAATCCATTTCGATGTGTTTGGTGCGTTCGTGGAATGTTCTGTTACTGGCAATGTAGATCGCACTTTTGTTGTCACAACACATTTGTGAAGCCTTTGTTGCTTCAACTCCCATGTCAGCAAGCAGTCGTCGGAGCCAAACTACTTCCATGGTCGTGGTTGCCATGGCTCTGTATTCAGCTTCGGTGGATGAGAGAGATACCTTCTGCTGCTTTTTACACCTCCACGAGATTAATGATTCCCCTAAAAAGACACAAAAGCCAGTGGTTGAGTGTCTGTTATTGGGATCACCTCCCCAATCAGCATCAGTATATGCAATTAAATCAAGAGAAGAGGAGGAAGATAAGAAAAGTCCTCGTGAAAGAAAGGACTTGATGTATCTGATAATACGCATGACTGCTCCCATATGAACAGAAATAGGAGCATGTTGAAATTGACTTGCTGTATGAACAGCATGTGCTATATCTGGTCTGGTAATGGATAGATAGGAAAGTGCCCCGACAAGCTGTCTGTAAGGAGTAGGGTCTGCAAGAAGTTCTCCATCATCAATCTTCATTTTAACATTAACAACTTCTGGAGTGTCGACTTTCTTATCATCAGTAATACCAGACCTGAAAACAATATCAAAAGCAAATTTAGTCTGAGATAATAAATATCCTCTAGGAGAATAAGCAACTTCAATGCCTAAAAAATATCTCAACAAGCCCAAATCAGTCATTTCAAAATGAGATTTAAGAAGTGTTTTGATTGTTTCAACTCCCTGTTTATCGCTTCCGGTGATGATCATATCATTCACATAGAGAAGAAGCACAATGATCCCTGCATCAGAATTCTTAATAAACAAAGCAATGTCAGTTAAACAGAATTGAAAACCAATATCAATCATAACGCGACTAAACCTATCATACCAAGCTTTTGGTGCTTGTTTAAGTCCATAAAGAGCTTTTTCTAAGCGGAGGACTTTACCCTTAGGAATACTTAGACCAGGAGGGGGTTCCATATATACTTCTTCAACTAGCTTTCCATTTAAAAAAGCATTTTTGACATCCATTTGAAAAATAGACCATTTTTTGATAGAAGCTAAGGCAATTAAGGTTCGGACAGTAGTCATACGAGCCACCGGAGCAAAGGTTTCTTCATAATCAATCCCATATTCTTGGGCATAACCTTTGGCTACTAAACGGGCTTTATATCTTTCAAGAGTACCATCACTCTTGGTTTTAATTTTATAAACCCATCGACATCCTATAGTTTTCTTCCCTTGAGGAAGATCTTGAATATTCCATGTAGAAGCCTTTTCAAGTGCATCTAATTCAGCTTTCATGGCTTCTATCCATTTGATAACATTTTTTGCTTGAAAATATGTGGATGGTTCTTCATATGAGTGAATTAATGCAATAACTGCCCTATATGTGGGTGAGAAAGACTCGTATGATACAAACTTTCCTGGAGGCCTCGAGATTCGGGTTGATTGTCTAGTTGGAATGTTAGAATATTTCTCAAGTGCACATGGAGGATTAGACTCTTGTCGCCTGGAATATTGAATACTAGTATCTCTATGAACTTCTTCATTTTCAACATTAAGATCAATAATTCTTTGATCATCATCAAAGTTACAGTCAAGGTCATATTCATTAGATGTTGATGTTAGATCTAGCAAAAAGGAGTACTCAGTGACGTCTTTTAATTTTCTAAAATCAAAGAAGCTCTCCTTTTCAAGAAAGGAAACATTTCTAGACACATATAGTTTATTATTTTTGAAGTCAAAACATCTATAACCTTTCTGGTTTTCAGCATATCCTAAAAAGGCACAGGGAATCGCACGAGGGGAAAGTTTATCATTTTTGTCAGTAAATATGAAACATTTGCACCCAAATATTCTTAGTCTAGAGTAGTCTGGAGAAATGTTCATAAGTTTTTCAATGGGAGTGATATTTTGTAACGAAGAAGATGGCATCCTATTAATGAGATATGTGGCAGTTAAGGCAGCTTCTGCCCAAAAGTCTTTCGGGACTTGATTTGCTATTAATAAAGTCCTAGTGGTTTCTATAATATGGCGATGTTTTCGTTCTGCCAGTCCATTTTGTTGAGGTGTATAAGGACAAGATCTTTGATGTGTGATGCCATGCAATTTAAGATAATTTTGAAAATCTGTGGATAAGAACTCTCCCCCTGAATCTGTGCGAAAAATAGTAATATCATTTTGAAACTTGTTTTTAACCATATTATGAAAACTTTGAAAGTATGAAAATACTTCAGACTTATGTTTGAGAAAGTACATCCATGTATGTCGGGAGAAATCATCGACAAAAATAACATAGTAAACAAATCCTCCTTTAGAAATTACTGGTGCAGGACCCCAAACATCCGAGTGTATTAATTCAAGTGGTCTTGAAGAGAAAAAGGTTCTGTTCTGAAATGGTAATCTTTTCATTTTGCCAAGAATACAATCTTTACAATCAAATGATTCAGAATTACAAAATTTTCCTAGATTTGGAAAATGTTGGATTTTGGCTATATGTGGGTGACCAAGTCTCTTATGCAACAGTTCCAACTCTATTTTTTGAATATTATAACAAAAAGCTTTCTTTGGCATTTCCAAAAAATCCATGTAATAGAGTCCTCCTTCTCTATGGCCTTCCCCAATCAGCTTGCCTGACTGGCGATCTTGTACCCAACAACCATGAGAAGAAAAAGAAATATTACACCCATAATCAGAAATTTGAGATACAGATAAAAGATTTAAATTTAATTTGGGAACATGTCTAATTTCTGGAATAAAAAAATTTTTTGTTTTATAAATTTTTTCAAAATTTCCTATTCCTTCTATTTCAAGAGAAGTCCCATCAGCAGTAAAGACCTTTGACACACTTGTTTTATTTTTAACACATTTGGATAGACTTTGATTATTTGGGGTCATATGAAAAGATGCACCAGAGTCATGAAGCCAAGAAATTTTACCTAGATCAGAAAAAGATGAGGCTGTTGCGCCGGTTGAAGCTTCAGATGAGGAAGAGGCACCTTTGATGAGAGGCTGAAGAATCTCCATTAGTTGGGCCAGGGAAACTGGTGCATCCTGATCTTTAGGCTCCGATCCAGCAATTGCAGCTCTTTTTTCTCTCAGCTCCTTAAGTTTGGGACATTGTGGCCTGTAGTATCCCGGTTCATGACAGTGATGACAAATAACTTTCTTCTTATCATAGTCACCATTTTGTCGGTTAAAGTGAGGAGGCCTATATGATCGAACATGATTCTCTGGTCTAGACACGGCTAAAACGGAATCATCTTCAATTTTTAAAGAACCTTTCCGGAGACGATTTTCTTCCATTGTTAACTCTTCAATAGTTTCAACAATAGAAGAAATTTTTTCCCGGTGAAGTAGGGCCGATTTAGTGGTTTCAAATTCCGGCCTTAATCCAGTGATAAACTGGTAAAAATGTTCGGCATCGAGTTGTTTCTGACGAAGCTCGATGTCTTCGGCACAATGCCACTTTGGTTCTAAAAGGGAAAGTTCTTCCCAAAGTTCGGACAACCCATTGTAATATTCACGAATAGTTTTGTCTCCTTGTGTCATCATTCGAACTTTTTCTTGGAGGTTGCACACGTGTGCAATATCTTTAAGGGAATACATATTCTTAAGGTATTCCCATGCCTTATCGGCATGATCAAATTTGGCAAGACTTGAGCATTTTTTAATGTCAACGCTATTGATAAGCCATGACATTATCTTCGCATGAGATATTCTCCATTCTTTTCATTTCTTCTCGTATGAGGCAATAACCTTGATTTTCTCTTCTTCCGATAGAGGGACCTCTTTATCTCCCTCCTTTTTAGTAAGAGATAGCTTAGGTTCCGAATCGGAACCATCCACAATCCCCCATAAGCCTTTTCCCCATATATGGTGCTTCATGATTGAAGCCCATGTTACATAGTTCGTATCGCTTAGTTTCATAGGCATGATGGTGACTTTATCATTGTCATCCATCGATTACAAGGAGAGAAAGAATAGGGATAGAAGAGAAACAAGGAAAATGAAAAAGAAAGAAAAAAAAACAATACAACAAGATGCGAAATCTTCTCCAATGAAGTGATAAAACACTTCTCTTCAAGTGGTGAACACTTTTGCAAACGGGCACGGAAACCGAGGCAGCTTTTCCTCAAGATTTAGTACTTCCGCGGCTTTGATACCATGAAATGAAATGGGGATCTTCGAAACACGAGCTTAGATTAACAAGAGCAAGTGTCAAGAATGACACTAAAGCATAACCCTTAAAAAGGGTATAACTGGAAACAAAATAAAAATAAAAATGTATTCTTTATTGATATGAAAAACCAATTGCTTAAGAAGCATTGGAGTAAAATACAAGAGGGGCTGCACCCCTTTATATACACAGCTGAAAGAGGACTCAATAGAGCTGTTGGGCACAGTCCAACAGCTCTATTTAGAGCTGTTGGAATGTGTCAGTCCAACAGCTCTATTGCTAGTCAAGTCTGGACAGGACTTGACTAGCAACAGTCATTCTAGTTCAAACTGAACTAGATGACATAAAGACAAAAAATAAAAAATAAAGGAAAAAAATTACAGAAAAGAAAGAAATGAAAAATGTATATATATATATATAATATAATATTATTATATATACATATATGTACAGTTTTACATTTTAACACCCTTCACTGGAAAAATTAAACATAAAACGGTATCACATGAATGTCACAGTAAAACAGAGAACCTTGCTTGTTCATTAGGTCCAAAAGCAACAAAAATTAGTAACAAGAGAACTTACAGTTTCAGACCATTTTGGTGTCAACCGAAGCACCAAATCAATGTCAACTTTTGAACCTGTAAATTTGCGTGCAGAGTAAAAAGAAACAAAACACATAAGTAAAAGAGAGAGAGAAAAGACGGCAGGGTGTGGATGACAGTCTTATGAAGAAGAAATTGCATTTTTGTGAGAATGAAATCAGGTTGAACCATGAAAATATTAAATTGGGTAAATCATGAACTTTTAAACTGCAAAACTATATACAATAATATTTGTGATGTACAACTTTTAGAAAAATAAAAATCTTCAACATAAACTGCTTAACAACTTGTCTTTGACTAAATACTGCAGGAAAAACAGAGGAATTTGAGCACTCAAAATAAATTGTACCACATTTCCAACTCCAAGTTAAATGAATATCACATACCTGATTTTAGAGGTGGTAAATTTGAAGTTATGAATTCTGCTACTTGCCCTGAAACTTTTGAGGCTTCTGAACTCTGAGCAATATCTCTGCAAATGTGCAACCAAGTTTTGACGTCAATTTCAGATGTATATCACCACAAAAATAGCTCCATGTTTAAGATGAAACACAAGAGCCAGATGTCGAAAAACTTCCACTCAAACTGCACATAAAATGTAAAAGTTTTAAATAGAACAGGCAGCTATGCATAGGAGCCATGGCTCTAATTATATGATATTTCACATGTTTTCAAAAAACTGCACATCGCCCACATCAGTGCCTTACATATATCCAATTACAGCTGCACATGTTAAGGATTAGGTTTGGAATCTTTGGATCCATATTGGTATATAAATATTGTTGTACACATGTTAGTTAGTGTAATAGGGGCAGTCCTTCAAGTTAAAAGGATTTGAGAGTCAATCATGTACCCTTATCAGGGGAATTTTAGTCATAACCCAAATATTAATATAAACCTAGGAGATGTCCCACTAATCCAGCAGATTGGGACGTCCCTTTTTTGGCTGCCATTACTTCTCACTTTCTCCTTGCTGTGTATTATCCTTCTTCTTGAAGAGCACAGAGTCTGATATCTTTGTCTGAAGATTCCCTTTTCTGTTTTAAAAGAAGTTGACAAAGGGAGAAATAAACTAACCTGAGGCAGTTGACAAGCACAAATACAGCATCAAGTTTCTGCTTTTGACACTTCAGTAATGTAATCACCGCATCACTAGCAGCAGATTGGACTCTCTTATCAGAAGAATAGATACACTTTATTAAAGCAGGCAAAACGAATGCAGGATCTGCAGACGCCACAAATGGATTACTAGTCTAGCAAGAAATTTAAAGCACTAAACACTAAAAGGTGAAGTGTTAAAAAAAAACAGCATGAAAGAAACAAAATGAGATCATCAGCCAAACAGTCTGTGGTTTCCATTCCAGTGCAAAGTTTAATAAGTTTCACAGTGAATCCGATTAAAAATTAAAAGAGTTTTGACCACCAAATGCAAGAAGACATGGAAGCAAACCATTGCCCACTATGTCACATAGGTGTGGGTGCGGATGCTGGTGCGGAAATGGGTGCGGATACGGGAATGCGGCACTTTGAAAAAATTTGGGTGCGGGGAGGGTATATATATAATTTTTAACAGTTTTAAGTTAACACTAATGAAACAAAAACAACTAGCATATCATCAATTCATCATAAATAAATTCATGCAATAAATTAAATTAACAATCTACAATTGCTATTCCTCATTAATAAAAAATAACACCACATTGGTGTGGATGTGCGCGCACACACACACATACACACACACACACACACACACACACACACACACACACACACACACACACACACACACACACATGTGTGTGTGTGTGTGTGTGCGCATTTATGTATTTATATAATATAGCTAAAACTGGACTTGGTTAGGGTTAAATGAATCTACTTTTTGACATAAATGGACCTCAATGTAATTGACTTCACCTGACACAAAGGAAGCCATGTCCAAGTGTCGCACCGGAATGGCTGTGGGTGCGGGTGTGGTGCCCTGTTAGAAGAGACCGTGTTACATAGATTGTCCACCATACGAAATATTGCCAGATTATATGAATTGCAGCTTCAGATTTGCCAATCAAAATAGTGTTTGTTCAGCTCTGTGAGGAAATGAGCAATTTGTACTCTGCTGTATTGTAAGATAAACCTAATAGTAAGTCCCATAGTAGGAGAGGAAGGTGTAGTATCGTGAAATACGGGCTCAGAATCAGCTGGAAGGGAATCAGAATTGGCCTCTAAAATCTTTGTCTTCTCCTACCCAATCTGAACTATAAGGCATACCAGGGACACCCTCTTGTCTCCTATCATAGGTTTGGCCAAATCTACTATCTAGGATTTGAGACTCAAAGTTGAACATTAGTGTTTTTATCAGCATTTTCATCTACTAGAAATGGCACCAAAAAAAAATCAACCTCACTCGCCTTCTCATCCTTAAGCTAAGAAAAATATGGTGTATGTTCATGAAAGACCACATGTCTAGAGACCTAAACCTTCTTTCCAACCATATCATAACATTTATAACCCTTTTGTCCACTAGAGAGACCCAAGAAACAACATTGTACAGCGCTTGGGGAAAGTTTAACTCTACAATGTTTAGGTAACAAAACAAAACAAGTACAATAAAGTATTCTCAGCAAAACACCAACCTTTGATAAGGAGAGGTACCTTTAAGAACTCCAAATGGCATACGATTAATTTGATAGAATGCCATATATATAACATCAGCCCAGTAGATCTTAGGCATACAACTAGAAAATTAGAGAGCCCCCATGGTTTCCAAAATATGTCTATTTTTCCTTTCTGCAACTTCATTTTAATCAATGTATATGGACATGATTTTTTATAAACAATCCCCTTCTCTTATAGAATACTCTGAAACACATAACTAATATATTTTTCTCCTGAATCCGAATGAAGAGCTCCAATTTTAACAGAAAACTGAGTCTCAATCATAGCACAAAACTTTTTAAAGATTTCAAATAACTGATTATGTTCTTCATATAGTAGATCCAAGTAAATCTTGTATAATCATCAATAAAGTTAACAAAATAGCAAAAGCCACCCTTAGACAAAACTGGTGAAGGACCCCAGTTATCAGAATGTACAAAATCAAAAGCTCTATCTAACTCCGCCTCCCTGGATCCAAAGGGTAAGGCATGAAGCTTTGCTAGCCTACAACTCCCATATTCCTTTACATCATCTGATACATAAATTTTAGATCCACCCAAACTATTCGAAGACATAAGATGTTGCAATTTGGAACTAGAAATATAACCAAGTCGTTCATGCCACAACATAAACTCATCCAAAACCACTACTTCTGAACCACCTCCAGGTTTCTTCTGACAACTCAAAATCTAATGAGTCTTAGTAATACAAGTTCACTCTCCTATGACAAATCCCAATCCTCCTTCTGAAAAGTTGATCATGCACAACACAATTATTATAATTATGCTTAGTAATTTGGCCAAAAAAAATAAGATTCATAGCTATAGAAGGGACATGGAAAACTTGAAAAATATTCAAGTTGCTCTCAGGACAAGAGGTGAGAGTGACAGATCCAACTTTAGAAACTCTCATAGAGGACCCATCTACAGTGAGAAACAAGTCACTGCAAGGATGACATTTGGTTAGAATGGACGTTTGCGCTATCATATGACATGATGCACCTGAGTCTATTAACCACCGTGAGAAACTACTCGAAGAACCAACAAGAGCAGTATCAAAAGTGGACAAAGAAGAAGAGGAAGAAAGAGAAGTTGAGTCATCATACCTAGCAAGAAGTTGTTTAATCTCCTCTAAAGTATTAGACTGAACCACACACAGAATTGGAAAAGCTTCTGGGTGAAGGAATAAAATGTGCACTGATCACAATGGGCAAAGTATCCTTAGGCTATTCTGCCTCTCCAACACAAGGAACTATGAAGGCCCTATACTTCTTTTTTTTTAATGCAAGACATGATTTTTTCATGGGACCAAGCCTCTTATAATAGAAGTAACGAATGAGACATATTACTTTTAAACCTATCAAAACCACCTACTCTCTAAGTGCATCAGTCCTTGCAACTGTTAGTCTCAGCCATACAATCACCAAGGTGATATTGTTAAGCCCAATTTGACTATTCAAAGATTTGCTTCAAATAGCCGCCATCATCCTTAATAGCTTCATAGTTTAAAATATCCACAACAATATTTTGCTCCACAAAGCCTAGAAGCCATGATTTAACTTTTCCATTTTCCGTCTCCCATACTACGATGTCAATGTCATAATTGGGATCACTCCTCTTTGGCTTCCCTTTAGTGCCATCCAAATATCTGTCATAGCCATAGCCTATCACCACCATCTTCACACATTCAACCCAACAGGTATAGTTTGTTAAGGAATGGTATTATGTACAACATGCATTGTATTCAAGTTGTTTGTATTTATATTACTTCACGAAGGCATATCGGTCTTTCAAGTTAAAACCTGCTCGTGTAATGGTGCTTTTGTAATTTCTCATCATGTTTAATATAAAAGAGGAGACGTCCCAGCCCTAATCGTTATGTTGGACGTCCTTTTCAGTCGTTTCTTTCTCATTCTCTCTAAAACATCTCCCAACTACACAACTCCCTATGGAAAGCTTCACATGGTATAGAGGTAAGTCCCATTGAGATATCTGACTCTGAATCTTTTAATCCCCTTATTTCAATCTTCTCTATGTTCATATCATTCTTGCTATCTATTTCCTTTTTTCTCTTTATTGCTATTTATTTCTCCTTTATCTTTTATTC
Source organism: Nuphar pumila (assembly GCF_984573655.1). Lineage (NCBI taxonomy): Eukaryota > Viridiplantae > Streptophyta > Magnoliopsida > Nymphaeales > Nymphaeaceae > Nuphar > Nuphar pumila. The sequence continues at coordinate 91,226,461 of NC_143263.1, read as the reverse complement.
GACTTTTCCTATTTACATATTTCCTTTTCGTAAATCTTCCTTACATTCTATAGCCGATCATGTAATGAAATAAGCGGAAATGAACACAATGTCCTAGAATGGACATTCACAAGCAAGATGCAAAGAGCAAGTCCACAATAGACAAACACAAGGCCTAGAAAGGCTTGCTAAAAGGAAAAATCTTATAAAGCAAGAAATGGGCTTGTAAAAGCCACACATTACAAAGGGATTTACCCCACTATTTATAAGCAAGAGAGTGAGAGATGTAATGAAAAGAGGCGGAAGCACCAATAGAGCAAAAAGTCACTCTTTAAGAGTGACTACTAGAACCAAGAACACAAACACCCAATGTGCACACACAAAACTCACAAATATAGAAAATGACTTAAAGTCATAAGTTGGATGTTATTGAAGAAAGGAAGAGAAGGGTGTAAAACCCATACATTTACAAGGGGGAACCTCCTCTTTATATAGAGGAGGGAAGCACTAAAGGGGAACCATAAAGGGGGCTCCCTTCTAGTCGTTGGGAGCCCCAACGGTCATAAATATGACTGTTGGGGCCCCAACGACTAGATGGGTGGGGCCCCTTTATGATTCCAAAAAGCAAAAAGACAAAAATAAAAAAGAAAAAGGAAAAAGGGGAAAAAGGGAAAAAGGTAAAAAAGAAAAAGGTACATTTGGAATTACCAAAACACCCCTATCGGGTTTTTGGTTTATACAAAAAATAAAAAGGCTATATTATGTATATATACATATATACTTGTATATATATATACGAATGTATATATATATATAAGTATATGTATATATATATATTTATATATACATAATTTAACACGCCCCCTCAAACTTTACGGGGAGAAGACCGAAAGTTTGCCAAGAAGAAACATGAATCGTGGAGTTGGGAGCGCCTTGGTGAAGAAGTCAGCTAGTTGATACTCTGAAGTGACATATGGCAATGTGATGGTCCCTTTGAGATACTCGTCTCGAACATAATGACAATCCATTTCGATATGCTTGGTCCGCTCATGAAAGGTGTGATTGCTGGCAATGTATATCGCACTCTTGTTATCACAACAGAGCTTGGTGGGAGTGGAAATGGGAACGCCCATGTCGCCAAGAAGACTTCTGAGCCACACGATTTCCATAGATGTCATCGCCATAGCCCGATATTCAGCTTCTGTAGATGATAATGAGACCTTCTGCTGCTTCTTGCATCTCCACGAGATGAGAGATTCACCTAAAAAAATGCACAGACCCGTAATTGAGATACGATCATTGGATTACCTCCCCAGTCAGCATCAGTAAAAGCAGTCAATTCAAGAGATGAGGAAGAAGATAAGAAGAGTCCCTTAGAGATGGTATTTTTGATATATCGCACAATTCTCATTACAGCCGCCATATGAACCGTAGTAGGTGCATGCTGGAATTGGCTCGCTACATGAACTGCATGAGCAATGTCTGGACGGGTAATGGATAGATAGGTGAGGGATCCAATTAATTGACGGTAGGGTGTTGGATCTTCAAGAAGAACACCATCTTCAAGTCTTAGTTTCGAATTGATAACTTCGGGAGTCTCAACTTTCTTTTCATCAGATATTTCTGATTTGGTACAAATTTCTGCAGCTAACTTCATTTGAGATAAGATGTATCCTCGCGCGGAATAAGCCACTTCAATTCCTAAAAAATATCTCAAATAGCCAAGATCAGACATATCAAAAGTAGCTTTTAACATAGACTTAATATCATTTACTCCCTTTTTATCATTCCCAGTGATGATCATATCATCAACATACAGCAGAAGCATAATAATGGAGTCACCTGTCCTTTTAACAAAAAGTGCAGTGTCAGTATAGCAAGATAAAAAACCTAAATTGATTAATACATTACTAAACCTGTCATACCAAGCTTTAGGAGCTTACTTAAGTCCATATAAAGCCTTTTTTAATTTTAAAATTTTTCCATTTAAATTCATACCTGGAGGCGGTTCCATATAAACTTCTTCATTTAAATTACCATTCAAGAAGGCATTCTTAACATCAAGTTGAAAGATTGACCATTTTTTAACAGAAGCTATAGCAATAAGGGCTCGAACACTAGTCATTCGAGCAACTGGGCAAAAGTTTCATCATAGTCTACCCCATACTCTTGGGCATATCCTTTGGCTACCAACCTAGCCTTATATCTTTCTAATGAGCCATCACTCTTAGTTTTAACTTTAAACACCCATCTACATCCAATGGGTTTCTTGCCATTGGGAGGATCAATGATTTCCCAAGTTGCGCCTTTATAAGGGCATTAAGTTCAAGTTCCATAGCTTCATTCCAATGAGCATATTGTTTAGCATCATTGTAATGAGATGGTTCATGAAAGGAGTGAAGAGCAAGTAGGCATGATCGATAGTTAGGAGAAAAAGAGTCATAAGAGACAAATCTATTTGGTATCTTGGGAATGCGATTTGATCTTCTTTGAGAGGTCTCTTCTATCGACTCACTTTGAGAAAATCTTTCAAGAGCACAAGCAGGATTTCTTTCATGTCTTCTAGAGTAGACTTGTATTTGTCTTGAAGCATTTTCTTCAAAGTTTTGATCATTATTTGGATGTTCAACAAGATCTTCATTAAGAGGTTCACTAGGATCAACATGATCATCTATGATGTTTTCTTGAGGTAACAAGTCAAATAAGAAGGAATAGTCAACATTTTCACTTGGTTGATGCGAAAAACCGTTTTCTTCTTCAAGGAATGTGACATCTTTTGAGATATAAAGTTTATTTTTAAGTATGTCAAAACATCGATATCCTTTTTGTTTTTCGTCATATCCCAAGAAAATACATTTAATAGCCCTAGGAGAAAGTTTATCATTTTTGCGAGTTAAAACAAAGCATTTACATCCAAAAATTCTTAATCTTTTATAATCGGGAGACATATTGTAAAGTTTTTCAAATGGAGAAGGATTTTTCAAGGAGGATGAAGGGATTCTATTGATGAGATATGTTGAAGTTAGAACCGCTTCGGCCCAAAAGGATTTTGGGATATTTTTTGAAATCAATAATGTTCTTGTAGTTTCTATTATGTGCCTATGCTTTCTTTCCGCAAGACCATTTTGTTGCGGAGTGCTGGGACAAGAACGTTGATGACAAATTCCATTTTCTTTTAAGTAGTTTTGAAAATCATTAGACATATATTCACCTCCCGAATCGGACCTAAGGATAGATAGATTTCCCAAAAATTGATTTTTAACCATTGCATGAAATTCTTTAAAGAAGGAGAAGACTTCGGATTTGCGATTTAGGAAGTATATCCACGTAAATCGAGTGAAGTCATCAATAAAGACCACATAATACAAAAAACCTCCTTTAGATAAAATAGGGGAGGGTCCCCATACATCGGAATGAACAAGTTCAAATGGCCGAGTGGTAAAGTAACTTCTTTGAGGAAATGGAGTAGCTTTAGATTTCCCAAAAATGCAATCTTTACAAGTCATGTGATTGTCTTTACAAGTATTGTTCAAAAAAGGGAAAAGAGACATTTTTACAAAATTTGGATGACCAAGTCTCTCATGCCAAATACCAATACTTTTGTCTTTAACAAGATTGCAAGACGACTTAGATGGAAGCGTCAAAAAGTCCATAAAATAGAGATCACCCCTTCTATGGCCTTGCCCAATCAGCTTCCCTGACTGAAGATCCTGCACGGTGCAATCTTTAGGTGAGAAAGAGACTTGGCATCCATGATCAGTGATTTGGGAAACGGAAAAGAGATTTAAATTAATTTTCGGAACGATTCTTACTTTAGAAACGAAAAAGTTTTGAGAGTTTTTGAAGTCAAGTGTTCCAATACTTTCAATTTTTAATGATGTTCCATCGGCCGTTGAAACAAAGGAGGATATGGATTCGGAAGAAACATTTGAAAGAGAGTTTTTATGAGATGTCATATGAAAAGAAGCACCAGAGTCTAGAATCCGCATACCTGGAGGTGATGAAGAGTAGACGATGGCGGCTCCGGATGTTGAAGGAGAAGGTGTTGGAGAGCTTCGGAGATATGATTAAGAGTTTCTTTGATATCTCCTTCTTTGGTACTTTCTTCCTTCTTTGGAGAACTTTCTCCAACCGCGGCAACCTTTCCTTTGAGCTTTGGAGAAACCGGTCTAATGTGCCCCGGTTCATTACAATAGTGGCATATAATTCCCTTTCTAGGCCCATTGTTATTTTTGTTAAAGTGGGGAGATCTATATGCTTTAACATTCAATCTGGGCCTAGTAACGGCCAAAACTTCATCACTTCTAATGCTCAAGCCAAGTCGAGTTTCTTCTTGACATATCTCGGCAAGGGCATCTTCAATAGGAAGGGCTTTGCTTCTATGGAGAAGAGATGCCCTCACTTGTTCAAATTCCGAGCGAAGGCCATGAAGGAATTAAAAAAAGTGCTCCTTTTCAATTTGTTCCCTTCTTAGCTCAATATCTTGTGGAGCAACCCATTTAGGCTCAAGAAGGGCAAGCTCATCCCAAAGAGGGGTTAGAGAGCTAAAATAGTCCTTGACACTCATATCCATTTGTTTGGTGGAACGGATTTTTTCTTGACAAAAAAAATGTCGAGCAAGATCCTTTTGGGTATACATACCCTTAAGGAAAAACCAAGCTTCATTGGCCCTTCTAAATTTGGCAATATTAGCACAATTTTTAAGGTCTGCACTGTTCATAAACCATGCCAAAATTTTGGCATGGTTACTTTTCCAATCCTCAATTTTGGATTGATGTTCATTAATGGCTTTGATGCGCTCATCGCCATCTAAAGCTTTTTCAACTTCATTTTCAATTTTTGTAAGAACAAGAGAGGGTTCAGGAGTAGTTCCCATAACAAAGCCCCAAAGTTTCTTACCTCTTAGATGATTTTCCATAGCGGAGGCCCACATGAGATAGTTGGACCCATTTAGCTTAAAAGAAAGCTCCACTCTATAGTCATGTTCCATCGGCACCAAATATACTTCCTTCCTTCAAAACTTTGAGAGGCACGCGTTCCAAGGTGACAAAAGAAAAAGCCCAATCACCAACCGAGCTCTGATACCATGTAATGAAAAGAGGCGGAAGCACCAATAGAGCAAAAAGTCGCTCTTTAAGAGTGACTACTAGAACCAAGAACACAAACACCCAATGTGCACACACAAAACTCACAAATATAGAAAATGACTTAAAGTCATAAGTTAGATGTTATTGAAGAAAGGAAGAGAAGGGTGTAAAACCCATACATTTACAAGGGGGAACCTCCTCTTTATATAGAGGAGGGAAGCACTAAAGGGGAACCATAAAGGGGGCTCCCTTCTAGTCGTTGGGAGCCCCAACGGTCATAAATATGACTGTTGGGGCCCCAACGACTAGATGGGTGGGGCCCCTTTATGATTCCAAAAAGCAAAAAGACAAAAATAAAAAGGAAAAAGGGGAAAAAGGGAAAAAGGTAAAAAAGAAAAAGGTACATTTGGAATTACCAAAACACCCCTATCGGGTTTTTGGTTTATACAAAAAATAAAAAGGCTATATTATGTATATATACATATATACGTATATATACTTATATATATATATATACGAATGTATATATACGAATGTATATATATAAGTATATGTATATATATATATATATATATTTATACATACATAATTTAACAAGAGAGAGGGAGTGGAAAAGAGAAGAGAGAGTGGGCATTGGGAGGCCCAACAACGAGTCGTTGGGCCCGCAACGGTCACATTTGTGACCGTTGGGGGTCCAACGACTCTTAGTTGGGACCCCCAATGCATTATGCATTTAATGCATATACAATAAAAAAGAAAAGTAAAAATAAGAAAAAGAAAAAGGAAGAAAAGAAAATAAAAGAAAAAAACTAAAATGCCCCTATTGGGCAGAATTACAGAAATACCCTTTTATCGGGTATGATGTGATATATATATATATATATATATATATTAACACCTTCCCTCAAACTTTACGGGGACATGACCGAAAGCTTGTTGAGAAGAAACATAAAGCGAGGAGCAGCAAGAGCTTTGGTGAAGAAATCTGTCAACTGGTACACGGATGTAACGTACGGCAATGCTATGGTCCCTCTTAGATATTCATCACGAACATAGTGATAATCCATCTCAATGTGTTTAGTACGTTCATAGAAGGTGTGGTTGCTTGCAATATAAATTGTGCTTTTATTGTCACAACACATCTTCGAAGATATAGAGATGGTTATGCCCATATCACTGAGGAGACTTCTAAGCCACACAAGTTGCATGGTTGTAGTAGTCATTGCACGATATTCAACTTCCATTGAGGACAATGAAACTTTGTGCTGCTTCTTGCATCTCCAGGAAATCATAGTCACCTAAGAATACACAAAAACCAGTAGTTGAGACTCTATCATTGGGATTTTCTCCCCAATCAGCATCAGTATAAGCAATTAAGTCAAGTGATGAAGAAGAGAAAAGAAAAACTCCCTTAGTTATAGTATTTTTAATGTATCTGATGATTCTTAAGACTGCACTCATATGCACGGTTGTAGATGCATGTTGAAACTGATTGACCGAGTGAACTGCATGAGCTATGTCTGGCCGAGTGATGGATAAGTATGTCAGAAACTCAACTAGTTGGCGGTAGGGAGTGGGATCTTCAAGAAGAGTTTCATCTTCCAACCTCAACTTTGCATTGATAACCTCAGGGGTTTTCGTCTTCTTGTCATCTGTGATGTCAGACTTTAAACAAATGTCAGCTGCAAGTTTCATCTGAGAGAGAATGTACCCCCGTAGAAAGTACGTTACTTCAATACCTAAAAAATATCTTAAGAAACCAAAGATCAGACATGTCAAAATTTTCTTTCAAAACTTTCTTAATATCATTAATTTTCTGCTCATCACTTCCAGTGATGATCATATCATCAACATAAAGCAAGAGAATAACTATTGAAGACCCTGCACTTTTCACAAACAAAGCAGTGTCAATATAGCAAGAGCGAAAATTCAAACTTGTCATTACGTTACTAAATTTATCATGCCAAGCCTTTGCAGCTTGTTTTAATCCATATAAGGCTTTGTTAAGTTTAAGAATTTTATAATGACCAATAAACACTCCTGGCGGAGGGTCCATGTAAACCTCTTTATTTAGTTCTCCATTTAAGAATGCATTCTTAACATCTAATTGATAGATAGGCCATTTTTTAACAGAAGCAACAGCAATAAGAGTCCTAACACTAGCCACCCTAGCTACGGGAGCGAAAGTTTCCTCATAGTTAATATTGTATTCTTGAGCGTATCCTTTTGCAACTAGTCGAGCTTTGTAGCGTTCAAATGACCCATCGCTCTTAATTTTGACTTTATAAACCCATCTACATACAATCGATTTCTTTCCAGTGGGCAATGAGGTTATTTCCCAAGTTTTTTCCTTTTCAAGAGCACTAAGTCCCAAGTTCATAGCTTCGACCCACTAAGGAATATCTTTGGCTTCATTATAATGAGATAGTTCATGAAATGAGTGTAACGCAATTAGGCATGACCTATATTTTGGTGTTAGAGATTCATAGGAGACAAACCTATTAGGAGGATTGGAGACTCGACTAGATCTTCTCAAAGAGGTTTCTTCTATGTTGGACCCTTAGGAGTATTTTTCTAAAGCGTGTATGGAAACTTGTTGACCACGCCGAACGTAGGTTTGAATTGGTCTACTATCAATGACATCATTTTCGTTTTCGTTTTCAACATTGTTGAGAGGAATGTCCTCTTGTTCATTTAACAAATTATCATTAAAAATCACTTCTTGAAGAGTTACTTTTTCTTGAGGAAGAAGATCAAACAAGAAAGCATATTCACTTTCCTCAATCTCTTTAGTTATCTCAAACCCATTTTCATTTTCTAAAAAGGTTATATCTTTAGAAACATACAATTTGTTACTTTTGAGGTTGAAGCATCTAAATCCTTTTTTTATTTTCTCCATATCCTAAAAATACACATTCAATAGCTTTTGGAGATAATTTATCTCTTTTATGTGAAAGAACAAAACATTTACACACAAAAATTCTCAATCTATTAAAATCGGGAGTTCTTCCAAATAGTTTTTCATATGAAGATGTATTTTCTATGGATGAAGATATCATTTTATTTATCAAGTAGGTTGATGTTAACGCAGCTTTGGCCGAATAGCATTTTGAAATTTCTTTAGAAATAAGAAGTGTCCTAGTGGTTTCCAAAATGTGTCTATGTTTTCTTTCGGCTAAACCATTTTTTTGAGGAGTTCTAGGACAAGACTTTTGATGACAAATTTCATTTGTTTCTAAATAATTTTAAAAATTATTTGATAAGTACTCTCCACCCGAGTCGGATCTAAGAATAGAGATATTACTTGAAAATTGATTTTTGACCATGATATGAAATTTCTTAAAAAAGGCAAAGACATCGGATTTTAAGTTAAGAAAATAAATCCAAACATATCTAGTAAAGTCATCAATGAAGGTAACATAATAGGAGTATCCAGCTTTCAATATGACCGGAGAAGGGCCCCAAACATCTGAATGAACTAACTCAAATGGTCGTTTAGTCAAAAAACGTTCTATTTGAAAAAAGAATAGATTTCACCTTTCCAAAAATACAATTCTTGCAAACAAAATGTTTCTCATTACAAAATTTCTTTTCAAAAGGAAAAGAATAAGTTGCTCATGTAATAGAGATTTTTCCTCCTATGGCCATGCCCAATCTGCTTCCCGAACCGGAGATCCTGCATAGAGCAACCCTTAGTTGAGAAGGAGATTTCACATCCATGATCACATATTTGAGAAACGGAAAGAAGGTTTAAATTGAGTTGAGGTACCGCCCTCACATTTGGCACAAGGAAATTTTTGGAAAAACTTAAAGTTCCAAAGCTTTTGATTTGTAAAGGCGTGCCATCGGCGGTTGAAACATAAGAGGTTTTTTAATTTGGACATAAGTCGGATGACCCATTCTCAAAAAGTGTCACATGAAAGGATGCCTCGGAGTCAAGGATCCAAGAGGACATATCTGGAGAAGATGAGGAGGCAATGGCGGCACCCGATGTAGATGGAGATGAAGATTTGAGTAGCAACTGGAGTGTCGCAGATAGTTGAGCAAGAGAAAAGGAATCCCTTCCTTTTGTAGAATCTTCCTTCCTTGGTGTGCTTTCTTCAACGGAAGAAACTCTTGGCTTCGGAGCTTCATTTATCTTTGGAGAATTTGGCCTTATGTGCCCCGGTTCTTGACAATGATGACATATGGCTTTCTTATAATTGTCAATATAGTTATTTTGTCTTCCAAAATGAGGAGGCTTATACGTCTTAACATGATTTCCGGGTTTGGAAACGGCTAAGACTTCATCTCCCCCTTTTACCATGCCAAGACGGGTTTCTTCTTTGGCATATTTCGACAACGACATCTTCTAGGAAAGAGGCTTAGATCTATGGAGAGAAGATCTAACTTGCTCATACTTCGGTCTAAGCCCATGCAAAAATTGAAAAAAATTGTTCTTTTTCCATTTGTTGCCTTCTAAGTTCAACATCCTCACTATCTACCCATTTGGGTTCTAGGAGGATAGCTCATCCCATAAGAGACTAAGAGAGCTCATCCTTCTAAAGCTTTCTCTTGTCCTCCTTCCATTTTGGTGAGTTGAAGTTGAGGTTTTGGAATGGTGCCCATCACGTAACCCCAAAGCTTTTTGCCATTGAGGTTGTTCTCCATGGTGGACGCCCATGCCAAGTAGTTGGTACCATTTAACTTGAAGGTGAGGTCAATCTTTTGTTCACCTTCCATAGTGAAATAGAGATAGGAGAAGTAAGAAAAGATATGCTAGCTTGCAAGGAAACTCAAGTGAAAAAGATATTTGATAACAAGAGCACAACCTTGCTCTGATACCATGTAATGAAATAAGCGAAAATGAACACAATGTCCTAGAATGGACATTCACAAGCAAGATGCAAAGAACAAGTCCACAATGGACAAACACAATGCCTAGAATGGCTAGCTAAAAGGAAAAATCTTATAAAGCAAGAAATGTGCTTGTAAAAGCCACACATTACAAAGGGGTTTACCCCTCTATTTATAAGCAAGAGAGTGAGAGAGAGGGAGTGGAAAAGAGAAGAGAGAGTGGGCATTGGGAGGCCCAAGAAGGAGTTGTTGGGACCCCAACGGTCACAACCCCAATGCATTATGCATTTAATGCATATACAATAAAAAAAGAAAAAGAAAAAGGAAGAAAAGAAAATAAAAGAAAAAAACTAAAATGCCCCTATTGGGCAGAATTATAGAAATACCCTGTATCGGGTATGATGTGATACATATATATATATATATATAACAGATCAGGTATTAAAAGTTTGAGATCGTGCAAAAAAAATTGAGATTCCAAAAATATATATAATATAATAAAAAAAAAGTTCAAAATTCTTTGTTGTAACAGATTGAGTTGACGTGATTTGTTGCTCAGCAAGTCATGTCTGATTTCAGCAAAAAAATGAGAGTTATCACTGACATCAGCAGATCGTTTCCAGCAGTGTTTCCTCTTGTTTCTTCCTCTGATAATCCCTGCAATCGATCTATTTTCTGGTATCCTTATTTCTTTTTCTTGTTTCCTTGATCTTCTCTTTCAATTTCAAGAATATGGCTTTCAGGCCTTCTTCGATTTCCTCTTTGTTCATCAGTGAACTAGTCTCTAAAAACAAGATTCCTCTAATTTTGTGACATAATAAAACAGATAATCCATTTATCAGCAGTTATGATCTTATGGGACATCTCGATGGATCGATCCCAGTGCCACTGGAGACGATGCAGAAGTGAGCAAGGATGGGACTACAGGTAAAACAGAGACTGTTAGAAATCCAGATTTCACTTTTTGGAGGAAAAATGATCAGATAGTCATTGCTTTCATCACTGCTACGCTTTCCAGAGAAGTTTTGTTGCACATACCTACGGGAGTTTCAGCTGGAGAGTTGTGGCAGATTCTTCACAAGTGGTTTGAGCAACTCTCCTCTCACAAATTTATCAACTGAAGAAAAAGTTTGGAGAAATTAAGATAGGCAGTTCTACTGTCTTGGAATATCTTAATTGGGTCAAGCAAATAACCGACCAGCTAGCTGCCATTGGTGCCCCCATATTTGATGAGAACATCCGCATGAAAGTTATTCGGGGCTTGGGCAGCGAAAACAATATGTTTGCAACAATGTATGCTGATCTGAAACCACGTCTTCCATTTGACGAGCTGCGCAATATATAGCTGGAACATGACGCCATGTTCAACATTTCGACACCAGCTTAAAAAAGTCAGGAAAATCACAAAGCTTTGGTGGCTGGGGCGTCTCAGAATTTTTCCCCAAGGTAGCAGTCAATATAGAGGATGTGGGAAGTTCAATCTGGGGGAATGTGGTGGTGCGGCCCATGCTCTCAACGGCGATATATGATACGTACTTGCACGACCGGGTGACTCGGGCCAGAATCTGACGCTTGTAGCGGGACATCCACCGCATATTCGGGTCCCAAAACCTCCCAAATGTGTATGCAAGGTTGGATCAGTTGTGGGGAGGATCTTGACACGTAGACGGAGACCTAGGGAAGTCACCCACAGCAGGAGGATCAACGACAATGGGGAACAAGCTTCTGGTATGTTCAACGCACACGGCAGGACCTAGGGAGGCCTATTGATTCCCGTATGGAGTGTCGAGACCTCCATCGACCCAAGCAAACCTTAGGGGGTTGCTAGGGCCCTCTTATCAGACCTTGGATGTCCGCTAGGGGGTGTGGGAAGGTCCCACATGTTGATGGTACAGATCTGGACCTCCAAAAACGAAAATCATGGCTCCAACTTACAAGGGCCTGCTATGGCACGTTCGGCGCACGGGGCGGAACCTCTGGAGGCTTACAGCAGCCATGGGTGGACTCCACCGCCTTCGCGCCTCCCTTGGGATCCCCTAGGCAGGCTGCTACCAGTGGAGAGAGAGAGAGAGAGGGGAAGGGATTGCTTCATGTCAAAGCAAGGGGGCCCAAGGCAAGTGGGTGATGCCTTGGGAGAGAGAAAGGAAAGAAAGGGGAGAGAAGGGGAACGAGTGAGAGAGACAGAGGAAAGGAAAGAGGGAAAGAGGGAAGAAGGAAAGAAGAAAAGAAGAAGACAAAGGGAGGAGACAAAAAGAAAGAGTGGGAGAGAGAAAAGGAAAGAAAGAGGGAAAGGGAAGGAGAGGGGGACGTTCAAAGGGGGAGACAAGAAGAGAGAGTTTTTCTAAATAATACCTCCAAATTCATAGCATGAATGGGGGCTCTCTCTTAAGGATAATTTATATATAGAGTTGCCCTAAAATGGATCTGAGTCTCCATATGTTGGGCCTCGAATTCTTATTCAACAAATTCAAACCAATTTCATAAATTAAAAATGACAATTCAAAGCAAAAGAAAGGCCTAATTGCCTTGGGCGCCCAAATCGAATCGTGTGAGGGCGGGATCATGCCTGGGGTGTGGGCTCATCATCTTAGGCTGCATCATGTGGTGATGGTCTATTGCCAACTCCTGGAGGTAGAGGGGCTTGTATCCAGTGTCAGATATGTGAGGAGCACACGAGTTCAAATTGCTATTGGAGATTTGTCCCTAGCTTTGTCCTTCGACTATTCCTATTCTAGCCCGCTTTCGAGCACTAGGCAGTGTTTCTTCTTCTGCAAGGTCCCCTCAGGGGAATTGGCCATCGCTTCGTCCTTAGTTGTAGTTTCTACAGTCTCATTCTAGTTCATATGCTCCTTCGGTTGCAAGCAGCTCTGCAGACTATCAAGCACTCAATACATCCTTTAGAGAGATGAACCTTCAACATGGAACCGTTGATGGCCCCTGGCAGCCCAACATAAGCAGTCCATCCAGTATCATGATGCGGCTAAGAAATATTCCGCAACATGTATCATCGCCGAATATGCGGGTATTTGGACTCAAGAGCAGCGCACCACGTTATTGGAGACCCAGGTAAGTTGTCTCACGCAGAACCGTATCGTGGTAGTGGAAAGGTAGTCACAAGAGATGGTAAACATCACTTCATCACACACATAGACATTGCTCTTCTTCCTACTTATGGTCCTCTCCGTTAATATAACACTTGTTCCTAACATGCAAAAGAACTTGATTTCCATTTCTTAACTTGCTCATGATTCTAATTCCCACATCTCCTTTTCTCTTGCTTTTGTGAAGAATATTCACACAAATTGGATGTTCATTGAGAGGTGTGGGAATCTCTACATCCTGAACAAAGCGCTCTTGTCTTAACCCTTGTCTTTGTCTTTTCCGTTATTTGTGTCCAACATGCAGCAAGTCTACAAAGGGGTTGATCTTTGGCACCGGCGTCTAGGTTATTGCAACATTAGGTATCTTGATGTTCTTTGTAATAAACAACTTATCAATGTTGATGATAAGTGTCATTTGTCTTAATGTTTCAGTTGTGAAATTTGTAAGAGTCATGAATCACCGTTTGAAGATCTAATAAAAGAACTTTGTTCCCTTTTGAACTTGTTTATTCTGATATTTGGGGACCATCCCCGGTTATGTCTTTCTTTGACCCGATATTATGTGATCTATGTGGATGATTATAGTCATTACACTTAGATTTTCTTTCTTAAGCCCAAGGCTCACGTTTTCTCTACTATCAAGATATTCAAATCCTATGCAGAAACTCAATTTTCCCATAAAATGCTTGGCTTGTGAAGTGATGGAGATGGTGAATACCTTTCAAATGAGTTTACATGAAATCTAATGTCAATACAGAGGTTACATTACAGTAGTTTTACTCATCAATAAGCAAAAACTCAACTACCCCAAATAGACCATTAAAATCACTTCAAAGATTCAGCAAAACACCAAATCTTGTCAAAACAATACTTCTAAAAGCCTCCCACACAAAAACGACCAGATTACATCAAATTAAGGCCACCAAAAACTACTGATCAGCTCAAAACAGTCAGAAATCCAAATCCGGTTACTATTCACGTCACTATTCATAAAATCAGAAAAAATTCCATATAAAATTGAGCATAACTCCAATCGCAATGACCCTTGATTTAGAAATCATCTAAAATTAAGATCTACCAAAACACCAACTCAATCGAACCAAACTGTAACAAATGTATGGACGTCCTTCTTGGAGCATGCAAAACGAGGCACACCCAACGCACCAGAATAAAGTTTTTTCTTCCTCTTCCAAATGATCATCAAATACCTCTCTCTATGGTTGGGTATGGCTTTGATACCATATCAAAGCAATAGAGTTTCAATGAGAAAGACAGCAAAGAAGAAAATGAGAAGAGCTCATTAACTCTAAAATAAGAACGATGCAACAATATATGGGAGACTTCCCCTCTACTTCACTAAAAGACAAAAATAGTTAATTCCACACCAGCACTATAGAAAAATACAAGAATACCCTTGAAAAGGATGAAATGTACATATACATAGTAAGAGGGGTAGCACACAAAATAATAATACATATATTACATCAAACTTAACAAGAACTAGTGCAACTCATTTCAGTCAAGTTGGATGGGACCAACTATTCTTATTAGGATGAATACATGAGGATTGTTATTAAGGGGTTTGGTTATAAAGGATATTTGGATGGGTCAAAAAGAAAACCAGAGGATGACGAGGATTATGTCATTAGGTTTCCTTAATAGAACCAAAAAAATTCAAAATTGAAGTAGTAGACTTTGGGATTGGTGGAACAAAATATTGCTTTGAATATAGTGAAATATGAGGATACCAAAAATGTATGGAACTAATTGAAGCAAATTTATGAACAATCTACTTGGGCTCATACTCATAGATATCAGTTGGGACAAGACTTAAACCTAAAAAAGGGAAGCACACAGCCAGTCACCTTTAAGGCAAGGAAATGAATCAATCCAAGTCTTTTTCACTAAGTTTCAGCAGCTATGAGATAGTCCTATGGTTATGTTGCCTAATCTAAAGTCAACGAAGTGCAAGAATTGCCTAGAACGTAAGGAACTTGAAGCAGTGGCAAAGGACCAACAGCAAGTGATTGATCATGTGATGGCTCTACAAGCAGAATTTCATAGTATTCGCAATAGTATCCTTTATCATTCCACTTTACCCACACTTGTTTAGACTCTTGTTGAGCTTATGGCTGAGGAGACAAAGAATAATTCTGAAAGCACTTGATCCACTGAGGATACCATACTTGTCACCAGGCAGTCAGGCAATAAAAGAAGAGGTAGATTTGGAGGTTCTAGAAGTGACATGAGCTCTATTAGATGCCACAATTGTAAAGAGATCGGTCACATGAAGAACACTTGTCCTGTACTGAAAAAGAAGAATGGAGCTTATGTTGCATCATCATCATGAGAGGTTGTGAAGCCCAAGGACTCTTTAGTGGCTCGTAGTAGGGATCAATGCCCTTCGCCGATTGCAAGAGGACCTTCAGATCCTATGTCTGTCGCATGCCAAGATTGTTAAAATGTATCATTCAACATTTGTAATATTATATATATTTTATATATATAAAGTATAATACATATTCATATATGGTATATATGCATATGTATTATCCTAATTATATATATAAAATATATATTTCTCTATTTATAGGCATAGGGGTAGTTTAGACATTTCCAGTTTTACGCATATTCCATTTGGAATATGTTTGTAATTTTATCTTTTATTTTATTTTTTATTTTTTCCTTTTTCGTGGTTTGCGCAACCTAGGGTGGCTCCCCAAAGAGTCGTTGGGGAGCCCCCAACGGTCACAAATGTGACCGTTGGGGGCTCCCAACGACTCCTTTGGGAGCCCCCTAAGTGGCTCCTTTCTTGTGTTATAAATAGGGGTCTCCCCCTTTGTTTTTCAATATACTTGAGGGAGCTTATGCTCCATTGTAATGGGGTTTTTACCCCTTCTCCATTATTCTTCAATGATATGCAACTTATGACTTTATGTCATATTTTTCCCTTTTTATGGGTTTTATGTGTTAGCACATTATGTGCTTATGTTGTTTCCCTTTAATGGGTATATTTGCACTCCACGTGCATAAGTATGGGTTCATTATTGAACCCAACGTATTCCAAGTCACGTTCTAACATGGTATCAGAGCAAAGTTGAGATCGAGTTACTCTTTGGTGCATCGGGAAGCGTGGTATTCAAGAATTTGTTAAAGAAAAATGATGAAGTATTCATTTCTCTCTATTGTCTTTCTTATAGTTATTCGGTATGCATTCTATTTCTTTGAGTATTGTATGAAGAATGGAATATGTTCTTTTCTTTATGTGTGATTTTTGTCATTATGTCTTTTTTGAGTTTCTTGCTACTCCATTGAATCGTTTTCGTATGTTTTTCTTTGAAAAACTTTAAATGATAACTTGTTTGGCGAAAAATTAGATATATGATTGCTCAAAACTTGCTTTAATGGGTCGGTAAAAATTTATGACCGTTGGAACTTTGAATTTACATTTTAAACCTAACCTTGTTTATGAAAATACCTTTATATGAATGTTTAGTCTTTAAAGAAAGGTATGTTAAGATTAAAATGCTTGTGAAATATAGTTTTTTGAAAAATCTTTGGCATATATGAAAAATTCCATATTATGTGTCTGTTTTATATGAGCAACATTTAATTAAGAAAGTTTTTTTTTTTTAATACCGGTTGAATTAAGTTTTAAAATGGTCTTATGGAATATGGTGATTTTCTCTCCATCTTTACACTCTTAAGGATGTTTTCAACATTTAGAGAGTTCTCTCTCTTTTCAATAAGAGACATTTATATTTTTATGTTGTGATTGTCTCTTGTGGGTTTTGGTGTTTGCCCTTTTGTTTGTTCATTAGTGAATGTTGTAAGTGCTTAATGCACTCTTTTGCTTTTCCGCATATTTCATTACAAAAGTTATGGTCTTCACTAATGTTTATTGTGTACTTATTTCATTAGGAGTAGGTAATAATCTATTAAGTCATGTTTTTCGATAAAACTTAAGAGTGTTAAATTTTTCCTCAATAAATGTTTACTTTTTATTTAAGCCATAGTACAATCTTATTTATCATAAGGTTTTGTTAATGAATCTATTTTGTTGGGATTTCTTCCACTTTAATGGAGTTTTCTCCTTCTTTGGGAGTTGTATATGTTTGTTTGTTCAAACTCTCCTTAAGGAGCCTTTCGGTCCCTATAATCTTCTTGTGAGTATATACTCTTTTATGAAGATTTCATGATTGTTTATCATTTTTAAGTTGAAATAGTAGATTTCATAAGTTTTTCGAAATTCACCATCTTTATGAATGCCTATATTGGCTTAAGTTTGTTATTTTTGAACTTCACCAACTTCATTGTTTAATTGCACCTTATGTCTTTCATAGTTAAGGCTTGTTTGTTCCAAATCGGTTCATACACATGATGTTGCTTAATATTTCATGTTATGTTGCATAGTAAGCCTTTTTTGGTGTACAAGACTTCTTTTGAAGATTAAGCATAATTCGTGGTTATGCAAAATTGTTTTGATGGATTATATTGGACCTTTGATTCAATTTGTTAATCGGTCCTCTTTGTAAAAATTTTTTATTTGGAAAATGATTCCTTATGTGTTTATTGCCCTTTTGTGGCATTTATGTTTGTCCATCACATGTTATTTAATGCATCATTGTTTTGGCCTTATTATTGTTTTATTAGAGATGTTTGTTGAGGTGAGTTATGAGCACCTCGTGTTACATCATTTTAGATTGTCCAAATTGCCATATTATAGATGGTGATTGAGGTGAGTTATGGGCACCTTGGGACTCTAGAATGATTTGGTATATGATCTCTAATTATGAGTGTGACACTCGTTGTTATGTCTTTTTAGATTGTCCACTTACCATATTATAGATGGTGGTTGAGGTGAGTTATGGGCACCTTGGGACTCTAGAATAATTTGATATATGAGTGTGTCACTAGTTTGTTCTTGTGCCATTGATATTATGGATGCTTCTAAGTAAATGTGATGGACATATGGTATTTGAAAACCTTAAATGTTTTAAGGTACATTTAAAATCAATATGTTTTGGGATTATAGCCCAACCTTTTATTTGTTTATGAATCTTATGAGTGCATTTGCACATTTGTGATTCCGTATGTTGTGCTCGTTGTGCACATGTGTTCTTGTGATTTTGCACAAGTATTCTAAGTGTTCTTGGTGTGTGTATGTTCACACATTTGTTCTCAAGAATTTTATTTTATCGATTATAGTATCTTGTTGAAGATATTTTTTACATGCATGTTATTGTTATGAGAATTCATTTTAAAAGGAGTATTGTTTTATTCGAGGTTTATTTTCATTACAAGTTTATTGCCTCAAAAGTCTTTTCCTTTTATGCCCATTATCGAAGTGTCATCATATGTAGACAAGAATTTTATTACACCTTCGTGTGTTTTTAGCCCTTTGTTGGCTTTTTGCTCTCTTGGTCTAGTAGCTGAACACACTTGTCTTGAGTGTTTTTATATGTAGACAAGGCACGTTGATTCACACCATGGTGTGTGATTTTTAGCCTATGTTGGCGTTTGTGTCCTTGTTCTAGTCGCTTAGATGTATGCCCATGGTTGGCTTATTTCACTCATTTCAAGTGCCATCATATGTAGACAAGAGATGTATTATGTGTTAGCCCATGGTTGGCTTATTACTCTTGTTCTAGTAGCTGAACATACTTGGTTTTAAGGGTATTTTTACGTAGACAAGAGATACTTTTTAGTCCATGTTGGCATTTATGCTCTTGTTCTTGTCGTAGATGCACTTATGTCAAGTATTATTATATATAGACAAGAGGTTCTTTTACACACCTTTATGTGTGTCTTTGGCCTTTAATGGCTTTATATTCTTGATCTAGTAGCTTATACACTTGATTTATGGGTTTTTGGAGAACTAATGAGGAAGTTGTTTGTAATGGATGAACTATTATTGAAATTTGCAAAATTCCATTGATGACTTGTGTTTTTCAAGTGAATCATCTTTTTGATATGCATATCAAGTTGATTTCTTAGCATTTAATCTATATATTAAGTGCTTATGGTTTTTGCCACCCTTATATGTAAAATATGTTTTTTTTTGTCAATTAAGTGTGACTTTCATAAATGATTTTAAAACCTTGTGAACTCTTGGGTTTATTTTACCTAAAGTATGCTTGGAGACTTCGTTTCTCTTGTTTGGCACTTCATTACATGTTTGAAGCATGATCATTAATGAGTTCTTTGAGTATTAATTCATTTAATGATAAGTATATGCATATGCTCTTTATGGCCTTTCTTGGGTTCTCATTCAATAAAGCATATGTATTTTATGCCTCTTCGTAGGCTTCTTGTGGTATCCCTTCGTGGATCATTTTGTTATTCCTCATTATGGGGTTATATTTGTCCAATGTTGGACCTTATGAATGCATTATGCATTCTTGCAATTTATTTTTGCATAATGTGCTTCCGCTCATTTTTGTTTTAACATAATGTATGATTTAGAAACTTTGGTTTTCTAAATTTTTTGTTTCATGCTAAAGTAACTATCATATTATACATAAATTTTGCACCTTGTTAGGAATGTTCCTTTTTGAGAAAAGTGCAAAGGTATTTTTTACTTGTTCTTTGTTGTTTTCTTTTCTCAGGATCTTGAAGATAAGAGAAAAGGAAGTCCCTTGGATAGAAGGTGTTCATCGATAAAGACATTGGAGGAAGATATTTACAATGGCATTCGTTCTGAAGGCTCTTGAAGCTTTGAGATTCTTCTTCTTGCCGTCTTCAACCTTTTCGTTCCCCCACGCAAAGCTTGAGGGGGGGTGTTAAAATGTATCATTCAACATTTGTAATATTATATATATTTTATATATATAAAGTATAATACATATTCATATATGGTATATATGCATATGTATTATCCTAATTATATATATAAAATATATATTTCCTTATTTATAGGCATAGGGGTAGTTTAGACATTTTCAGTTTTACGCATATTCCATTTGGAATATGTTTGTAATTTTATCTTTTATTTTATTTTTTATTTTTTCCTTTTTCGTGGTTTGCGCAACCTAGGGTGGCTCCCCAAAGAGTCGTTGGGGAGCCCCCAACGGTCATAAATGTGACCGTTGGGGGCTCCCAACGACTCCTTTGGGAGCCCCCTAAGTGGCTCCTTTCTTGTGTTATAAATAGGGGTCTCCCCCTTTGTTTTTCAATATACTTGAGGGAGCTTATGCTCCATTGTAATGGGGTTTTTACCCCTTCTCCATTATTCTTCAATGATATGCAACTTATGACTTTATGTCATATTTTTCCCTTTTTATGGGTTTTATGTGTTAGCACATTATGTGCTTATGTTGTTTCCCTTTAATGGGTATATTTGACCTCCACGTGCATAAGTATGGGTTCATTATTGAACCCAACGTATTCCAAGTCACTTTCTAACAAAGATATCTTAAAACAAATTTAGCAGTTTCTAGCCCAGTCACTATCTCCACCTCTTCTCCTTGCACACCTCCTTGTATTGTCTTTACAAGTACTGTTGATATTACCTGAGGTTGGTTAATAGATTCACGTGCATCCTATCATATGACAGCTCAAGAATCTATTCTAACCAATTGTCAGCCTTTTAGTGGTTCATTTTGAACTGCTGATGGTTCTTTTATGCCTGTCACAAAAGTTGGGTCCATCACTCCCAATTCTTCTCTTGGGAGAAATTTGAATATTTTCCAAGTATATCATCTACCTTCTTTAGCTATGAATCTGATATCTGTTGAACAACTCATGAAACAAAATTGTAATGTTATGTCACCAGGGTAAGGGTGCTTGTATGGGTATGACAGGGTATGACACGGCAATTCAAAAAAATGTGGGTACGGGGAAACGGCTATATATATTAAATATCACATAAGTACAAAATAAATTCAAAGAATCAAATTCATAAATTAATTTAACAATTAACAACCAACTAAACTGGTAACACGCTAACAGCTTTTATTCAAAGAATCAAAATTCAAGAACTGAAAAGCAACAAGCTACAACTAACAAATTAACAATTGAAGAAACAAGTTATAACAAGCTAATAACAATTTCATATAATAGTAATACCTAACAATTAGCACTTAGCAAACAGAAATATAGAAAAGCATCATGACAAAATCAAGAACTAACCTATGTAAACTCATATAAACTGAAATAATCTAAATATATATCTAAAAATATGTACTGAATAGTGAATATAAATTGAATATATCTAAATTATAAAGTGAATATAATCTAAATATATATTATATACTGAGTATAAACTAAATATATCTAAATAATCTATCCAAAATATATACTGAATACAAACTGAATTACTGAATATATCTAATAATCTAAAATATACTGAATATATACAAATTATAAATTGAAAATATATACTGAATATAACCTGAAAATTAGAAACTGAATATAAAGTTATAAACTGAAAATATAATTATAAATTATAAATTGAATACAAACTGAAAATACATACTAAATACAAACTGAATATATGTAAATTACAAACCGAAAATATAGACTGAATATATAAACTGAATATATGAAAATATAAACTGAAAACACCCTAAAACAAAAAAAAATAAGAGAAAGATGTTGCTTATACCACTTCACCGCCGGAGGTCGCCAGAGGTGACCTTCAAGTCACCGAGAGAGAGAGAGACAGAGAGAAGGGGGAAACGAAATAGAGAGGGGGGGGATAAGAGAGAGAGAGAGAGGAGGGAAACAAGATGGGGAAGACGAGAGAGAGAGAGAGGGAGACAGAGAGGGGGAAGAGGGGAATCGAGAGAGAAAGAGGGAGGCAGAGAGGGGGAAGAGGCAAATAAAGAGAAAGAAGGGTAAATCGATAAAGGCAAGAAAGATGAGAGGCAAATCGAGAGAGGGGATAAAGATGAGAAACAAGATGGGGAAGACGAGAGAGAGAGAGAGAGAGAGATGAGAGAGAGAGAGAAGGGTAAGACGAGAGGCAGAGAAGGGCGGAAGAGCGAGACCAGAGAGAGGGAGGGGGATTGTATCAGGTGTGGCGGGACCAAAATGGCCCTGCACCTTTGACCTTGGTTTGAGAAAGGGGTCTGCATTGGACCATACCTGCACTGCACCTGGTACCTGCCCCCATGTCGACTTGATGTTACTGACAGAAATGGCATGTCCTGGACTCCTGGTACCATAGCCGTGATGTCAGTTTCTCTCTCATGGATTGTATTCTATAGGATCAGCTATCCGGGAGGAGGATTTGGACTGGCCATAGGAGGGGTGATCTATACTACTTGGAGGCTTGACTTGAGTTCTCAAAGGAAGATTACGGATCAACTTGGTGTTACAGTCTTGAATGAGTCCATGTTATGGCATTAGTTGCTTAGTCATATTAGTATCTCAAGACTTAAGTGTGTGCCAAATCATGTAAAGGAGTGTCAGAGTTGTAGGTTTGGCTAAAAATCATGTGTTATCCTTTGGATCCAGATTAGTTGATTCAAAGAGGGCTTTTGATCTTGTACATTCTGATGTATGGGGTCTGTCGCTTGTCATGTTAAAAGGGGAATCTACATATTGTCACTTTTCTTGATGGTTGTACAAGATTCAATTGGACCTTTACAAAAACTAGAAATGAACTTTTTGAAATTTTGAAGAAACTAGTAATGCGTTGGTGCTCAGCACAGAGAGAGAGAGAGGGTTTTGGAAATAAAAAGACCAAAACTCAAAAACAGAATTCATAAATACTATAAATGAAGGAAACCAGTTAAAGCTCCCTTTATAGAACTCAATATCTTATACAGCAATATTGTGGATTTAGATGCAATCGTTGTTTAGCCCAAACATAATCAATCTATTTAATTATAATCAGATTCAAGTTCAAGATGAAAACCAACCTTACTCATTGGTGCATATCTTCGATTAATTAAAATATCTAAAATACATTAAAAAATGGGTTTGAGCGTTCATTGGCAGGTTTCACATATTAGACTCATTAGGTTTGTTAAATGTCTCCCAAAATTCTCAGGTTAACCGCTATATATATATATATATAGATAGATAGATAGATAGATAGATAGATAGATAGAGAGAGAGAGAGAGAGAGAGAGAGACAGTAATGAGCAGAAAAAATTTCAAAGGATAAAGATTTGGGTCCAAACTCATAGATGTATTTTCTGTAGCTTACTTGGTAGAAAACATGTAGATTAAGCATTTTTCGTGTTTACATGTGTATTTAGATCGATCGAAAATCAACGGCTCATATTGCACCAAAACTTGGTGAAAACAAAGTCAAGGTTTCCCATCAAATTGATTAGATCATGAATAAGCAATGATGAATGCAACTACAAGTTAAGATTAAGCAAAAAAACAAGTGCAACTATGTTTTTTTGAAGAGTTTTGGAATGTAAACTGTTTAGGAACTACTCTCTCTCTCACACATACACATATAAACAGGGAAGGGCTGTCGTCCAACCAAGAAAGGTCCAAAGTCTACATGATGATCGGACAGCTCTCCTTATTCAATGTTTGAGTGTCTCATCGATTGGACCTTATATATTTGTTCTTTATAATTTATTTAGTAAGAAATACTTTACATGAATATTTTATGGCATCTAAACATGATTTCAAAACATGAAAAATTGATGGCTCGTGATGCATTTAGAATTTTACAATACAACGCATTGTGGGCCATCAATTTTTAACGCTTTTAAAAAATGCATCTAAATATCCAAAATTGTTAATCTAAAACATGCTACTCACCGAATAAATGATAAAAGTGCAATATATAGAGCCCAATGGATGAAATGCTCAGCCATTAAAGAAGGAACAGCATCTGAACATCATTGGTTGTTGATTTTGGACTTTCCTTTGGTTGGACCCCCTTCCCTGTATACATAAATACATACATATATATTTGTGTGTGTGTGTGTCTGTGATCCCTTGATAACACCTCGCTCTAGGTTTTTTTTTAGATCCAGGTCTGAAGTATGACCATTGACCTAGGACGGACCAGTCCTAGCCTTCTAGGTCGATCAGGTTGAACTCAAAACCGATCTCAGTTCTGGTTTGATTGGACTAAGACCAAAAAGTAAGAGCAGTTCCATGTCCCATAAAATTGGACACAAATTCTGGGTCAACACCTGAACTCTTTTTCTTTTTTTATCTTTTAGCTTTTTCTAGGTAGAATCAAAATGGTTTTGCTCGGAAGGATTTTTCTTTTACAACCTGGGTCTAATCTAATGCGCTGTCTGATATATAAATACACACACACACACACACACACACATATATATATACCACGCTCATCAGTAAGTGTTGCTTTGGTACATCTCAAGATCCTTATGGTTGCATCCAAATGACTGCTCGGATCATGCATAAATTGTGAAACCTAATTCAATGAGAAGCCAAAATTCGGCCTTGTAATACTGAAGGGCTCCAACCAAACTTATACATTGTTTTGGTTGTTCCTATACCCAAGAACATACTCAGAATTTTTTATATGAGATACTTAAGTAGAGCCTCCTTCCTTTACTTTCTCTCCAACACAAATTCTTGCAGATGTCCTATCAGATCATGGCTATTGGGGAAGAGATGAACTGCTTCTTCCAAGTGATAAAGTTGGTCAAATCCAGCTTATCAATAACAAAAGGAAAAATTAAGCAGTAATAAATTGAGTTAAAAAGGAGGAATTGAGAGAAGAGACTTGACTAGAAAGAGAGCATGTGAAAGCAACAATAACAAGTTAAGAGGAAATGGAACAAGAATAACTGAAAACAGCATGAATACTAAGAGTCGTCTTTCTTTTCTCCTTTTTCTGCCTCTTTCCTCTCTTTTTTAAAAGGTGATAATCAGATAATAACAGAAGCAATAAACAACAATTAATACCAAGTAAAGCTTCTGAACCTAGTGATATCAGAGCCCGATGTCAGCAGATCTACAGCTGACATCAGCAACCTATAACCGAGAAGAAAAAACCAGAAATATATCGACTGTGATTTCTAAAAGAAAAACTCGTTTTGTTTCCTATTTTATTTACCTTTTTTCAATAAAGGAAGAAAACATGAAGAAAATAGCTTTCTTGGAGGAGAGAAAATAGCATTTGAAAGATGGTTTCTTGGGCTTAAAGAGCAGTACAAAACCAGATCTAACGAATAAAACAGAATATGATGCTCAAGATTGAGAAAAGAAATGAATTGAGAGAACATTTTATGAGGGACAAGAAAATAACAAACGAACACATGGAAGAGACCACTGAGTACGAACAAAAGAGACGAATATGCAGCAGCTAAGATCAGCTCTTAACTTAACACGGACCTGATACTGTATCAACTTTGCCTCGAGATTTGTGCCCGCACACAAGATAAAAACAAAGAAAGGAGAAGAGAAAGCTGCTACAAACTGTTAAATTGTATCTGATATATATTTATATATATAGAGAGAGAGAGAGATACATATACATATATATTTCATATATATGTCTATGTATATATATATATATATATTCTTTGTAATACCCTCTAGGGGTAAATCTGTCATTTTACATGTAACATGCATATTCACTTGAATATGCTTTTTCCTTTCCTTATTTTTCTTCTTTTATCTTTTTCCTTTTTTGTTTTTTTATTGATTGAGGGGTCCACATTATAGACATTGGACCCCTCCAATGGTCATAAATATGACCATTGGACGGGCTCCAACGTCTATATGGGAGCCCCACCTTTCCCCATTGTAAATGCATGTCTTTTGGAGTGCTTACTCTCTCAATAAAAGATAACTTTTTTATGCCTTTGTGTATTTGTGCTTCTTTGTGAGTGTTTCATTGTGCTTTTGTGCACTTATTCTCTTTGTGATTCTTGTGGGTTATTCAAGTCATCTTTAAACTTGATACTCTTGAAGATATTTTCACATGGTATCAGAGTTTGGTTTACGAGAAGTAGAAGTGTAAGATATAGTCATTGTGATCGGTGCCTCAAAAATCGTGTCTTCTTCTTTCTTTCTTTTTGGCATGGAAGGCTCTTGCAAGATTCTTCCCGTTTGATGTGCTTTAGGAAATAGCAAAAAGAAGACCTGTTGTGGTAAGTGTTCTAATTGTAAAGACTCTTTTGTTTCTCATAAAAGCTCCTCAATGATGGAAAAGGGCTCATTTTTTCCTTGGATTCAAACTCAACGGGTCAAATTATCATGTTTGTGATGGTAATATGAAAGCTCATATCAAGGAAAAGTGGCTTTGGGGCTACATAAAAGGTACGATTCCGAAACCCGAGCCAAAAATTACTATAATTAAAAAGGGAAAATAAAAGTTCTTGATGGAGAGAAAAGAATGAAAACTTTTGAAGAGTATAACAAAACATATGAAGAATGGGAGATGAAAAACTACAAAATTCTTTCGTGGATTTTTTTTCGATTGAGACTAGAATCAATGCCAACATTTTGAAGTTTAAAAAGGCATCTTAAGTTTGGGAATATCTCGAAAGGATGTATACCTCGAGAGATTTATCTCACAAATATTACCTCCAAAAAAGGGCTTTGACCCTTCAACAAGGCGAAATGACTATTAGAGAATATTTCGCTGAATTATCATCTATTTGGGATAAGCTTGTTATTCTTGAACCAAAATAGAGTGGAGAAGTCATTGAGCTACGACACAAACAATTAGAAGAAAGATTGATTTTTTAATTTCTTGAATGAGCTTAAACCCGAATTCGAACAAATAAGATCTTCTCTTTTATCTTTTTTCACTTCTCCACCTCTTGAAGATGTTCTTACTAAGCTAAGTGGGGAAGAAACTCGAATTGGAATGAGTAAAACCAATCAAAGTGTTCAACCTAAGCCTTCAACCAAAGATGAGAATGAAGGACCCTATATCGTCTCTAGGCCGGAAAATAATTTAGAAACTTATAAGCCTCCTCATTTCAACAAACTTCAAAATCAAAATCAAGGAGTAAGGGAAGAAAGAGACCAAAATGGAAGATGAATCAAGAAAGTGAGTATGGAAAATTTATTTATCATTTTTGTAAAGAACCCGAACATATTAAGTCGATTTGTCCAAAGTGGAAGAAGAAGGTGGCTATGTCTACCACGTTTAAGCCACACAAGAAGAAGAATACATCTACTTCCAACAATGAAGCATTATCATTAAGTCAAGTCATGGAGGCTCTTCAAAGGATCCATTTCTAGTGCTGCTATATCATCTTCTTCTCCTCCCGGTAAGATTCCTTGGCTTTTAGATTCGGGTGCCTCCTTTCATATGACTCCCAATATTTTTGCTCTTTCAAAATATACAAAAAATGTTTTACCTTCTTTTGTTTCAACCAGAGTTACCAGTCGAGGAAGCGGGAGCGGGAAGCGAGGCACTTTCAAAATTTTAAGAAGTGGGAAAGCGTGGGACCACTTAGAAGAAAATTATGAACCGTCTCGGAAGCGACCTAGAAAGCGACCTAGGAAGCAAACCGGAAGCGAGGGCGAAGCGAAAAAAATGAAAAAAATGGGGAAGTGTGGGAGAAGCGCGCTTCCCATCAATGGGAAGTGTGCTTCCCAAAAAAGGATGCTTCTCCACGCGTTTCGAAAGCACGACGTTTCGCGCTTCTGAAGCACGTATCGGGGAAGCGCGCTTCCCATACACCTAGGTGCTTCCGGTAACTCTGGTTTCAACCGCAAATGGCGCTTCTCTTAAAATCAAAGGAGTTGGAAACTTCGAAAAACAAGATTTTTTTATTCTCAAAGTTAGATTTATACCAAAATTAAATTTAAATTTGCTTTCGGTCTCTCAACTCTCGAACTATGGATGTGATGTAAGTTCTCATCAAATAAATGTTTGGTACAGGATCGTCAGTCCGAAAAGTTGATTGGGAAAGTCTCTAGAAAAGGAGATCTCTACTATATGGAGTTTCTACAAATTCCAACACAATCTTTTTGTAATCTTGCCCAACATAAAGATATAAATGTTTGGCATAAAAGACTTGGGCATCCTAATGTCATCAAGTTTTCTTATTTACATTTTGTTAAAAATCTTTGTAAAAGTGGTTTCACTAGTAATTATTGTATTCTCAGAAAAATGGGAAGCTTACCTTTTGAACAAAGATCTACCTTTTGAACAAAGATCTATGTTCACAACTAAACCATTTGAACTTGTACATTCGGATGTATTGAAGCTGACACTCATTATATCTAAAGGAGGATTTGCATATTATATTATTTTTGTTGATGGTTATTCTAGATATTGTTGGATATATTTCCTTAAGCATAAACATGGGGTTTTTGCATCATTTAAAACATATCACATGATGATTAAAAAACAATTTAATAGTAACCTAAAAATTCTTAAGACCAATTCCGGAGGTAAATATCTTTTAAATGAATTTAAAAATTATCTTGAAAACTATGGAATTGCTTATCAAAAATCTTGTCCCAAAACATTTCAACAAAATGGTCTAGCCGAAAGAAAACATAAGCATATTATTAAAACCACTAGAACTTTCTTTATTTCTCAAAACATTCATAAAAGATTTTGGGTTGAGGCGGCTCTTGCATCTATTTATCTTATAAATCGTCTTCCTTCAAAAAATTTAAATAAAATCTCACCTTTTGAAATTCTATATAAAAAAGAACTCGACTAAAATAGGTTAAGAGTCTTTGAATGCAAATGTTTTGTTCTTACTGATAAAAATGATAAACTCTCACCAAAGGCTATTCCTTGTGCATTTCTTGGATATTCCAAAACTCAAAAAGGTTTTAGGTGCTATGACATTAAAAATGATAAATTATATGTTTTTAGGTATGTAACCTTTTTAGAAAATGTTAGTGGTTTTGAAGAAAGTGAACCTCATAAAGAGAATGTGGATTATTCTTTTTTATTTGGATTGTTATCTAGAAATGATGATGTTTCTAGTGAAGATGAACCCATATATAATAATCTTAGTGATAATGAAAATATAGAAGAGAACAACTCTTCTTATCAATCTATTGATCATTCTATCGAAGAAAGAACATCTAGTAACCCTATCACCTATGCACATAGAGATAGAAATACTTTTAGAAGTGCAATTGAGAAATATAGTGAATCTAGTGAGCCTACCTCCACAAATAATCTAAATTATCGAAAAACTGAAAGAGCTAGAAGAATTCCTTCTAGATTTATATTCTATGAATCCTTCTCACCTAAATATAGAGCATGCTTTAGTGCCATCCATTCATATGAGGAACCTAAAAACTTTAAAGATGCCAAGAAAATTGTCGGATGGAGGGAAGCCATGGATAATGAACTTAGAGCCCTTAGAAAACTAAAACTTGAGAATTTCAAGATCTACCTAATGAAAAGAAGACAATAGGATGTAGATGAGTTTTTAAGGTCAAGACAAAGAGTGATGGGTCTCTTGAAAGTTATAAAGCTTGTCTAGTTGCCAAAGGGTATAGTCAAGAATATTGAATAGACTACGATAAAACTTTTACCTCTATTGCACGTATGGTTACTGTTAGATGTCTTATTACTATTGCTTCAATTAAAAAATAGAACATATATCAAATGAATGTCAAAAATGTCTTTTTAAATGGTGACCTAAACGAAGAAGTCTATATGGATGCTCCTCTAGGAATGGATGTTCCTAAAGGTAAAGTTATTCGCTTACGGAAAGCTCTTTATGGTTTGAAACAAGCTCCCAAAGCTTGGTATGATCGGTTTAATAACTTAATAATAGAAAATGGATTTACTTCATGTTTTACAACACTGCCTTGTTTGTCAAGAAATCCAATACAGGAATTGTGATTCTATTATTATATGTTGATTATATGTTAATTATAAGTGATGATACTAAAGGGATTAAGAGTATAAAGTCTATACTAAAAGATAAATTTGAAATGTCTGACTTAGGATTTTTGACATACTTTTTAGGCATTGAAGTTGCCTATTCTTACAGGGATTACTTCTTATCTCAAACTAAACTTGCATTTGAGATTATTGACAGGTCGGAAATTACAAATGATAAGGTTTGTGAAACTCCTGAAGTAGTAGGAACAAAGTTAAAAATCGATGATGGGGTTCTTCTAAAAGATCCCCCTCCTTACAAGCAACTTGTTGGGTCTTTGATGTATCTTAGCATCACTAGACCTGATATTTCGCATGTCGTTTATGTTGCAAGTCAATTCCAGCACGCGCCTATATTAGTTCATATGAGTGCAATTCTCCGAATCATCAGATATATAAAGGGATCTTTGAATAAGGAAGTATTTCTATCTTCGTCTTCTGAGTTAAATTTAATTGCTTATATTGACTCTAATTGGAGAGGTGATCCAAATAATTGTCACTCCACCACTGGTTTTTGCGTGTTCTTAGGTGAATCATTAATTTCTTAGACATGCAAGAAGCAACAAAAGGTATTTGTCATCTGCTGAAGCCGAATACCGAGCCATAGCAACTACAACCATGGAGATTGTCTGGATTCGCCAACTATTAGAGGACATGGGGGTTCATGTTCAAGGGCCCACGAAGCTGAGTTATGATAACAAGAGTGCAATCTATATTGCCAAAAATCACACCCTTCATGAGCGCACGAAGCATATCGAGAAGGACTGCCACTATGTTAGAGAAGAATATCTAAAGAAAGTTATAGATCTTCCTTATGTAACATCAAAATATCAACTAGCTGACTTTTTTTAATAAGGCGCTTTGTTCTCCTAGATTCAATTTTCTTCTTGGCAAACTTTCAGCCATTACACTGTAAGTTTAAAGGGGTGTGTTAAATTGTATCTCATATATATTTATATATAGAGAGAGATAAATATACATATATATTCATATATATGTCTATGTATCTATCTAATTATATATATATATATATTCTTTGTAATACCCTATAGGGGTAAATCTATCATTTCACATGTAACACGCATATTCACTTGAATATGCTTTTTCCCTTTCTTATTTTTCTTTTTCTTCTCTTTTTTATTTTTTTGTTTTTTTATTGATTGAGGGGTTTATGACAAGTTGGATACCAAAGAGGGTGAGAAGGATATTTATAGGATTGCAAAAAAGACAGATAGGAAATCGAGGGATCTGGGTATGGTTAGATGTATCAAAGATGAAACGCAAAGGGTTTTAGTCAAAGATGAGGAGATTAAGGAGAGATAGAAAGATTATTTTGATAAGCTATTTAATGAAAGTCATGCTCAGGATCTTGGAGACTTTTTCATTCCTTTTCATGAGATGAATCGTGACTTCATGCGCAAGATTCAAAAGAAAGAAATTGCAGAGTCTTTGAAGAAAATGAAATCAAGAAGGGCAGTTGGCCCAGATGGTATATCTATCGAGGCTTGGAAATGCTTGGGAGAGAAAGGTTTAGAATTGTTGACAAATCTTTTTAACAAGATTTGGCGGACAAATAAGATGCCTAATGAGTGGAGGAAGAGTACTTTGGTGCCTCTATATAAGAATAAGGGTGATATACAAGATTGCACAAACTATCGTGGTATAAAACTCATGAGTCATACTATGAAACTTTGGGAGAAGGTGATTGAGTCTAGGTTGAGGAAGGTTGTCATGATATCGGAGAATCAATTTGGTTTTATGCCTGCAAGATCTACTATGGAAGCTATACATCTTTTTAGACAACTTATTGAGAGAAATAGAGAGAGGAACAAAGATTTGCATATGGTTTTTATTGATTTGGAGAAGGCATACGATAGAGTACCTAGGGATGTTCTCTGGTGGACAATGATGAAGAAAGGTGTTTCTCTCAAGTACATTAGTATAATTAAAGATATGTATGAAGGAGTAGTAACCAATGTCCGCACTTGTGGAG
Organism: Nuphar pumila; assembly: GCF_984573655.1. Lineage (NCBI taxonomy): Eukaryota > Viridiplantae > Streptophyta > Magnoliopsida > Nymphaeales > Nymphaeaceae > Nuphar > Nuphar pumila. Next base: position 91,194,694 of record NC_143263.1, on the reverse strand, counting down.
GGGTGACAACCAATTTTCCTATAACGGTTGGGTTACATTAAGAATCTGCTTTAAGCCCCTTCCTATTTGCTATAGTGATGGATGAGCTTACGAGATCAATTCAAGAAAATGTGTCGTGGTGTATGTTGTTTGATGATGAAATTGTTTGATTGATGAGTCTAGAGCTGGGGTTAATGCTAAGTTAGAATTATGGAGACAGACATCGGAAGCAAGAGGTTTTAAGTTGAGTAAGAGTAAGACAAAATACATAGAATGTCGGTTTAGTAAGCAACGAAGTAGTGATGGGAGAGTAGTGAAGCTTGGTGAGCAAGAAATACCGATGGATGACTGTTTCAAATATTTGGGATCTATCATTCAAAAGTATGGAGAAATTGATGGAGATGTAAATCATAGGATAAAGGTTGGGTGGATGAAATGGAAGAGTGCAACTGGAGTGGTGTGCGATCGTAGAATGCCATTGCGGTTGAAGGGAAAGTTTTATAGGACGACTATTAGGCCCGCTTTACTATATGGTACGGAATGTTGGGCTGCCAAGAGACATCATATTCAAAAAATGAGTGTAGCTGAGATGCGTATGCTGAGATGGATGTGTGGAAATACAATAAAAGATAAGATTCAGAACGAGGAGATACGTAAGAAGGTAGGCGTTGCACCCATTGAAAATAAGATGAGAGAGAATCGTTTACGGTGGTTTGGACATATTCGACGAAGGCCTAATGATGCTCCAGTTAGAAGGATGGAGAAATGGGAAAATATATTAGTTAAAAGAGGTCGGGGTAGGCCTAGGAAGACATGGATGGAGGTGATAGGAAAGGATATGAATGCTTTGAACCTCATCGAGGACATGGCATTGGATAGAAATGAATGGAGGAGAAGGATTCATGTGGAAGACCCAGAACGATTTTCTTTGTTGGTTCATATCTCTGACCCCAATTGTTTTGGGATGAAGGCGTAGTTGTTGTTGTTGTATTGATTGAGGGGTCCACATTATAGGCGTTGTACACATTCAATGGTCATAAATATGACCATTGGAGGGGCTCCAACGTCTATATGGGAGCCCCTCCTTGGATCCCTTGTAGTCTATAAATAAGGGGTGTTTCTCCATTATAAATGCATGTTTTTTGGAGTGCTTACTGTCTCAATAAAAGATAACTCTTTTATGCCTTTGTGCATTTGTGCTCCTTTGTGAGTGTTTCATTGTGCCTTTGTGCACTTATTCTCTGTGTGATTCTTGTGAGTTATTCAAGTCATTTTTGAACTAGATATTCTTGAAGATATTTTCACAGAAACATCTCAGCAACTCTAAGGGCTGGATTACACCTTCATTGAATAGAATAGGTTATTAGGCTATAATGACCAGAATACCCTCTAATAACACAACATAATGCATGCACATCATCATATCTGAATGACCAGAATACCCCCAATACATAATAATAAATAATAGAATATCTATCTCGATCATTATCTGAACCAGGGTTGCCGAAAACACAATAGGACTCAGGGAAGCGCGCTTCCCCGAAACACATTTTGGAAGTGCAAAAACGCATTGCTTCCGAAATACGTGGGGAAGCGACCCCTTTAAATGGAAAATATGCTTCCCATTTTGCTTCTCACATGCTTCTCGCTCGCTTTCCACTCACTTCGCAATATGAGGAAGTGAATTTTCCTTTTGTGGGAGGGCTTGGAGCTTTTAACAAAAAAAAATTTGCCCAATATCGAGAAAACTTGATTCCTATTCGCTTCCCACTCAAATCCCAGCTTGCTTCCCTCTTCATTTCTTCTTCGATTATGGTTCACTTCCTGGGTTGCTTCTGGTTCGCTTTCGAGAAATGTCTCGCTTTCCGCTTCTGCTTCCTGAATCGCTTCTTGCTCCTGCTTCCTCGACTAGCAACTCTGATCTGAAATGAATGTATATCCTTAACAATACTAGGTGGAGAAGGCTTTTCCTTGAAGAAGAGGGCCACCCATTTCGCATTATTTTGAGTGGGCACCTACGTGAGATAGGGGTGGCTCTTGCGAGCTTGTAAATTAGGCATGCGCGCCTGCGTATCAAACTTGTAACCCTAGCTTCGGCTAGACGAAGCCCGTCCAAGAAGCCTTTTATCCTTCTTGCGTGAGTTGCTTTTATACTTTGTAGTTTGCACGCTTACACACACTCACGTTGGCACCGACTACTCAAGCACAACACTGCGAGTTGCGAGACTTGATTGGCATTGAGCTCGAATATCATTTTGCTTCCCGACAAAACAAAAATTTCCTGGAACCAAGCCATAGACCATCGGATCCTAAGAATAGGGCCACACCATGCAGCACCCGATGCGGTCAACCCAACCCTGGGTGCAGTCAACGCACCCATGGTCATTTATGTCCAACTTTTGAACTTAAAAAAAATTGCCCGATGAAATTGGCAGAGAGGAGGATTAGGGCAATTTTTTTGCCCTAATCCACTCAACCTCTCCTCCTGAAGTCGACGCTGCGATATCTCGACCCTGACGCCATCGTCGACCTCTCCTCCTAAAGCCGACGCTGCAATCCATCTCCCGACCTTGACGCCAGCGATGCCCTCAAGCTTCCGGTACATATTGTCTCTCTCATTCTCTCCTTCAATCCCTCTCTCTCAATCTCTCTCCAGAACTGTTTCAATCCCCTCGAGCTTCCGGTACGTATTTTGGATCATCGGAATTTGTCTTGTATACAGGTTTTTCCAGTGATTCAAGAATCAAAATCAATGGCTAAAGGTATCTGTTTTTTTTTTCATAAATGATCCAAGAGTCGATTCTCACTAAATCGAGCATGCTAAACACATCTAATGGTTCAGATTTATCACAAGACATTTCAAAACTATGGGGCAGAATGAGGCAAAACGAGAAATGAGGCCTAATATGTGCAGTTCTCATATATATATATATATATATATATATATATATATATATATATATATATATATATATATATATATATATATATATATATATATATATATATCGGATTCCTTTAAAACTCTTATTTACATGTGATGTGTTTAATGCTTAATCCAAACCTGCAGATATGTTTATAATTGCTTACTCACTAAGCAACATGCTCTGAACTGAATTAATTTAACAAGAAATAGATAATATTTTAAAAATTATGATAATTGTTTTTTATTTCATTAGTGTTACTGTTGTTAACTGTTAAAACTTAAAAATTATATATATATATATATATTTTTTTTTTTACCCTCCCACACCCCAGCTTTTTTAAAGTGCCGCATCCCTGTACCCACACCCATGTGACATAGCCCAGGAGTTTCCATGTAGCACTAGGGTTGCAAATAGGATGGATTTGCGTCGGACCTATCCTAAGTCTGATTTTACAGCAGTGGGTCAGGTTCCAAGACTGTATCCAACTTGGAACTCAGATAAAGTTTGAGATTCGAGACTGGTCCTACTTTTATGATACTGGATTTGCAGCCCAAAGTACCCCCCTTTGGAAAAAAATCTTTCGCAGTGGCAAATTTATAATATAACTGACGAATAAAACTCACCCCTTTGAGAAAATCCTGGGTGGCGACAATTATTGTAATTTTCACACTTGACAAGGTTTATTTTATTAACTATTATTATATACATCCTACACTACCCTCTTGGTCACTTCATACAAAACAGTTAATGGATCAAATCAGGTCGGGTTAGACATGGTTCAATTTACTTGTTTGTCCGATTGCTACCCAGATCCGACTGAACCCAAAACTATAGGTTCCAGGTTTGATCCATTTTTAGAATGGAATTTTGGTTTTTGGCCCATATCCACCCATATTATCTTCAGTCAGGTCAGAATCAAGCCAAGACCGAACCCACTTGCTACCCTGTCTGGCAAACTAGGGTCATGTTCTTCATAATGAATAAAGATAATAAATAAATAAATAAAAGGGCAAAATTATTGTGGGCACATGATAATAAAATTCAAATTGTTAGCTGTTATCTAGTATTCAGGAAAAAACACTAACGTGTCAAACATATAAAACAGTCTATGAAGCAGGGTCATGATGAAGACAAAGGATGATTACCAAGCTGTGAGAACAGTTTAGCTGCCTGTACACGATTTAAGAGCTCCTCGTCACCAAGGCGTTCCAACAAGTGCTTTGCGATCTCATGTCTGAAATGACAGCGGAGATAACAATTAGAAAGCAAGATAAAGATCTATATAAATAACTAGAGATAAAAAAGAATCACCTGGACCAATTTCTGAGGTATAAGATACCTTAATGAAAGAGGCAGATCATTTCCTGAATCTGAACAGGTAGACATGAGCTCAGAAATAACATCTATAGCATTTCTCCGCTGGATGTGATTTTCAGAATCAAGCCGTCTAAAAATTTCTTGAAGACACTGATCTGGTTTTCTGTGCAACTGGTTATAAGTTAACAATGACTTATATGGAACTATTCATGACTTAGCATAAGCAACATGGTAGAAAGCAAGGGTCCAAAGGAAACTTGGTAAAGGATACAAGAAGCAATATTCTGCAACAAATGAGACAACAGCTCTTGCAGCAGCATCTCTTTCATCCAAAAGATTTAGTAACAACGGTAGGGATCCTTCCATCTGACCAACATCAGGAGGCTTGCTTCCAGATGTAGGAGAGCTTGACCTGAAGATAATAGTCCTCAGAATGTTAAGTGCTCCTTCTGTTACATCTTCATCTGTGGACCTAATCTTCAAAAGTGAAAAAATCCATATCATGACACATTAAGTGATGAGGTCATACAGACTATTACCGCTGACAAGTTAACAGTAAAACAAAAAAATTATCATACAGTAAATGCAACACAGTTCACTTCTTAAGGTGGAAAATTAGCCGAAGTTAAAGCAATGGTCTATGAAATACCATGAAACATCAATTTCGAAAATTGCATCAGCACATTGATATATACACCAAATTTAATACTGTAGCAACAACAGGATGAACATATCAAGAAATAATTGCACAAAATATGTTGTTACTGCAAGTCTGAATCAGGAAAAAACTATGAAACAAAAAAAGAAAAATGCAATAATCCATGCATGAACACGTGTGCACACACACACATAGAGCAGTTACCACTGAGCTCGATCAACAACAATTTTGTGTATTTTCTCCATTTCAGGTGAATATTTAGTTACTTGTCTCTATTACATCTTATGTCATCTCTATCATCATCTACCTGTTAGGCAGTTATGTGTCTCATCCATCATCCTTCACCACGTTCTTCAGGGTATTTCTGTTTCTCCAGCTAATCTTTTTCGCAGTGCCTTAGAAGTTGTGAATCATCATTACCATCAACTTCCTCATTCTGAAGAGATAAAAGCTTCCTCACTAAAACAAATGCATGAAGCAGATGACACTCCTGTCCTCTTCAACAACTACATAGTTGTGCATCTACTGGAAAATTTTCTTTCAATCGGAGCAAAGCAGATTTCACCACCCACCCTCACTAAGGATACCAACATCTACATAAATGTCCCTTCAACACGCATACTTTTCCAAGGGTGCATAGTGGTTCCATAACAATGCTACGAAACTCAAATCTAATCATGAATGTATCAGGTTAATCACATCCAAATAATTGTTAAAAACTGGGTCAAATTGGATTTTCATCCTCCACCTTCATCTCTCTAATACACAGTTTATGTCCCATAATTGGTTTTGGCTCTACACATCTACAAAACAAACATGGAGGACTTGAATCATATCAAGGCACTGATATGGGATCAAATGCACTTTATTACCTTCTACCTTGATGACCAAGAGAACCAATTGATGGACATCATAATCGGTTGCCAATTGGTGGAATTCACAATTAAATATCTTGGTATGCCTCTACAAGATGAAGTACAAAGCAAAATACAAGCAAGGATGCCCTTCAGTTGCATCATCAACACCTTTGAGGTGATTTTACAGAAGTTTGATAAAAGATAACTGATTACAAAACAAATATATTTCATGTCCCTTTAGGTTTAGTGCCTTTTTCTCTATATTACTTGGACATTGACACAGGTGTCAGTGTCGGACACAACGGATCATAAAAAACTAGATACTTGGGCATGGCCATATATATATATATATATATATATATATATATATATATATATATATATATATATATATATATATATATATATATATATATATATATAAGAGATTTAAAGCATTGTGCAAACAAAACCATAAAATATAAAATGCACATTCCTTTCTCATTTGTAATCTTATCCTTGATTTACACAAATGTCAATGACAATGTAAACATGTAAGATTGTAAGTACAAAAATGTATCATGAAAACTAATCAACAGCCACACTTCTAAGCTATGTCACCTGGGTGCGGGTTCAGAGGGTACGACACGGAAATTCCAAAAAATGTGGGTACGGGGACACGGCTATATATATATATATATATATATATATATATATATATATATATATATATATATATATATATATATATATATATATATATATATATATATATATATATATATATATATATATATATATATATATATATATCACATAAATACAAATAAATTCAAAATAAGTTGAATATAATCTAAATATATATGTTATATCTAAAATATATATTATATACTGAAAATATAAAGTTATAAACTGAAAATATAATTATAAATTATAAATTGAATACAAACCTGTATGTACAGAGGGTAAAATGGTGTGTTCAGGTGTCAATATGTGTCAACACAAGTACGGAGCTATGTAACACGGACTCTTCTAACAGGGCACCGCACCTGCGTCGCACCCAGGCAGGTGCAACACTTGGACACAGCTTCCTTTGTGTTAGGTGAAGTCAACCACATTGAGGTCCATTTTATCCAAAAGTAGATTCATTTAACCCTAATCAAGTCTAGTTTTATCTATATTATATATATAAATACATAAATGCACACACATACACCTAATGTTAACTTAAAATTGTTAAAAATTATATATATACCCTCCCCGCACCCCCGCACCCAAGTTTTTTTAAAGTGTCATATTGCCGCATCCGCACCCGTACCCGCAATCAGCACCTATATGACATAGGTAAGGAGGGGAAAATTGAGTGTCTGTGTGACATAGCTTCTAAGGTAAAACATAGAGCAACAAAAACATATACTCGACACTTCCACAAATAGCAAGGAAGTGTTCACAAAGTTGGACACCCGTGTTGCGGACCCGACTGAAGACAGACCAAGGCAAGATATGAATTCGGGCATCACACAGCACAAGGGTCAAAGCAGTCGGTTTAGCAGGGCGTCAGAGGGAACCAGTAGCGGCTAGTTGGACACTAGTTGGACAGAATTGCCAGTAATTAGAACAGCAGACAACAGGGACTGGATCAGGTTTTAATGCAGCAGGGCAGTCAGCCGAAGTTGGTTCGGGTATGGGACAATCTGGACAGCAGTTGACATCTTGGGCAGAGTGGTTTCAGCAGATCACTTAGGGACGTCAGCATCCGGTTTTGATACTTGGGCCGCCCAAGCATTGGTGCCAAGTGAAAGTCAAATGTTATAAAATGATGACATTTTGTATTTTGAGGCATGTAATCTGGATTTTGAGAAATAAAGTTTAGAGTTTCTTTTGGCTCCATTTGGAGAAAGGCCTCAACTTGAGGTTCGGCTTTCTCTAGTTCATCCGTGAACTAGTTGAGAGATTGCTTTCCATTTACTATCTTCCTCCTCCACTTCTTCTAATATACGCAAGTCATCGATCGTGTGCTAGATGATCTGTGAGGATATTTTCGGCAATCGGATCTTGATTCAATTCAACCGTGCAGTCTGCATTTTCAGATCATCATATTGCGCCGGATTTCAAGCTTCAACCAAGCGTAGCACAGGCTCTAACTGTGCCTAGCATCAGACGCTTCTTTGAGGAAACTTACTCAAGAACGTCTTTGATCGTCCTACAGATGAGTGCAACCACACCGATGTACTACATTTAATTGTACTCAGCATGACTTGTGTTTATCTGCAGCTGCAGATCCAATGCTACAGGTACATCTGTGTGATGAGCATTGAAGCCGGATGATGAGTGCGATCCTCCGATCGCAAACACCTAGCCTCCAATAACTGTTGAGCTACTAGCGCTGTAAAACCCACGTTTTTTCAAAAAAAAAATTATCGGACCCGGGCCGGGTCGGGTCCGGACCCGACCCGGGCCCGCCTGCGATAGGGTTTCATAACCCGACGCAGGAGAGGTTTTGTTTAAAACAAAACCCCCCTGTGCGCCGCATTCCCCCCCACCGCGCCTTCGGCCCGATGGGGAAACCCATCGGGGTTTCCCCTTTTGTCGCCCTCCCCGAGCTCTTTAAGAGCATTGCGGGAGGGGAGGAACGATGCCCCGCCCCCCCTTCTCGTTCCCTACAGGCGGAAACCACGACCAACGCCTCCTCCTTCCCTGCGCACGCCGTCGATCGCCAGCCACCTCGCCTCCTCCCCTTTTCAGGTACGCCCTCTACCTCGGTCTCCTCCTCCCTCTTCTCCCCCTCCCATCTCCCTCTCTGTCACCTCGCCAGGACGCCGGCAGGCGGCGCACGGTCCCTGTCGCGCCCTCCCACCTTCCTCCTTGCCTTTGGAGACCCGACAGGGGGCCTACAGGGCCCCTGTCGTCCCCTTCCCTCTTTTGGGGTGCGCTGGAGTGCCGGAAGGGGCCAATGGCCCCTGCGGACTCCCTTCTCTTCCCCGTGGGAGATCGGGGCGACCGACAGGAGGTCGGTCGTCCCCCTGTCACCCTCCTCTCTTACCTTCCGGCAGGGGCCATCGGCCCTTGCCCCTCTTCTTTTAAAACTCAGCAGGGGTCGATGGCCCCTGCCATTTTTTTTAGACCGACAGGGGCCTTTGGCCCTAGCCCTCCTCCTCTTTTAAACACCAGCAGGGGCCTTTGGCCCCTGCCCTTTCTCTCCATGAACGACAGGGGCCATTGGCCCCTGCCTCCTCTTTTGAAGCCGCAGGGGGCCTTTGCCCCTGCACTCCCCTCTCTCTGCTCATTTTTTTTTGGCAGGGCCCATCGGCCCTGCCATTCCTCTTTTTGGTAGGGGCCTATGGCCCCTGCCCTTCCTTTCAAGCCAGCAAGAGCCTTCGGCTCTTGCCTCCCTTTTCGGAAACCCAGCAGGGGCCGATGGCCCCTGCCCCTCTCTTAGTCGTCTGGCAGGGGCCGATGGCCCCTGCCCCTCTTTAAATATCCGGCAGGGGCCGAGGGCCCCTGCACCTGTTTCCTTTGCCGGCATGGGTCATTGGACCCTACCCTGCTCTGTTTCGGATCGGCAGGAACCGTTGATCCCTGCCTTGTTTTGCTGAGAAGCCGAAACCCCAGTCCTTTATTGCCGTTTTCCCTATTCATTTAAATGCATGCTAATAACGTACCTTGCAGCTTACGCAACAGGCTCCGTTCGTGCTCCGTGGCCCGACCCTCGTATTATCCTCTCGCGTAGGCGTACGCAGCTGCACGACATCCCAAGGTAGGGTAAAGTCGCACAAGGGGCAATAAGATCTAATTAAGTTGAAATAATTAAAATGTATATGCTAGTTGTACTTAGATTTATACTGCTTTTGCGTGACTTATTATTCTGGTCTCCATGTTTATGAGTCGATGTACGGTTTTACTCTTCGAGTAGTAATTTGTGTATTTGCTTACGTGTTGAAGGTGGTTTCGCACTTTTTGCAATACTTATGCCCTAAGTTGCTTGCATGTATACTCGCCTGTACCTTTCTATGGGTGGATGTACAATTTCATTATTCGATTATTATTTTGCGTAGTGTTTATGAATTTGAGGTGTGGTTTCGTATTTCTTGAAATACATATGCCCTTGTTTGCTTGCATCCATTTTTGCCTGCACGTTTCCTTTGAGTGAGGTACGACCATGTGTCTCGTGTATTACTTATGACCTTATGTGTTTGCCTGTCTAAGTGGTCAATGTATGGTGTTGGTACCTCATGTATTACTTATGTGCTTTTCCCTCGATGTGCGGCATCGCAAGTCGAGAGTTATTTGTTGACATGTTATAACCTGCATATGCTCACACTCATGGTAAATATGTACTTACATAACTGTAGTCTTGTGCATATCCTGTTATCACCTGTTTTCAAAACACCAGAAGTTGCACTTGAGCACTATAGTTCTTTTAAAGAGGATTTCCTTCTGCAAACCCAGGGCTCTTCAAAATGCACAACTTTTGCAAAGTATGATTAAGTCTTGCAGGATTGCGAAGTCACATTTGGCCCCTCCCAAGTCCACACACTTGGGAGAAATGTTTTATAACCTTGACTCAAGTTGCGGCTCATTTTGAATAACCCCGATCAGGGGCATGAGCATATGAATGAGTGGGGTTCTGTTGAAGGACCCATTCTTTATGTATCAAACTAGTGTAACATGTCGATACTAAGATAAATTTTGGATGTAAGATTTATAGTGTTGTGTCTTGTGTGAATGACTTAATGTGGCATTATGGCTTTTAAGGATGAATCGTGCCAAATGAGCACTCCTATATTCTTTGAATTGTTATGAAGTTGTGTGTTGGGTATTCCTTTTGAGAAGCCCACAGACCTCCCTGGTTCAGTATGGCGTACTTTTAGACATGCACAACATGTTAAGTACTTTGTTGATCGGACGAGAGATCCGGGATGACCTTGCATCATGAAATATGAAAAATGTTGTTGAAGTGAATTCAAGATTTATCTTGCCAGGCTGTGTTGTATTAATTCTTTTGCAGATAACATCTGTTGGGGTTTCTTTTGTGGAACCATATCCCTTTCATCGTAGTCGTACTTATGACATGTACGACCGTACTTTTTGGACAAGTACGTCTTCTTACGTTGCGATGATTGGATGAGTAGGTTGTGGCAACCTCGATGAGCGCAAATAACAAAATGTTGTGATCACCTAAATAAGGGATGTTTTCGCCTTCACCGGCAAGATACTCGAGTGGGTCGAAAGACCAGAGTATGTAGAATGAGTCTTCAGTTAACTACCTCTGATGTACTCATTCGAATCGCTGACTCCTGTCAGGAGAAACGACAGGAAGGTACAAAACTTCGATGGACAGTCCATTAATGGCAGTTACGAGCAAAAGACTCGGCTTCCCCAGTCATCGGAGTTAGGGGAATGAGACTACCATAATTATCCTAGGTGGTAGCTCTCCATGTTTGGGATGCATCCATTGTTTATGCTGCTTTGGGGATTTCTCTCTTGGTCTCCGACCGTCCCCTTAGGTGCGGACTCAGTCAGCTATCCGGGTTATCATAAAATACATAGCATAATAAACCCCCGGATCAGTCTAGGCTGTTTCTAGAGTCGTGCCTTGTGCGTACCCGTTTGGCCAGTTAATATCGAAATATAATTTAAATCCGATCACACAATGTGTTCAGTTATGCACGTATGAAAGTTATAGGGTACAACAGGTTCAATACTTATGGAATTGTGTGTGTGGTTGATGAAGCATTGTATTTTGCTAGTTAACTTTCTTGTGCAGTGCTTTGCTTGTAATAGTTAGCCTACTTGTGCCAGTAGAATGCTTGTAATAATTTTAACATTGTGTTCATGATAGTCGCTCTGTGAATTTGTTGAAATTAAATTGTTATATAATTGCTTGTCTACTTGACATATTAAATTATTCTGCTTAATTATGTTCAATATTGTCCTGTCTGTGCACCTACCAGTTTTTAGTGAAACTGACTCATTTTATGGGCAGGTTTTGGATAGGTAATACAGTCTAAGATGGCACGATGGCGTGATGAGGTCAAGATAGAGCTTTTTCCCTAACGTTTCGCTCCTGAGGACATGTTGGTAAATTTGGTATAAAGTGTGTTTCAAAATTTCTCTTTTATTAAACCGTGAGTTAATAAAACTGTTTTAGTAAGCTTCTTCTTGGTTTCAACAAACGAATTCTCAATTATTGAAACTCTGTTTCTAAACCATTTGACTTCAATGGTTGTGCGGGATTTGACAAAAAGGAAAGTTTACGCTGTAATGTGCTCAAGATCCATTGACTTGTGGTTTTAAAAATATCATTTTCCGCTGAAGTATTATTTAAACTCTGATAATTGTATGATTTCAAAGCTTTCTAAACTATTCTAAAAAGTTACAAGTCCTGGATTTTTGGGGCGTTACAAGCGCACTGCATCGATTGACTAAGTTAAGATAAGTGCATCAACAAACAAACGCACCTTAGAATCTATAATTGCATATTGTCATTATGTGTGTGTGCGTGTGCGTGTGCGTGTGCGTGTGCGTGTGTGTGAGCGTGTGTGTGTGCGCAGGATCCGAGCCTCTTCAGCTGGTCGAGATCATCTGACGTCGCAGCAACCACGGCCGCCGTGGTGCGGGCAAACATAAGCGGACAGTGTTTCAATACAAGCGCTTGTGTGCACTTCTGTGAACGCGCTTGTGCGCGCTACTCTTTTCCGTGCCTGCGCGCACCAGGCATTTGGCGTCAGTGTGCGCTAGTTTCTCACACGCATGTGTGCGCGAGTAAGAAGTTGCGCCTGTGAGCGCAAGCTATATCATACGCCTGCGTGTGCAAGACTTAGTGCGCCTGTGTGCGTTGAGCAAAAACATAGCACCTGCGAGTGTTGGAAGAATAGTGTGCCTGCGAGAACTAAACAGGGAGATCTTGGCGGTGAACGACCCTAGCCGCAGCGCAACACCCGTGTCCATGATGCACGAAACAGGACATTCGCATGAACACTCTTTCGACATGGCATGTCTAAACACATTTTAAGGTGTTGGACACTCAACACACAAGTCCAAAATTTTGGACTCTTGATTTTAAGAGTGGTGTGTCGGTGTCGTATTCAGAGTGGCGGTGTCAGTGTCAGGAAGTGTCCAACACCGACACTTCAACCTGTGAGAAGTGTCCATGTAACATAGTGTTTTTCTCATAGAACAAGTATATGCAACTTGCAAATCTCTTGAGATTTGAGAAAAGAAATTTAAAATCCACACAACCTTGTTCTTTATCGTCTGACAAAGCACCACTACCCCTAGTCGAAAATTACAAAAAGACTTTCAAGCCCCTCTCGTTGAGAGATTAAAAGTGCCTCGTTGATCTTGTTTGGAGACTTACAAACCACATAGGTGCTCATCTAAGTACACCTTCACAAATATTCTACCATTGAACTATTGCAGCCTCACTAATTATCAATTACAGTATTATTCCTAAATTGTTAATGAACAGATGAGCCTTTTTGAGAGACTTTCATTCCCAAAATCTAATGGGTTTGACACTTTGACTATTGTTCATATATTATGAATGATGTCAACATGAACATGATTTTTTTATGTTGCAATTCAGGTGACAAATTGACTGCTTTGATTCATGGCAATTTCTCGTGTTGGGTTCTTTATTTTTATTCAACAAGAAGATTGATGACCCATATAAATTTGATATCGTATAAATCAAATTACACTCAAATAGGTGATATGTATATCATGCATAGGCTCTGAGTTAAACAATAGATTGTTCTCGCTTCATCTGTTGATTGTCACGGAGCTCAAAATTGAGCTAGACTCGAGCATAGGTAGACATGTTCTTTTTTTTTAATTAGTCATGAGGAATACCATCCAATGGGATTTGAAGATCACATGGTTAGGATAGTATGACTCTGAATAATCCTGCTATCTGATTGGTTGTAGCCAACAATTCTTGACCTTGGCTAAGTATAGGCTGTGAAAAAAGGGTATATCATGGACCAGTACCTCTCCAGAACCTCAATTTATTTCCTTAAATTCTTGCTCTTCTATGTTTGTCCACTTGGCATCTTCATTTCATGCACATAAGTTTTGTGCTTTGCTTGATTGAATATAAAACTTGACCTCCATGCTTGCTAGGGAACTTGGCCTCCATGCTTGACTAATTCCCAAGCTTACATGTCAAGTTCAATTTTTTAGCGATTAGAGGTAGAGCTGAGATCAAGAAGCTTGTAGATATAGATCAGCCGTGTAGTCATAAACCAGGCAAATATTTTGTAAATTGAAAGATAATGCAATTGTAATGACCCATCTTTTTGGAGATAAAGGAGGTCATACATTTGAAATGTGTTTTTAAAAATCCTTGGGATATTATTTATGCATAATTGTTTATCTCGTCTTGATGATTTATATATTCAATATTTATGTTTTCTTGAAAAATATGTTGATTTTGGGTTTAGAATTTGATTTCATAAAAATTTATCTTTGAGGTATGTTCCTCTTATCTTAATGATTTTCTAATGTTTCTCTTGTTCAAAAATATCTTTGTTTTAAAACTATTGTGTTAGAATATTTTCTTTTGTGTAGTTGGAGCCTTTGTTTCGTTCTCTCTGCAGGTTTTTAAAAATACGATGGATTGAGAAAGGAATATCTTTGATGCATCATATCATGAAGATGGAGACAACTGATGAAAATGTTTGAGGACGATCACCAATGAAGACATTTGGAGACTTGTATTTGCAAAATTATTTGATTCGTCATAAAGATGGAGACAACCAATCTAGATATTTTGAAGACTTGTATCTAACGAAGACTTTCGAAGACTTGTATTTAATTAAGACCTTCGATGACTTAGTTTCAAACTTTTGGTTATCACACTGTAAGTTTGAGAGGGGTGTTAAAATATATACATATATATTGTATGTTATGTAAGAGGTAATGCCCTCTAGGGCCATTTTGGTATTGTTATTTTCATATAAATAGTGACTGTCCACTAGGGACAGTATTGTATTTTTGTTCTTTATTTTATTTGTCTTTATTGTATAGTGTAGGGGGTCTATATGACTGTTGGAAAGGTGACTACCTATGGGACTGTTCGAACAGTCATAAATATGTGACTGTTGAAACAGTGAATGCCTCTTTTAAATGCCCATCTTGGCTCTATATATATTGTCTTTCTCCTCTTTGTAAGATAAAGCTTGTCTTGAGCATTTATACTCAATAAAATGAATATTTTTTATATTTGTATTTCGCTCTTTAGTTCTTTGATGTCTTGAATGCACTTAGTGCATGTGTAGTGCCTTTGTGCTCTTGTATTGTCCCTTAGTTGGACTTGTGTATGTGAATGTGCACTTTGTGTTTATGATCTTATAATCCCTTAAAGGCCCTAGTTTTGCATTTTCGCATATTTTATTACATACTGGATAATTGAAAAATAAAAAAAGATTCACAAGTCTCAGTTTGGCCCATAAGGATGTGAGTTAGGGGCCCAATCCTATGATTGCAAATGGTATACCTACTTGCCAATGATATGAGACTGGTTACACCTTCTTGAGGAACACTCCGTTTACCAGCTTCATGCCAAATTAATCATAGTGTGATGGCAGTGATGTAATCTATCTACAAATTGTTAAAATGTAATGTTCTTTATATATATATATATATATATATGGAAAGATATATATATATATGTATATGTATCTATCTAAGTATATATATAGAAATATATTTTTCAAAACCCAATAAAGGGTATTTTGGTCATCTCTCATTTTGCACATATTCTCATTTGAGAATATGACTGTATTTTTTCATACTTTTATTTCTTTTAGTTTTTCCTTTTTTTTTGTCTTTTATAATATGGGGGGGGGGGCACAACAAATTCGTTGGAGGCCCATATTTTTTCATGCTTAATGGCTCCAATTATCACGTGTGGGCCGAAAATATGGAAGCCCATATTAAAGGAAAAGGGATTTGGGGTTATGTTCAAGGCTCGATTCTGGAACCGGAGCCTGAAATTACTTTGGTTGAAAAAGGAGAAATCAAAATTCTTGAGAGAGATGAAAGAACTAAGGCTCTTGAAGAATATAGCAAAAAACATGAGTGGAAAATGAAGAACTTCAAGATTTTGTCTCAGATCTTCTCCTCCGTTGAGACTAGAATCAATGTCAATATTATAAAGTTTAAAAAGACTTTTTAAGCGTGGGAGTACCTTAGAAGATGTACACTTCTAGAGACTTGTCCCATAAGTATTACCTCCAAAAGAGGGTGCTAACCCTTCTTCAAGGGGAGATGACTATAAGAGAATATTTTGCCGAACTCTCTTCCATTTGGGATGAGTTTGCTATGCTCGAACCCAAGTGGAGTAGAGAAGCCATACAGCTTCGTCATAAACAACTAGAAGAAGATCGATTTTTCAACTTTTTGAATTGGCTAATGCCCGAGTTTGAGCAAATTAGATCTTCTCTTCTATCCTCCTTCACCTCTCCCTCTTTTGAAGACGTCATTACAAAATTAAGTGGACAAGAAACTCGCATGGGCATTAGCAGGCAAAATCCAAGTATTCTTGCAATGCCCATAAATCAAGATGAGTATGATGGAGCAAATGTCGTTTTTAGGCCCGGGAACAATATGAGGACATATAAACCTCCTCATTTTAAAAGCCAAAATCAAGGTGGTCAAGGCGGAAGAAGGAACTATAACAAAATTGTGTGTCATTTTTACAAAGAGCCGAGTCATATCAAACGGATTTGTCCTAAGTAAAAGAAATTACTAGCAATGGCCACCAAATCTCAACCACAAAAAGATGAATCTACAAATGGAGCTCTATCTATAAATCAAATTGTGGAAGCTCTTCAACCTCTTCTTAAGGGAGCTATTTTCGGTGTCGTTGTGTCTACTCATTCTCTTCCAGGTAAAACCTCTTGGCTCTTAGATTCTGGTGCTTCATTTCATATGTCTCCAAACATTTCCACTCTTACCGAATATTTTGAAAATCCGTCACCATCTTTTGTTTCAATTGCTAATGGCACTTGTCTTAAAATTAAGGGAATTGAAAATTTTAAAACCCAAAACTTCTTTATTCCTCAAATTAGATTTATACCAAAATTGAATTTGAACTTACTTTATGTCTCTCAACTCTCGGACCTTAGACGTGACATTCAATTCTCATCTAATAAATGTTTAATACAGGATCACCGGTCTGGGAGGTTGATTGGGGAAGGCTCTAGGAAGGAAGACTTATATTATGTGGACTCTTTCCAAATTCTTAAAACCCTCTTTTGTAATGTGGCATAATATAAAGATATAAATGTTTGGCACAAAAGACTTGGTCATCCCAATATCACCAAGTTGTCCTATTTGGATTTTGCTAAAAATCTTTGTAAAAGTACTTTCTCTTGTAATGATTGCATTCTTGAAAAAATGAGAAGTATGCCTTTTGAACAAATATCTATGTTTACCACTAAACCTTTTGAAATTATTCATTCGGATGTTTGGGGACCAGCACCCATCATATCCAAGGGAGGTTTTGCCTATTATGTATTTTTTGTGGATGACTTTTCACGATATTGTTGGATATATTTTCTCAAACATAAGCATGAAGTCTTTACATGTTTTAAATCATATCATATGATAATCAAAAATCAATTTAGTAGTAATTTAAAGATATTTAGGACCGATTCCGGAGGTGAATATCTATCTAATGAATTTAAGAAATATCTTGAAGATTATGATATTGTCCATCAAAGATCGTGTCCTAAGACCCCACAACAAAATGGTTTTGTCGAAAGGAAGCATAGGCATATCATTGAAACCACTAGAACCCTTCTTATTTCCTAAAATATTCCAAAAAAAATTGGGTCGAGGCAGCTCTTGTTTCCGTTTATCTTATTAATCGTCTTTCATCCAAAAATTTAGATAAAATCTCTCATTTTGAGACTCTATGAAAAAGAACCCGATTATAATAGATTGAGAGTTTTTTATTGTAAGTGCTTTGTCCTTGTAGATAAAAATGATAAACTCTCACCAAAAGTCATTCATTGTGTCTTTCTTGTCTATTCTGAAATCCAAAAAGGGTTTTGATGTTATGATACTAAGAATGATAAGTTATATGTCTCAAGGAATGTAACTTTTTTGAAAAATGATAATGGTTTTGAAAAGAATGAATCTCATTTAGAAAATGCCGACTATTCCTTTCTTTTTGATCTATTATCTAAAGATGATGATATCTCTAGTGATGATGAATCAACATATAGCAGTGACAATAAAGTGGTTGAAATCAATGATAACTCTAACCATACTACCTCTCAAGAAGAAAATATAACTAGAGACACTATCACCTATACTCATAGAGATAGACGCACCTTTAGAAGTGCTATTGAGCAATATAGTGAACCTAGTGAATTCATCTTCACACATTATTCAAATCCTAGAAGAAATGAAAGAACTAGAAGAACTCCTTCTAGATTCGTATCCTTTGATTCTTTCTCTCCTAAATATTGGGCTTGCTTAAGTGTCATTCACTCGTTTTGAACCGAAAAATTTTGAAGATGCCAAACGATGTATTGAATGGAGAGAAGACATGGAGAGTGAACTCAAAGCACTTAGGAAAGCCAACACTTGAGAATTTCAAACGCTTCCCAGTGAAAAGAAAACTATTGGATGTCGATGGGTGTTCAAAGTCAAAACCAAGAGTGATAGATCTCTTAAGAGGTATAAAGCTCGTCTAGTAGCTAAAGGATATAGTAAAAAATACGGGATTGACTATGAAGAGACATTTGCTCCAGTAGCTCGTATGGTTACTGTCATATGTCTCATCACCATTGCTTTCATTAGAAAATAGAATATCTACCAAATGGATGTCGAAAATACCTTTTTAAATGAGAATCTTAATGAAGAAGTCTACATGGATGCTCCACCTGGTATGGAAATTCTTAAAAATAAAGTTCGTCATTTTCGTAAAGCTCTTTACGGCTTGAAACAAGCTCCCAAAGCTTGGCACGATAGGTTTAACAATGTAATGACTGAAAATGTTTTCTCTTCATGCTATACTGACACTGCATTGTTTGTTAAGAAATCTGATGCAGGAATTGTTATATTATTGTTATATGTTGATGATATGTTAATAGCAGATGATGATACCAAAAGAATCAAGAGCATTAAATCTATCTTGACTTCAAAATTTGAAATGTCAGATTTGGGATTTTTGACATATTTTTGGGGAATTGAGGTTGATTATTCTCACAGAGGCTATTTTTTGTCTCAAACTAAACTTGCTTGTGAGATTCTTGACAGATCAGGAATCACAGATGACAAGGTCTGTGAAACTCCTGAAATAGTAGGTTCGAAGATGAAGATTGATGATAGAATTCTCCTAAGAGATCTTACACCTTACCGGTAACTGGTTGGATCTTTAACGTATCTCAGCATTACGAAGCCTAATATTTCTCATGCAATACATGTTGCTAGTCAATTTCAACATGCACCTACTACAGTTCATATGAGCGTCATTCCCCGCATCATCGGATATATAAAGAGTACAGTAAACAAGAGGGTGTTTTTATCTTCTTCTTAATTAAATTTAATTGCTTATACTGACTTTGATTGAGGAGGTGCCCCGAATAACTGTCACTCAACCACTGGTTTCTGCATTTTTTTAGGGAAATCTTTAATTTCTTGGAGATGCAAGAAACAATAGAAGGTCTCACTTTCATCCACAGAAGCATAATACAGAGTCATGGCATCTATTACCATAGAGATTGTTTGGAAGATATGAATATTCAAGTTCAAGGGCCCACAAAACTATGTTGTGATAATAAAAGTGCAATTTACATTGTAAAAAAGCACACATTTCATGAGCGCATGAAGCATATTGAGATAGACTGTCATTATGTTCGTGAAGAATACTTAAGAAGAACCATAGACATTCCATATGTTACATCAGAATACCAACTGGCAGACTTCTTCGCCAAAGCGATGTGCTCTCCAAGATTTAACTTCCTTCTTGGCAAATTTTCGGTTATGGCACCCTAAGTTTGAGGGGGGTATTAAAATGTAATGTTCTTTTTATATATATATTCTTATATATATATATATGGAAAGATACATATACATATATATATATATATATGTATATATATATAAATATATTTTTCAAAACCCGATAAAGGGTATTTCGGTCATCTCTCATTTTGCACATATTCTCATTTGAGAATATGACTGTATTTTTTCATACTTTTATTTCTTTTAGTTTTTCCTTTTTAAATTTTTTTGTTTTTTGTCTTTTATAACATGGGGGCAGGGGGGGCCACAACACATACATTGGAGCCCTCAACTTCAGTTCAGGCTCAACTCAACAATGTTTCAGTCCAGCTTTTTTTCAGATATACTTCAGTTTCATCCTGGATTTGAATGATAGGTGTCTGTTCAAGACCAAATTCAAATCTAACATTGGTTATTTAAAGCATCATAATGATGCCTTTTTTATCAGGATAGTTGGGTTTTCAGAATATTTTTTCAGTCGCAGATGCAACTTTACTAGTCTAATGTCTCTATATAACTTTCTTATGTTTTATTTTATTGTGTTACTTTTTTCCAATGGGTGATTCCTCGTTACCCATCATGCTGCCTGTACTAAATTCTTTCTGTTTATTTATGTATGTTTTCTTTCAAAAAAATAAAAATTTTGTTAAATTGGAATGTTGTAGTTATATGTGGACTCATTAGATTGGTTCATTGGTGCATTGACTCTTACATTAACAAGGCCATTGAAGTACATGATGCTGTCCCCAATTCAAGTTGCTTTTGCCTGTTTTCTGAGGGTTGAAATTTCTTGTGTATTCTTGCCTTGCTATTTACTTTAGATATGATCAAAGCAACGCCTCTGAGATGCATAGTAATGATGTGGCCAATGAGGGAGAAGAATATTATGTTCTCAATGAGTTGGAGAAGAATGCCCAAGTGGCCTTTCAATATGTATGATAATATTATGTTGGCTGCCAATCATGTACACGTCAAAGTACCAAAGCAGTTCTACCGTGCAACCTGGCAATGTCTTAACAGTAAGAGAAAGTATGAAGGTTGCCAAAGTTTTTGCCACTTTGTATAGTTATTTGTAAGGATGGGCGACTTATCTAGTATTACCTAATAGGACTTGAGATCTTAGAAAAAAATTTATTGTATTTACTTTCAATCACAGTCACCGATATCGCTGGTATATTGAAAATATCGCGATATTAGCGTCTATTTCAAGGTAGCCAATAATATCAGGAATATATCACGATATTTTCAATATATCAGCAAATTATATATCTTGCAATAATATGGCGATATTATCGCAATAAATATCGCTACAGACAACTGCGACTGTTTTCAGATTTTGCTTTTTTAAAAAGCCCCAAATTTATTAAAGATAAAAATTTGGAAATTCACTATAATTTTTTATAAACAAAAGCAACCTTGAGCTCAAAATTTGGTTTAATTTGGTTCAGAATTAGAAACCAAATCAAATCGATGAGTTTTGCACATTTCAGGATTTTTTTTCAAAAGATCTGGTTTTCAAAAAATATGAGTTATGACTTTTTTTTTGAGTTGTTTACGTGTTACTTGTTAGTTGTTACCTGTTAGTCATTTCATGTTTACATCTAAGTTCTAAATTGTTCTCTTTTTCCTACTGTTAGATGGATGCTATAATTATTTGTTATGTTGTTGGTTGTTACTTGTTACTTGTTAGTTATGTAAATATGTACTAATTTAACGTTTGTTAGTTGTTAGCTGCTAACTTGATTGCTTATTTATCAATTTATCTTTCCTATTTTAAGGTTTTTATCTTAGTTTTCTTTCATTTTTTTATTTTTTTTATTTTTACTTGTTTTTAGAATTTTTATTTAATTTTTATATATATTGTCGAGATATTCACGAGATATTCCCAAGATATCAACTTTTAAAAAACTCTCCGAGAAATACCCTCGCTGAGAAATTACCTTTAACAATACAGGTGACTATGCTTTCAATCAGGAAA
Source organism: Nuphar pumila (assembly GCF_984573655.1). Taxonomy (NCBI): domain Eukaryota; kingdom Viridiplantae; phylum Streptophyta; class Magnoliopsida; order Nymphaeales; family Nymphaeaceae; genus Nuphar; species Nuphar pumila. The sequence goes on along the minus strand of NC_143263.1, from coordinate 91,172,977 downwards.
ATTGTATAAACTGCACTAACATTTTACACAACCATCCCTAAAGCGATATAGCCCTCAAACGAAATAAACACCCAATCATGTGAAATACAAAATAATGTGACATTAGTAAGCAGAATGATTGACACAACCAGTCCTGGGTAATAAAAAGGGAATAAACACTGATTTAAACAAGTGTTATTTCCTTAAGATGGCTTCAAAGGCATTCATATCCTAATGGTATCATAAAATTTGCCAACAAGAGGAGCAATTAAAAGGTTCACAAACTAAGAAGAATCATCTTACTTGTGAAAATAAGACATTCAGTATCTGTGGGCCCCTTTCAGATATTGTAAGTTCAAGATTTGCACTGTCCAAGCGACCCAGAGCTAAAGATAAGCAGTTCAAAAAAAACTTTCTAGTCTCAACAGAACTGCCCCTTTCATCAGTCTGTTCTTCATGACCATCTTGCACATAGACCTGCACAAATAGAACTATTTACACATGATTCTCACCTGACAGACCCTTATTGCATAAACCTGAATTAATCCATTCCTTCAGTTGAAATGCAAGTTTATGAACACCTTACAAACTGAATCAATGACATGCATGTAAAACAAGAATAACTCCATGATTTCATTAATGAATAGGAGCATAAGGTCCAATTTCTACATACAGTTACAGAAGAGTTGTTAGTTATTAAAACATCCCTATTTATTGATTTAACTAGTTAAATGTCAAAGAAGGTATCAATGACAAGAATGACAGCAGATAATCTCTGCCACATGCATTGCCTGCTGTCTAACATCCTTTCCCTTCCCCCACACTCCTCTTGCTCCCCAAAACTCATGATAGTAGAGAGTTGGTGATCAAGTGTTTCAAAACAAGAAAACCAAAAAGTGACATGGCATGCCAGATCTAATAAAAAAAAGCCAGCAAGAAGTCAACTGGATAAGCTAAAAAAGGAGTAAGATTATCAGAAAATAGAAGAAAAGAAGAAAGGACAGATTTATGGGAGATTTAGCTTCCAAATTTTGATCCACAGCTTGCAATAAGGAAAACATTAATTCTTGTCCCTTACTTTGTGAAACTTGGTTTTTTTATACGAAATTCTTATTGATTGAATGTTGATCACTCTCCACATGTTTAGCCTTTCCATGATGAATGGAATCACTGAAGTTCTAATAGCTCCCAGGTCATTGCAATATAAGAGTAACCATGATACATCTGCCCAATAAGGGTGACAAGATGCCCAAACTAAACTTCCGAGATTAGTGGTCATAGAAACATGTTCTACAACATTACAGATATTGCTATAACATCTTCCTATAATCCATGAAATCAAATCCATATAAATGAAAAACATTTGTATTTTGACCTTTTAATGAAGCAAGTCCACAAGCACAAAGTGCTTTCATAAGTAAAAGTCTTCTAGAAGCCCACACTCAGAAAGCCACTAAGGGCCATACAGCGTAGACCACTAAGGGCATACACACATAAAAAATAATCATTTTATTTCTTTCAAAATATGCATAGATCATACGTAATATACAAGTGGGCACTCTGCCCCTACAAGAAGGAAGAAGAAGGCTAGCCATTAGAAGTGGCCTAATGGCTAGCCCTACAGCTACATTTAAAAAAGAAATACAAAAAATTAAATACAAAGAATAAATGGATATACATACTGCATATACAAATGTACATGTATTTATATACATATGGTATACATACATATTTACAAACATATACACATACACACATATATGGTCACAAAATATACAAATTTTAAAATTTGCTCCTATGTGGAACACCAGCCCCATATATATCTAGAAATGCTATCACAATTAAAGGCTCAAGATCGGTAGAATAAGATGGTGGGACTGGGTACAGTTGCAGTATCTTAATAGAGGGATCTTACACTCAAACCCACTCTTGGCTATCAGAAACAATTGAAGGTTCAACATTAGTAGAGTTACCATCAATGCAAATCCTGTCTCAACCAAAGCTGCCAAAGAGGAAAGCAGAATCAAGAAGCAAGGCAGTGAGCGGAAGCGAGAAACAAGGGGTTTATATGCACATATGTAGTGGGAAGCGATAAGTGACTAGAAAGCATTTAAGAAGTGAACTGAGAAGATTTTTAGAATATGTAATAAAAGGAATCAAAGTTGTCATATTCCATGAAACTACTAATCTATTTAAGATTTATTAACTAAACCTGTTACATGTCTCTTTGGAAATCAACCATAGTATGTAATTTTAAAAGAGCAACACAATCACCACAATAGCATACCAATGCATTTTTATGAGCATGTGCAACATGTTTAGTTCTTATCCTTGCATATGCAATGATATTCAAAGGGGGGAAAGAAAATGACTGAAAAATGAAGGTGATAACTATGTTGAAAAGAAGTTGATGAATTAATCAGTATGTCATTTATTAGTATCTTTTTGTGGTGTTGTTTTCTCGGTCCCATATCCACAGGAACAAGAGCAAAGAAGCCCTTTCTCCATTATGAAAGGGAGGCCTCAAAAGTATCTTCCACATTCTGTAAAGCATGCTGCCAATATCAACTTGGGCTTGGCATTTGAAATTTATTTTTTGCAAATTTGATGTGTCTTGGTATTTTACCATAGTTTTGAACCTTGACATTAAAAATTAAGATCAAAGTGGTAAATCCATATACCAAAATGGATAAGTTATATGGGGTTCATGAGTGTTTTGACTGTGGAGCTTTGACATACCAATTCCATTAGTACAAAATGGGCAGGATATGGTCAAACTGGATACAATTTTGACCATACCTCTACATATTGAACTCATATTGAGCCTGTATAGAAACAGAATCTCTTTGGCATGGGTACTTACAACTAAAATTGTGTGCCCTTATGACTTAGATGACCAACAAATGCCAGAATGCAATCCATAAATTCCATCACCAAATTTTGAGATCTCATTAGTCATAAGGCCTTCAACAAATACATGTGCATGTGCGCACACATACACACACATGTATGCATGCATGCATAAATATGTGCAAAAGGAAGAAAAAGATGTATTGTTAATCATGATAAATGAATAGAGGCAAGTCCAAGTACTTAGTAAATAATTTCCACATTGACATCCATTCTTGCATTGAATATAATTTATATAAACTGTGACCTGCATGGCCTCAAGATATTGGCCCAGCATATCCTTGAAATTTGAAGAGATTGTGTTGTCCTCCAGACGCAGAAGCTTTACATAGTGTTTCCAACAAGAGGCAAGCAAGGACTGACCTGTCTTAATTACTAATTCGTCTGAAAAAAATGCAAAATAAGCAACAAAAAGTACAAAATCATTGATATTGTATACAAGATGATAAGAAGGAGATAAGACAATTTGTAAAGACCTGGCTCATCTTGAGAACTTCCTCTAAAAACTAGCAACCACTTCAGCACTTGTGCCAACCCTTTTGCATGTAAGGGCCTGCTTTTTCTGTTCCACTACATGGAAAGGCAAGAATATGGTAGCACATCAGAGTAACATGTAGAAAAAAAAATTTACTTTTAAAACCAAACCCATTCAAGTTGACTGCTACACATGATACAAGTTAGAATGCTCACAAAATGCTAATAGTCAATCCTTTAGGAAATTTCTGATTCAGGGGCTCTGGAATATAAAACTCTACTCAAACCAATATTCATCTCAATGGACATGGATTATGGATCCATGTGCAACAAAGAACACCTCAAGAATTTCTAGAGATAATGTGAACAATGTGTGGAAGTTTAATAATATGTCAACAAAAAATACACCAGGACATGCATAGAAACAGGGATAAACCAAAGTAGTTATGAGTGTATCTGTACTCCTAATTGTAAATCTGGATTGAAATTATCTGCTTCCTCAAAAAGGATCCAAAGCTGCACAAGACTGTTGTTCTTGTGTATGGAATAAACCTAGATCTGTTGTATTGGAGACCATTAAAAAAAATAAAAAAAATCTAGAGGTCTTTTTATCCCTTCCAGTAAGTCTGTGGTTCTGATCCACATGGACCAAACCTGGATCCACTATATTAGAGCCAATAAAAACAATAGCAAACCCGGAGGTTGTACTTATTTTCAAATTGACAAAGCTGACCAAGATCATGTGGTATTTTATAGAACTGATCAAGGATACTGCGCTATTTAGTAACCAATCAGAACCTTTAAATAGTGTTTGCAGACAAATTAAAAGGTTTTGTTGATTTCAGAACATCTATGCTATGCAAATAGAAACAACTTCCAAGAAACTAGCAAACGGACATCAATGGCAAGTCAAATACTAGAATATGATAGTTAACCATAGATAGAATCTAGGGACAACTACAGCTTTCTTTGTCCCTACTTTGCCTTAGGAGATGCCTTCCTTTGTTTTGTAGTAAACACAACTAGGAAAGAGACAAAACATGAATAATTTATTAACTTGATTAAATTAATCTTTCTTGAAATTATAGAGAGCAAATACGAGTTCTCAAATTACCCTCCTAATCACACCAAAAGACAAGGATAAGAACAGTCATGAATGAACAATGGTTGAGATAAGAAATGCAACTAAATTAGCGCTTCCCCTCAATTTTACTATGATCAACTATTATCTACATTTAATGCACAAAAAGGTTCTTTCATCTTAGAAAGCATGAACAATAAAACATAAAGCACAAGGACTGCCTTCAACAAATCAATTGTATATAGTGGAAGTTCACCCAATACTCATTAAGAGCTCATGATGATGGATCGTCACCAAGAGCAAATCAATTTATGTCATTGCAACAGAGCGGTTAGTGGATACCCTCATGAGTAGCAGTCATGCAGCAAAGCATCCACTTTGAAACTCAGATGAAGCTAATTTCTTCCAAAAAAAATACCAGGAAAATCTAAATGGTATCACAATGTTCAGAACTAAGTCACAGGGACTCGGCAAAGCAGGTGCCGCATGCGAGTCGGCGCGACGCGGGTGCGGCACCCAGTGCGTCCAAGGTCGTTTTCACCCAATTTTTTAACGTAACTTGTGTTTTCTTCTTGTAACTTGTATTTGGTTGGTAAATACTAGCCGATACATGTTCCTAGGCATCATGGAAAAAATAAGGACGTTACCACTAATGGTTACTTAAGGGGTTTCATGGAAAATGAAAGAAGAATTAATTCTACATGATTTTTAGTTACTTTTATCTTGGGAATTAATTCTACAAAGGAACGAACTGCTCAGTTCCCACTAATTACTCTATCTCTCTCTATATATAAGTAATCAATAAATGCATTAGAAAAGTTAATTGCTTTGACCGGTAAAATATCATGTCCATTTATGTTTTACGCACTGCAGTGTAGGGATGAAAGTGGGGGTTGAGTAGGCCTGACCCAACCCGAATTGACCTAGCTTGACTCGGTCATGCCCAAGATAAACATTCATTAGTGTTAATGTTGTTAACTGTTAAAACTTAAAAATTATATATATATATATATATATATATATATTTTTTGCCGCACCCAAGGTTTTTGAAAGTGACACACTCCCGCACCCGCACCCATGTGACATAGGTTCAGAACCCTCAATACATACAGCTTGTAATTTCTGAACAAGGAAAATGATTTCATCCAAATGATCCCACAGTAACAACTTCATTTCGATGAATTCTGAACCATATGAAGAACTGACAACATTCCCAGCCTCGCTGGTAGCAGAAGGCAACATGGTGATCAGCTGGTGCTTTGCATTCAGCCGAGACTTTGGACGTTGATGACTTGAAATATTGGGAATCAGTTGTTTCTCAGTAAAAGCTTCAGTAAGGACAAGAATGCAATCAGCTGCAGCAACAGAAAGACGTGTTGGCAATTCATAACCATCACACTGAATGCTGCAAGCAAAAGCAGTTACAAATTAGCACCTAAAACTAAAAGTGGTAACAGCAATTATTCATCAATCCAAGAAAGCAATAGAAATGTATCACTTTTTGCAGATGCTTACGAATCAACCAGAGAATGTTTTCATAGATGACAAGTAGCTGATAAAAGCAATGTCGTATGTATCACACCATACCGTATCATACGATATGTATCGTAACTATGGGAAAATTGATATGATACACACTCATATCGTGATACGAGTGTGTATTGTATCCGTATCGGGTATATCGTAGGATACAGCCCTGTATTGAGCTGTATCGTACGATACAGGGAGTATCGTATGATACACCTTCGGCGCACTTTTAAAAGGGCCGAATCATATTTTTTTATTTTTTGGGTTATAAATACATCTTGAGGGCTGACTTCCTCATTTGTGTAGAGGCTATTAGAGAGTTATCCACGCACCCTAAGAGTCGTGAGAGCGCTTTGGTGGCCAATCCTTGCGCAAGGGAAAGGCCTTTTGTGGTTTTTTCAAGAATAAGATAATGATGATGATGATGATTGAGGTTATATTTTCAAAAACTTTGTTATTTAATACTCTAGTATTCATAAACTTGGTTATTTTGTTTTTGTTTATGTAATATGAAAGTATGAGTCATGTGGCATGTTATTAATTGCAAGATATTTAATATTTTGCATTGTTCTTGTGAGATAGTTAATGTTTCATAATGTCTTATGCAACTCATAGACATAAATGATTCATATGTGATTTTATGGTTGTATTTTGTGCAATTCATCATTGTTTCATGTGTTATGATTTTTTTTTGAATTTTTACTATTTTTTTCTGAATTTTCTTGATTTTTTTGAAATTTTTAGAAAACGTTTAATGAAAATTATGATTTTTTATGATACGCTAGCTACATATCATTTTTTGGGCCTAACCGATATGAGTAATGATACGATACAACCTTGGATAAAAGTGTAGGCCATAGTTTGCTGATGATTCAAAAAAATGTAAGTGATCTAAAATAGCATGCACACACGTTTGCATGTGTGGACGTCTGCACACACATTTCATGCCCACACGCATACAAGTTAAAAAAAAAATAGGCCTGCAAGCAATGATGTGAAAAGTGTTGAAGTGTAGCAAAGTGCTCCACCAAAAACCGAAGTGAGGCATAAGCCTCAAGGCATAAAGCATAAGCCTCAATTTAAAAAAAAACATAAAAACTTTTGAAAAAATATCTAAAAATACAAATAAATAAAAGAAAAAAAATTTGATGAAGCAACAACCAACAAAAAATAGAAAATCTCAAATAAATGCCGAAAAATATAAGATTAACATGTAAAAGTAATATTAACACAACAACTTGATCTACGTAAGTATCTAAGAAATAAAATATGAGTATTCAATGAAAATTTAACAAAATCACTAATAAATCAAATTCCTCAACATCATCATATAATGGACACATATTCATCTAAAGTTCTAAACAGACGTTAGGCTCATTTTTCATGCATGCTTGTTTGAAAAATTAGTCATATCAAACTACTAAAATCACACATAATAATCCATATCTACACTTAGTCTCACAAACAAAAAAACAAACATTTTCATTTAACAATATTTTTATAATTTTCATGATCTAAGAGTCAATTACACGTGCATACACAATCACATGCATATACGGTTTTTATATAAACAAACTAACAAAATTGGCATATACAATTTTTATATACAGTCAATTAATTGCAAAAAAAAAAATCCAATCATTTTGAAGAAAAAGAAGAGAAAAGGGAGAAAATAAAGAGGGAAGAAAAAGAATGATGGAAGAAGAAGAAGGAGAAGAAGAACGAAAGAAGCAGAAGACTGGAAGAAGTAGAAGAAGAACGGAAGAAACAGAAGAAGAAGGAGACAGAAGGAGAAGGAGAACGCAAGAAGAACGGAAGAAGAAAATGAAGGAGGGAAGAAGGGAACACAAAAAGAAGAAGAAAGGAGAGAGGAAGAAAGGAGAAAAATGGAAGAAGGAGAAGAAGAGACAAGAGAGAGGAGAGAGGGGGGTTACATACCTCCTGCTCTTCTTCGTCATCTTCTTTCAGCGAGAGAGAGAGGGGAGGGGGGGTGCCCTAACCATCGGGGCTCCCCTTTTTTTTTATAAGTTGGATTTGGGTCAAACGGGGGCTTTGACCCAATGAATTTGAGGCACCTCGAGCCGCATGCTAGTTGCCTTTTGCACTGAGACGTGCACCTCAAGGCACAAAGGGCCTCGCCTCAAGGCGAGACACTTTTTTAATAACATTGCCTGCAAGCAAATCAAAACAAGGAACGAAGTATATATCCCAGTAGATGAAGCCAAATCAACAAGAAGAACACAGTCAAGTATAGTGGAGAAAGCCTCAACAACCTGGTTTTTTTAAGTCTTTGATAAGGCAGCAGTAAACTATTTCCTCAGTCACAAAAACTGAAGGATGGAAGCTGATATGTTAATGCTGATGATTTGTTTATTACAGTTAGCTCAATTACTATCACCAATGAGATCCCCACGTGAACAGTTCAAATTAAAGAATTAGGAAGTACCCATTCTCTGTTTGGCATTGAAGTTGAGTCAACAGCTGTTGTGCGTGTTTGTTACAGCACAGAAAAATTGTACATTCACTAGATTCTACTAACCCAACACATTATTTCACCATCCTCAAGTAAAAGGTTGGACAAAGCTTGTAACCTTCTAAATGAAACTGAAAAGATACAGGCATGCAAGGGATTTCAGCATGTTACACATCTTAGCATCTGCAATATCAAATTAATAGGTTCAAGTGCATACCAACAAAATTGTTCATAAAAGATGCTAAACAGGGTCATCCAAGTTATTGATGCAACCATCCAGCATGCAATTGGGTTGCCAAAAGTGTGCCTTGGAATATATCCCAGCCTTTATGAGATCCTAATTGTCCATTACATGCCTGTGGGGATACATGTTTGTGTGTGTGCACATACATGCATTTATGCAGGGATGCCATTGTGTGTCCAAAGATATGACCACTTTCTCTTGCAACATGAACTCAGAATAAATTAGCATGCATCGATAAAACAGCAAAAAGGTAAACACTACGAAAATAAATCAACTTTGATACATTACTCATTTCAATGATTCTCAACAGCACAAGCTCTATAGTTTTTCATTATGAGCAAACCCAACCTTCCTTCAGAAACAATGGATGAAAGGCGTGCAATTGACTCGCTAAGAATCTTTAGAAATTTCAGAAGCCTGCTAGGTTTACCTGTGATAAATCAAATATTATAAACATTAGAACATTTGCATTAGCCTACAAAACTTGAAACACCTAACTTTTGACTAGGCAAAGAAGACAAAGCAATTAAAAAACTACATCTATACAATAGAACAAGAAAGCCTACAATCTTAGCCTATATAACAAGGGTATGTCTAAGGGAGTGAGCCACCTGCATCGACACGCAAGGGTATGCCTCTGGGAATAGGTATGCCCCTAGACACCAGTCAAACAGTTTAAAGAAGGAAAAAGAAAAAAACATGTTTTCTAGGTCAAGTTTGAGTTGTGTTCAATCCGACCCGTACAAGAGAATACCCCCCCCCCCCCGTACCCGTGTCAAACATAGGCATGCATCCCTGGGGACATACCCATGTTGCTTGGTTTCAGACACAAATGAAACCACCCAAGTACACCTACCAAATTCATCAATTCAACTTCACACATCACTCCTTGTAGTGCAAGCTACACCAACCACTTTCAAGAGTTTATGATAGAATCCTTACTGCCTATGTAGTTAAAAGCAATAGTCCATAGACCCCTAAAAGGACTACTCAGCCTCGTGGGTACCTAAATTAAAATAAAAAAATTTAAAATTTTCAAATGAATTGCTAAAATTAATAAGAAAATTGTATGCAACATAAAATTTTAATCAACGATATCCAGATCGAAGAAATATAGCATATCGTAAGCACTGTAAAACCGTTATTTTCATAACCTAAAGTGAAAAAAATTAAAAACAACAAAACAAACATAGAACTATCAATATGAATAAAGCTAAATAACTTAAACACAAAAATCCTAACAATATATTAAATTAACATCCAATTCACATTAAAATGTCACAGCTAATACACGTGTGTGCGCGGACACGCATGCGCATACACGTGCATTCATGAGTGTTTTCTCCTTATTTTGTCTCAATGTTCATACAGACACACACACACACATTGTACATGCACAAGCATGCACCCGTGCACAACATATACACACATCACATGTGCACACAGGCACTCATACACCCATCCACTCTGTGTATGATGATAAGACCCTGATCTCACATAACACATCATTTGCTTTGATTCAAGAGCACATTTTATTGACTAATTTAATTTAATCATATCATATCACATAAAATACTAAAACATAGAGAATCAATCATTAAAAGAGTTAATATCATTAAATTAACAAAAGACAGGAAGATTTGCTTCCACTTTTTTATGAAAAGTTGAAAAGTCATTACTAAGAATATTATTATTAAAAATCATTTTAAGGCTGTCATAGCACCTAGTGGACCAAGAAAAAGGGTATGAACAATGAAATAGAAATACATTTCTTAAGAAACTCAAGGCCTGCATAGCAAGGAACAGAACTCTTATTTCAGCTAAAAGCAAGCTTCAGAGACCAAGTGTCAATGTACAATTATTTTATGCAACCTAATTTACTTGGAAACTCCATATTCTACTTATGCACCCACAAATAGGGATAAATTTGTAAAGCACTACATGATGTTACCTATTTCTGGTAATTTGCTTGCAGCAAACTCATGAGAGACCAGGCTACCAATTAGGATGCACCACCCAAGTGAAATATAGTGGTCTACTTTCCTTGTGATAATCCCCACAAGGTCGCTAGCAAAAGCAAAGAAAAGATCATCATCTTCAAAAAGCCATTGGATAATGCTCAGTATTTGCTTGCACCTTTTTGAACCTCTGGACTTCACTACCTGCGAAGAAACATAGTTTCAGTACATAAAATAGGTCATAAAAATTTTGAATACAAAGAAAAGCAAATTAGTTGCCTTCTACCATGCTGATGTGGGGACATGTAAACTACCAAATGATGATAGCACGTCACCATCCACAACATGGTAGCACATTTTATAGTTTCAGTACTTGGAAAAACTCTTTGATTTAGAGAAATGATGTGTTGAAGGATGCTACACATTTTGGAGATGACCTTGTAGACAAAATTATATAAACTAATAGGCCTAAATTCCATCATCCTGAAAACTCGCAAACTCTTAAAGATGAGTAAAGTATGGGTAGCGTTTTTCTCAAGATTTTTCTGAAATAAAAAAAAATGATAAACAATATTATATATGTCATTCCTTACAATATTCAAATACATCTGATCAAAGATCCTTGGAAAACCATCAGTTCCTAATGCACTTCCTCTTTTCACTTCAAAGACTTCCTTCAGAATTTCATCACTCAACAGTGCCTCAAGTTCATGGCTGCCTAAGGTTAAATCACTCCTTTAAAATTGGAACAGTTGATGGGAACTTTAGAGGTAAGTCTGAAAAGCATATCGATGATTCATATGGGATTTCTTCATATCCATAAGTTTTAGAACCATCTTCAAACCCTACCTTGAACATGTTATCTTGGTCACTAGGAAGACTGAGGAGATTGCTTGGATCAATTTGAAGGTGAGTCTTGGACCTTTACTAGGTAACTACGCTTATGTTTTTGAATTAGGATTTCTAGTCAAACAACTTGGAGTTATATATCAAAGCTAATTTTGCAGTTGTTTTAAATGAGAAACAGATGACACGAGGGCGGGGACGATATGTGCATCATCCTAAGCGCAGGGCGGCTGTTGCGAGTACTCCAACTCCTCTTGTCACTCGTCTTGGAGACGACGATCAGAGTCGGGGAACATCAACTTCTTCCTCTGATGAGTCAGACGGCGAGCTTCCTCATGAGGCAACATCGCCTAACCATGGTGCATCGAGCAGTGTTTCATGTAAATGGTCATTTTCATGTTAATGTGAACACCTTCCTCGCGGGTTTTGGAAAAATCGAAAGAAAGCAAGGTTTTTCACTTAAAATATATTTTTAAAATGGATCCGAATTTCGAGAGAGAGTGGGGACCATTCTTCAAGGTAAAGAGCCTTTCCTCCTCCGACAAGCAAGGATCAGCCGAATCAGGAATCCTCGATCTTTGTTTTGGGCGACATCGTTGGAGAGAGTTTTGTACCTTCGTAGTTTAGACCTAAAAGAAAATCGAATTCAGAGGCGGGAACCACCGAAACTCTCAAGCTTAGGTAGCCCCTTCTATGACGTTGACAAGCGCGGGAACACGAGCGGCGCGAGCTTGGCGGGGGTGGAAGTAATTTTTTTCTCAAGCAACATCACCTATGTGTTGATGTCAGCACAAGGTGTAATGCCTAGAAACTAGCAATAACTTTTGTGTAATTGAGCATTGTTGTTGATGAGATGAGTAGTTGATTGAAGGTTTGACATTCCAGATTTGGTTACTTGGGTTAATATTGTGAAAGACGAATTTTTCAGCTTTCTGAAAAAAAATTAGAAAAATTCTGTTTAACTGAAAATTTTCCTTGGATCTAAATCATGCTGTGAGTTTTGGCTTGGGGCTTTGATCCTATTAAGGATGTTTGGTAAAGCTTGGAAATAGGTTGTTTTTATCATGATGACTCCATATTAAGAAATTGATTCTACTTTGATAAGGCTGGCAGTAGCATGTTCTCCCTTGTATTATCTTGGATTTTGACTTAATTGGAATATTTTGTATGTTGAGTTATATTTGAGTGAGAAAGCAAAATAAGTTTGCCTTGTTTGGTGTATTTTGTGACTTGACAACTGTACTTGCAGAGAGAAGGCTCATTTACTTGGTGGCTCCTTGGAAATCAGCCTTGTTTGGTATATTTTGTGTGAGTTGACAGCTCTACTTGCAGAAACAAGGGTGGTCTACTTGGTGGCTGATTGGGATATGAGAAATGGATAAAATGACCTTATTCAATTGATCATGTCAAAAGTTGAGCACAGTTTATACAAACTATAACTAAAAGGAAGATTCTTGGTGGCTATCCTGATGGAACAGCAAAGAAACCTCTTGTTGGTGAGGCAAATATAAAGAAAAAGTAAGGAATGGGAGATAAACAACATTCAGGTCTTATCATAGTGGTTAGGGTCTGTGGAGCAATACATTGCTATCAACTTGACTAAATTTCAAGATGCAAAGGAACAATGCAGTTTTCCGGCTCAAGTATGTCAACAAACTGAACAAGTGGGTATCCAGTTCGTGCAAGAGTTGAGAGGACTTAGGCAAGAGAGTAAGACAGTACAGGCCTTTTACACTGAAGTGCAGCAAGTGTGGGATGTTCTTGCTCTATTGGATTCTATGTCTATGCGTGCAAGGTGTGATGAATATAAGAACTGTCAATTAGAAAGAAACGAAAAAGTAGATAAGTATCAAGTTATTGGAGTGACTTGATAGCAGAAAGACCAAAATTTGATAATGTTAGAAGTGTCATGCTTCATATAGAAAAGTTCTCTGTGTGACTCAGGCTTGGAGTGACTTGATAGCAGAAGAAACTAAGATAATTTTTTCAACAATTCATCAAATAGATGATTAAAGTGTGTGATGCAGCTAGTCCTCCCATAGGGAGAGGATCACAACCAAGGGCAGAACCAGAAAAAAAATTAGAGGATATATATATAGTCACAGGAAGGAGGACCGTGAAACCAAAGGAAGGTGCAACATCTATAACCAATGATGATCTGACGGTTCTCCTTCTCTGGTGTTCAAGTGTTTCATCAATCGGACCTTATATATTTGTCCTTTATAATGGTTTTAGTAAGAAATATGTTGCAGGCCTTTTACACAGAAGTGCAGTAAGTATGGGTTGTTCTTGCTCTATTGGATTCTCTGTTTTTGTGTGCAAGGTGTGATGAATGTAAGAACTGTCAATTAGAAAGAAACAAAAAGGTAGATAAGTATCAAGTTATTGAATCTTTCATGGCTCTAAGACCGAAATTTGATAATGTTAGAAGTATCATGCTTCATAGAGAAAAGTTTTCTGCTTGATTCAGGTGTGGAGTGAGTCGATAGCAAAGGAGACTAAGATAAAGTTTTCAACAATTCATCCAATAGATGATTCAAGTGCTTAATGCAGCCAGTCCTCACATATGGAGAAGCGTGAGTCTCTCTCAAACCTTGTCCCAATCCGATTTTCCAAACTTGAGATATAGCCATTTTCCTAAACTCTCTCCATTTCCAAGCCATCTTCTTCCATTTCCCTCTCTTCTCCTACACTAGCCGACCCTCTTTCCCAACCAGTCCCTCTCTTTACTCTCAATTCTCCCCCATTATTCTTCCTTCCTAGATCCACGCCTAACATCTATCTAATTAGAAATCATACATGCAAGTTTTGTCTAGTCAATCTGACTTCGTTGATGCATTTAGCATGGACTTTTTGTTGGAGTGGTATCTCGGATTGTCTCATTTCAATGTAAAAAAATAGTTTTCTGAGCTGAGAAATTGCAGTGCATTGTGAACTATAGATTTTTTAAACACTTGGAAAACCTGCTCACATGGCACAAAACACATGATCCAAAACACATTTTCCACTAAACAAACCATTCATTCATTCATTCAAAAATTTTCAATGTTTATAGATCAAAACTTACAGAAGTGATCTACTTGGTTTGTCTAGTAAGAATGAATTTGGAAACACGTGATTAGGAATGCAGGTTTTTGAAGGGAGTCAAAAATCAAAGGCCCACAATGTACCAAAACTTCATAATTCAAGAAACCGCATTATTACATCTGAAAATACAATCCAATATCCAATCCTTAGCAAACAAACCATGTTAAACCATAGTCACCTATATTGTTCAAGATAATTTCTCCACAACGGTTTTTCTTGGAGAGATTTTCAAAAAGCGGTTTTCCTCAGGAAAATCTCGGGAGTATTGAAAATCAAAATAATATATATAATAACAATAAAGAAAAGAAAATAATAAACTTTGTATCAATTTTTATTGCAAAAATATAAGAAAATAAGTTTGAAAAGATTTTAAAATAAAAAATGGCTTAAATATATAAAATGAGAGATTTTTGTCAAAAATATTGTGATAAAATCAAGATATTTTGCTAATAATTTTGGCTTACATGATTTTGCCGATATTATCGAAATATTTTCAAAATATCACCAATATCGATGACACTGTGTTAAACATATCTATGTAGTAAGATTGAGGTGGTATAGCTTGCACCTATGATTTCTAGCTCAATAGTTCCATACCTTCATTAGTACAAATATTTTTCATATATATATATATATATATATATACAATTGACTATACCCACAATTGACCTAGCAAACCCAGTTGTTTTATTTTTTGCCGTTTATGTTGCATCCAACATTGTAGATGATCTACAAGTTATTTTTAGTAGGAACTTTTTTGGAACACTGGAATCCAACCTGTGTACAGGTTTTTCTAACGATGCAAAAATCAAAGGTTGTAAATGCACCACCTTCCGACTCAAAAAGCATGTTTTCCATCAAAAGAAAATGACCTAAGGGTCAATTCCCACTAAATCCACATCTACATGGTTAGATTCAGTCCAAACCACTTGCATTGTGAGATTCAACTAAATTGTAGATACAATTGAATGCAGCCTATGTTACATGGACACTTCTAGGTACCCAAGGTTTTGGTGTCTGATACAACTGGAGATGCTTTGGATACGAAGGTTTTTTGAAGTACAAGTGTCCAAAAAACTAGTCGTGGGTGTCATGTGTCCGACACGGAGACACGAACTATCTACTTTATGACACACGGTGTTCGACACTTGGACACAAAGTGCCCATATCTTAGCACGTAGTGTCCGATGCTTGGGCACGAAGTGCCCAGCTTATAATATAGTGTCTAAGTTATAAATACAAAGTATTCAATTCAAGACACAAAGTGCCCAATGCCTTGGAGACAAAGTGTCCAATTTAGGATACTTTTAGGTGTCACGGACATGAAGTGTTCAACTTAAGACACTTTTAAGATGTGCCGGAGATAGAGTATCCAGCGTCTTAAATGTCTTGGACACAAGGTATCAAGTTTAGGATATGTTAAGATGTCTTGGACACAGTGTCCTATTTATAACGTATTTATGTTCATGATAATCATCAATAATCAAAATCAAATGAAATTAGATATACATTTTGTATTTGATTCAACACTTTTTTTCTTTTTCTTTTTTGCATATATATATATATATATATATATATATATATATATATATATATATATATATATATATATATATATATATATATATATATATATATATATATATACCCAGGGTATATGCTTGCTACAATCTGTGTTACGTGGATCCTCCTAGTTATAACTCGTAAGGGAAGCTGTTTTGACCAAATCTGACCTCATGGATGTGTTCAGCATGGTCAAAATAGTAGGAATCGACCCTTGGATCACAATTTTTTACGTAAAAATATGTTTTTACTTTTTCTGAGGTTTGAAAATTTGATGCATTGTAGGGCATTTATTTTTCAACCCTCATAAAATCTGACATATACAACAAAAAAGCATGATGCAAATGTCAGTTTGTACTAAACTTAATATGTAGATCTGAAGGGCCAGATGTGCAAAAAAAAAAAATTAAAATCTTACATTTTTTCACTAGGGGTTTCATTACCCACGAGGGTAGCAAAGACTATAATATATGGCCCAAAAAGCAGACACAGAAAACAGATCGGGTCGATATGTGGCCCATGGCAACCCATCCCCCATTCAAGAAATTGGGATGGCCCATTGCCAGCCCTATTATCTATTTATCTACCTATCCATCTTAGAGTAAAAAACAAACATGACAAACTAAAGAATCTCACATTTGATATGGTAAAAAAAATCATAAGAAGCTAAATCACGGGATTCGCAATATTATGAATCACTTTCACATGTTATTTACTTCCATGCGTGAAAATAAATTCCTTTTACAAAATGTGCCCTGAGTTGTGTTATTTGTGCAGGTTGTTTGATTGATTGATTGAAGGTGATCAAATGTTGATACTGGAATGCCGAATAACAGGAGAGAGAGAGACTCACGCTTTCGATCACCGGAACGAGAAAATGATCCAAAGGCTTGTTCATCTCAACACAATCCTTCACGTATTTGTGCAGAAAAAGAAGGGGTTCATCCAACGGTCCTGAGAAAAAATCAAAAGTCACAGAGAAAAAGAGAGAGGGAGTTTGTGACTAAGCTGAGGGTAAACTGCCGAACAAAAACTACCTCCCGATTTCCTCCCAGATTTCAAATCAGTGCGAGAGAGCGCGGCGTCGAGATCCCTCTGGCGAGCGCCGAGCAACGCGTCGAGCGAGCGTGCGAGTATCAGCGACGACGACGACCTCCAATCGGACTCCCATATTTGGTCCTCCATTCCCGCTCGATCCCCTCTAGCCCGTTAAGAAAGCCCGATCAAAACCCCCGAAAAACAACGACGAACGCAACCAGAACGGTGAAGGAAGCAGATTCAAAACTCCAAATTGGTTGATCCCCACCACGAATCCGAACGGAATCCGCTCAGTTGCTGAAGGAAATTCCCAAGGAATTCGAGTGCCAGAACTCCCGCCTTAGGGCTAAGTCCAGAGATGGCGGTTTACAAGGAAAGGTTTTGAGTTGAAGAGCGAAGCAGACGGGGGTGGGGACGGACACGGGATGGTTATGCCTTTTAAAGCGTTATATCGGGTCGGATTTTAGATCCTGATCCGAACTTATCCGACCCATTTTATCGGACCAGGAATCCGGGTTGGATTCAGAACAAAATAATGGTAGGTTTAGTCGGACCCAGATCAGAATCGGTAAATAAGTATGTAACTAACCAGGCCTGACTGTCCCCATTTTATCTATTTCACATGAGAACCCATATGCTCGGTCTGCTTTCTGTGGATCCAGTACCAAAGGAAGTCTGATCATATATAGATTTGGAATTCTACCACGTGCTCTAAGTTGAATCTGAACCTGGATCGGTACTCGTTTATTGAAAGTCGGATCCAATGTCTGGTCAACCCTTTCCTTATCCATATACGACTCGTTTGCAAATGCTCTTCTAGGCGTTGTTGAATTGGTTAGATATTTAATCAAAGTTTCAGTTGTTACATTTCAACCACTCTACAAGTATATATTCACACAAAGGGCTTTATGTAGAGTTTTTTCAAATAAAAATTTTCTCACATCATTATTTCATGCAAAGAGTATTTGAATGGTCCTAACAACGAGATAATTTTGGCGGTAGCTTTTTTTCTTTATCAAATTTGATCAAATCGATGTATTCAACATGATCAAAATAATAGGAATTGACTCTTAAATTTTTTTGTTAATAGGATCTTTGAGGTTTGAAAATTTGGTACATAGTCGACCAATGAATTTTAAGGAAATCCAACTTAAATACATGTCAAAAAACATGATCTAGAGGTCAGTCCCTAGGTAGCCAAATATGTAGATCACATATGGAACTTCCAATCTTACCAAAAAGTTAGATTTGCACGTTTAGTCTATGAAAATTGACCATACTTAATGGGTAATTTGATGTGATTCCTTCAATATCCTATAATTTTTTTATATTTTTTTGATGTCCAAAATCGCAAATATATGACATTGCTAGTACACTTTTACCCTTCATAATTGTGATTTTAAGCATTTTTACGATAAAATTATACTGTCTATCGAATATGTCCAACACCCACTTAAATCTTGAATCGTAGGTTTTTTTATGTGAATTTAAAACTCACGAACTCGCATAAATTTAATTACAAAATCTTAGTGAAACTAAAACCACGAAAATCTCAAATATCACTCTTTCGCATAAATGCATTTGTGAAACACTTACCACAAATTTCACAAATATTTGACTTTTTTGCATATATTGGATGCTCTCGCATGAAGTTATTTTTGAATCTTCAGATATCGCAAATATCATACTTAAATATTTATGAAATTATGATAAATATGCAAAAAATCTTGTTTTTTGCAAATTTCTCAAATCAAATGTAAACCCGCTATGGATTTCCGCATATAACAACCCAAATAAAAGTGAATGTAAGCAAATAGACATTAAAATTATTTAAATATTCAAATAATTTGAAAACATATAAACAATGACGTTACATACAAATCATTCTATAGTTCTTTCAGTTTGAACATTAAAATCATTTAAAGTGCAAGACAATGGTTTTAGTTTAAACATTAAACAATGATTTTAATTTTACATTCAAATCATTTGAACATTCAATCAATGACATTATATACAAGCAAACAACTTTAAATAAAAAGACATTCATAGAAGCATTCAACTGTCATTATATATAAATCAATGACTAATCAATGAATTACAATGTTGATCTTAGAATATATATATATATATATATATATATACAAAAAAACAAAAAATAATCAAATGAATTTTTATAGTTAAGGATGTTGTGATTGTCACGATCGTAGCTCCTTGATGACCTTATTTGCATTATCCAGAAGGTTGGCTTGAGTACGTACTATATCCTTTTGAGTATGTACAATACTCTTCAACACGCAGATTTCTTCAAATGCAAAAGACAACTCTCCCTCCAATCTGCTTATGGTCTTTCTATGTTTCTCTTCAGTTTCTTCTCCACCTGAAAGGTCCTTTTTATCGTTGAAGAACATGCAACATGTTGGGTGGCTACAAAATCGTCATTAGTAGCACGTTTCATGGACAACAAGTCGATATCTTCATCGTTCTCACTCTAGTCTTGAAGTTTAAAGAGGAATATCGTGAGGTAATCCTTCGTTTGATCTTTCATGGCATGTAATAGAAATTTGCTAAATGTGCGATGGTGACTGTTTAATTACTTAACAAACCCAAACTGCCAAACGATTTGGATGGCCATTTGGCCCTCAACTTTATTCATGGTGTGCATACAAATGTCCTTCCTAGTGATGTCCTTTGGCCCTACAACCACATCTTCATTCTCCTCCTCTAACGCGTCTTTATATTGATACCAATTTACCTACACTTCCTTTATAGTTAAGCCTACACACATGCATTTATTAAAAAAACATACAAAATATCAACAACAATACTTACGTTTATCCTAGTCAGTCTGCAAAACGATACAGCGCACTCGGCACATGACATGAGAGGACCAACCAATCTTCGATCACGACCCTCTTTGTTGCATGACTAACTCTACATTACGACACTTGAAAATTCATGGGCAACCTCACACATCTGAGGCCTTTCAATGGATATGTGCTTTCATATTTAAACCTGCATAACAATGATTAATACAGACTATGTATAAGAATAACAATAAATTAAAAGTTTGCGTATAGCGAAAAATGAATACCTCCAACAACACCAACATTCTGATAAGGTTTTTTTCTTACGCTCCTTGTGCTACTCAAACTTGCATACAGGTGTGCAAGTGTGGTCGTTATCCATGTGTATTAATCAATGTGATTCAGGTCTTCCAATAATTTGATGTACGATGCATGAACCAATTTCAAACCAATATCGATGAATACACATAAGCCAAAAAGTATAGCAAGAATGCTCTCATCATATTTTTCACCCTACTATTGCCCTTCCTTTAAACACACGATAATTTTGCCTTCATTTTCTTCGCTTTACTGAGGTCATAAATACTACTAAGCCATGAAAACTTGATCTTATTGGCTTCAAACACATCATCACCTTCTTGCAAATAAATATCATACAAGTGCTTGAAATTTTCTCACCGTTGTCCACGAACTGGATATCCAAGGCACTTTAGCTCAGTTATTCATGCCATGTCCTCCAACGTGATGGTCAACTCAAAATCTCTGGACTGAAATGTGTTGGTTGCCATATTTTAAAACTGCACAATGACCTCTAAGAGAAAGTGACTGATGTTCAATGGCATGATCTTTGAGAATTTATGAAAATGCATTCCATCCAACAACTCCTTCGCTTCCTCCGTTAGTGTTAAAAATCATTGGTGTGCTTGGTTCCAGTAGAATTGGTGCATGCAGAATGTTGGCTCTTCTGAATCAATTGACTGAGAATCATGTATCAGTTTAATCAATGAAATCAGTCAATTGCATTGAATTTTTACATTTTGTATATATACATGACAAACTAATAAATTGCATTCGTGTATAGTATCATTATATATATATATATATATTAATTTAATAAATGAAATCAGTTAATTACAATGAATTTCTCCATTTTAAACACTTACATGACAAACTAATCAATTGTATTTATCATCATCTGCAATATATATATATATATCAATTTAATAAAAGAAATCAATCAATTAAAAAAAATCTTTATTTTGCACAATATGATAAACTAATCAATTGCATTCATGTATAGTAGCAATATATATATATATATATATATATATATATATATATATATATATATATATATACATATATATATATATCAATTTAATTAATAAAATCAATCAATTGCAATGAACTTCTACATTTTGCATATATATATGGCAAACTAATCAGTTGCATTCATGTATAGTAGTAATATATATATTGCATTCATGAAATGAGTCAATTGCAATGAATTTTTACATGTCCATGAGCATCGAACCTTCTTCCTGTCGCAACCTCTTCGTTGGAGCACACACTTTCTCTTGTGCATAGAGAGTAGCCTTGGACTCATGAGTGGTGTTCGCATTTGACCCAGGCACATGACCTTCACTTACATCTACTTCTTAAGGAGGGTCCACATTAACCTCAACCCTTTGGTTGAGTACTTCTTCCGCTCTCTCACCAATGTCACTATAGGTGGACACATCTCCAACTTCACTTATCTAGGCATTGAGGTTAGCAAGAACTTGATAGCAAGCCAATGGTCACCCTCCCCCTCAGATGCTTTCGGGATGGGAGACAAGATTGCGCCTACAAATTGCTTAACTTTTTCTGCACATTATGCCTTAGATAGTTACTTTGGAATTTGTAGTTGTTCATTGTACAATAATTCATGTTTTTTTTCTATCTCACTATTTGAATATAGTTGTATGTGATTATCGTTGGTGCATTTTTGTTGAACAACGTTGGACACCCTCATTTTTGGTAATGGATGTAACTCCCTCTCTACCCACTTATGCACACTAATCCATGCTTCCAAATTACCAGGATGACCCAATTCATAGTTCTCAATTGACTTTTGTTGTTGTGCTTAAGAAATTTTAGATGATGTGGATGTGGTCTTTGTATTAATAAACAAATTCAAATTTGTCTACAATAACAATAGAGGGAACAATGAACAAGCATTGCAAAAAACAAACAACATATTTGCATTTTAAAAAGTATTAAAAAAAATTGAACACAATTTCATTTGGTCGTTAAACAAAATAGAATAGTATTTGATTCAACCATTAAACGAAATAGAACAATGTTTGATTTAGTCGTTAAATAAAATGGAATAATGTTTGTTTCAACCGTTAAACAAAAGAGTATACTGCCCTTACCAAAAAAAACATGTCGTCAATGGTCCAACAGTGATGAAATGTCTGCGATGAATAGTTGCCAAAAATAGTTGTTGGAAATAGTTGACATAAATATTTGATGGAAATAGTTGCCCAAAATATTTGACGAAAATAAATGTCATATGGGAAGCAAGTTGGGGACAAAAGGAAAAAAAAAACCTAGATTATGCGAAAATAATCAGGTTGGGGACCATAACGAGTTTATATATGATTTGAGAAAATATTTTACAACAAATAAGCAATATCACATATGTGTAAACACCCCAAATTTTCCTCATCCATGTTCAGACAACCCTCCTTGTGCAGTGCCAACCCTGTTAGGTCAGTGTAGGAGTCATACCTTGAGTCTGTTTCATAAAATTCCCACTTTACCCATTTTTATTAGGAAATTACCATTTTACCCCTAGGTCATCCCAGACCCCAGTCAGTCGAAGTCAACCAGGCTCATTGGTCAGTTTAGAACAGTTAAAATATCAGTCATTTCAAGTTCATCTGAGCTCACAATGAGAAGGCAATTTTCATTTCTGACCATTCCTGCGAAAATGAGATCACTTCTTCAGAAATGAGCTCATTTCTCACTCAAATCCAAGCCAATTGTCTCTGAGTCAGTCATTCACAGTCAGTCATATTCCCTTGAGTCTAGTCTGAGTTCACCAGGAGTTCAAGTGCTCCAGTTTCAGTTCAAAACCATTTCCAAGTGTCCAGGAGCATATTTTAGCTTGTTTCAGCTCTTTCAGCTGAAATCGAGCTGAGTCCGATCAATTGAGCTAGTGTTCGAGCTTCAATTTTAGTATTACTAACCTTTGTTTTAGCTCAAACCCAACTCAGATTCATAATTCACTTCACTCTAGTGACTATTTCATACAATTTCTCTAAAAATGGCAGCTTTTCTTGAAAATTTAGTCAGAAAGGTCAGATGAGTCAGTGTCTTGTCAGTTCATTTGAGTTTTAAAACTCTAAAATCTAGCTCATTTTAGTTCAATTCAGCTCAAACCCTAATTTTCAGTGTCACTCTAGCTTGGCAGAGCTCGAAAATCATTTCTTCAACCATTTTTGCAAATTTTATCAATTTTAACACTTTTTGAACTGATACAACGGCCAATCGGGGTCTAACATCTAAAATTCTTCATTCAGGGTCTGCATTTCGCATAGCACTTCATGTCATTTCTCATTATTTCATATCATTTCTCAGTATTTCATAACATTTCATCACATTTCATTTCATTTTCGAAGTCCAGAACTCCAGTTTTATAAATTTCAATCGAGATCAAGTTTTAAAAGTTTTCAAAAATCAATTTAAAGCCTGAGATTTCCAAAATTGACATTTTTGCCCCTGGGATTTTAAATTTAGAAATATTTTCCCAAGAAAAATAATCTGGATTTATTTCAAACTCAAATTTTCAAATTCTACACTGGATTTGCTTCGCAATGGGGTATTGAACTTCAAATTTCGAGCTCGTTTCAAAAACTGCCAAAAATAGCTCGTTTCGTCCATAATTTTCTAAAAAGACTATTTTACCCCTCTAATTGTCAAAATAAAATTCAAAATTAGAATTTGGACCAGCTCTGAGATGGCCCATCCATTTGCATTTGCCTTTTTAATTTATATATAAAAAAAGAAAAAAAATATTACATTTTCTTTATTTTCTTTTTTTATTATTTATTTATTTTACCTAAGGTGGGACCCACAAGAGAGTCGCCCCCCCTAGCCCCTCTCTTTCCTTTCTTCCTCTACTTCCTCTTTCTTTTTCTTTCCTCCCTTCTTTTCCCTCTTTCTTCTTCCTTTTCTTTCCTTCTCCCTTCTTCCTTTTCTTTCCTTCTTCCCTTCTCTTCCTTCCTTTCCCTATTTCTCCATACATTCATGTAAAACCTTGTCTCTCCCTCTCATTCATCTCTAATTAAACCTAAGAAACTTAGGAAAAACATCTATCTTCCCTAAGTCCAACACACAAAAGAAGAAGAAGAAAGGTTGGGCTTACACGGGTCTCTTTCTCTCTCTCTCTCTCTCTCTCTCTCTCTCTCTCTCTCTCTCTCTCTCTCTCTTCACCTCCTTTGCAACCATCAGCCATTCCAGCCACCTTCAACATTGGCAGCAGACCCCTTTAGCCCAACTCCATTGTTGCAGCCGACGCCCAACCACCTCAAGTGCACACCTCCTTCACGCCAACCCTCTTGGACACCTCCAACTCCATTGTTGCAGCCGGCGCCCAGCTACCTCAAGTGCACGCCTCCTTCCAGCCATCTCCTTCCTTGACAACACCACCTACAGTTGATGCAACCCATCTTTCAGCCACAACAAGTGCATCCCCTTCCTTGGTGATGCCCAACCTCCATTAGTGCAACCTTCTTCCTTCAGCCTTCACCAACATTTAGCTGGTGTCGTCCCTTGGTTTCAAATCCTCCATTGGTGCAGTGTCACTACCGACCTTCCATTGCAGCCGATCCCTACCCAAGCCCAAGGTAAGGCCTCTTGCTGCTGCAACTTCTTCCATGATTCCAACTTGAATCCGATTCAAAACTGGACCCACCTACTTGCAAAGGTGATTTCATGGGGTTATAACATCAAGTAAGGCTAGTCCATTCTCGCCGGGGATGGAGGTTCTAATCTTGAGGCGGGGTGGGGGTGGAGACCTTGTCCCCGGCCCCACCCCACTGCCATCCCTAATAATATTGCAATATTATATTATATATGCTAATATTTTGTCGAGTTTTCTTAAGATAATATATGTCAGTTTGTTGCAAGATTTTCCCACTCATTATGTGACATGGGTGTGGGGATCTCATTTGTGATGGAAAATTTACAAGTAAACAAGAAAAAGAAAAGCAAGAAGACAAATGATGATCTCAACTATTTAAACTATTCTTGCGAAGAAAGCCAACAAACACACATATAAGCATATATATTGCTTATCGTCTCACCAACCTCCATTATGATTTACGTAGCATGGCCTCTGATTATTTATAAATATGTTCACATTATATGTAGCGTCGCTACATGGTGGGCATGCACCGATATGCTTGACAGCCACCCATCTTAGCATTTATCTAGATGGATGTGGTGTCCATCTCAAGAAATGTTGAGATGAACCATCATCAGCAATGGAGCTAATCCTGCAGAGCCGCTGCATAAAAAATGACCTCTTTATATAAAACACTCTCGTTCGCATTTTTTTTTGTAAGTACTGGGAAGGCTCATTTTAGTAAGATATATAGTGAGAGAGAAAGAGAGGAAGGAGCTTGTTTCGCAATTAAGCTACCAATTTGCTTGAATTCTACATCTCTCTCTCTCTTAAAGATCATTACCTTGAGAGTGAAGAAAACATGAAAAGAAAGACAAAAGCTGGAGTCAAAGACAAGAAGACCAAGCGTCCCCATCACCCTCTACAGTCTCCTTCCAAACCGTTTTTCCCACTCAACAACCGACGCTGCCCCCCCCCCCAATTCCCCATATTTCAAGCAACAAACAGCAGGCAACCCAGTACTACTACTCACCATCCATTACTCATCATCACCTCTCTCTCTCTGGAGTTGGAGTAACAAAAGAGAAGCAGCTAGCCCACAATGAGAAGATCAGACCTATCTTCTTCTTCCTCCTCTTCTTCATGCAACAGGCTAATTGTTGGCACCAGCAACAACGTTCTTAAGGATAGTGGCAACAACAAGCTGAGGAAGGGGCTGTGGTCGCCCGAGGAGGATGAGAAGCTGATGAATTATATGATGAGGAATGGGCAGGGATGCTGGAGTGACATTGCCAGGAATGCAGTGCTGCGACAAGAGCTGCAGGCTGCCCTGGATCAACTACCTGCGCCCCGATCTCAAGCGCGGCGCCTTCTCCACTCAAGAGGAAGACCTTATCATCCACCTCCACTCCATCCTTGGCAACAGGTCTCTCTCTCTTTTTGGATCAAAATAACACGATCCAAGGCTTGATCCGTAGCAAACAAACCTTTAACATATCTATGTAATCAGATTGAGTTGATAAAGCTTCTCAATAGTTTCATATAATTTGGTGTCTTTAAAGGCAACAAATATATATATGTATATATTGAAAGAATCTCTAATATACACAACTTGATTTCATAGTATCGATTAAATATAAAGCAAACATCTCCTTAATTTGGAAAATAGTTTCGCGTAGAAAATGCCATCTTGTCTATGGTTTGTAGCACTTTTTTCTTTTGCACTTGCTCTGTTTGATTGAATATATATATATATATATATATATATATATATATATATATATATATATATATATATATATATATAGTTTTAGGCGTTTCATGTCATTGCTTATAAGATGCTAGTTCTTTTCATGTATTCGAAATCGTGGAGGCATTACACTATGGCATTCTGACTACATATTTGTACTCAAAGTCGTAATCTATCCAAGACCAAAGGGAAACATTTTTGTGCGTAGGTTGGGGCTTCTTAGCCCGAGAGCTTTCAACGGAATTCTACTAGTAGCTTCTCATACACTCCTGACGCGTCATACATGCACACATGCATGAGAGAGAGAGAAAGAGCGGCACATTGATCGTTAATTTTGTAAATTGTGTAGCATTCGTTTTTCTATTTCTAAGCAAAAGAAAACTCACAAAATTTCCTCATAATTAACAGTCTTATTTTTTTTCGATGACGAGGACACTACAAGAAAAATCTCAATTAGCGACGGATAGTAGCGACGACATTTTTCTGTCGCCAATTAGCGACGGCTTAGCGAGCGTCACTAATCCGCCGCTAAGTTTCGTGATATTCACAGATGTAGCGATGAAAAATGGTCCGTCGCTAAGCCGTCACTACGTTTAGCGATGGATTGGTCGACGACATTTTTCCGTCGCTACTTAGCGACGCCGTTAGCGACAGACATATTCCGTCGCTAAGGAGTTGTATATATTTACGCCGGTTTAGCGACAGAATAATTCTGTCGCCAATCCGTCGCTAATTTTTGTGTAAATCTGATCAGAACCATTTTCCCTCTTTTCCTGTTTCCTCTCTCCCGCCCTCCCTACACAGCCTGACGCATTCCTCCGCCGCCCGCCGCCCCGCCGCCTGTCGCCCCGCGTTCCGCCCGAGCCGTCGCCCCGCCGACCGACGCATTCCCCGCTGGAGACAGGTTCGCCCGTCCTCCCTACGCGTTTCAAGCAGGGGTTAAACCCCCTGTCGTGCCAGAAACGCAGGGTTTTAACCCCTGCGTTTCCGGCATGGGGGGTTGACCACCTGCCGTGCCAGAAACGCAGGGGTTTAACCCCTGCATTTCCGGCATGGGGGATTGACCCCCTGCCGGAAAGGCAGGGGGTTAAACCCCTTGCCGTGCCAGAAAGGCAGGGGGTCGACCCCCTTGAGCCCCTGCCTTTACGGCAGGGGGTTTAACCCCTTGCGTTTCTGGCAGGGGGGGGGGGGGGGTCGACCCCCTGTCGGAAACGCAGGTGGTTTAACCCCTGCGTTTCCAGTAGGGGTTAAACCCCCTGCCGTAAAGGCAGGGGGTTTAACCCTCTGCCGTGCCGAAAACGCAGGGGTTTAACCCCTGCGTTTTCGGCATTAAACCCCTGCGTTTCTGGCATGGGGGGTCGACCCCCTGCCTTTCCGGCAGGGGGTTAACCCCATGCTGGAACAGGCAGGGGGTTAACCCCATGCCGGAATAGGCAGGGGGTTAACCCCATGCCGGAACAGGCAGGGGGTTAACCCCTTGCGTTTCCGGCATTGGGTCGACACCCCCTGCCTTTCCGGCAGGGGGTCGACCCCCCCTGTCTTTCCGGCAGGGGGTTAACCCCTTGCGTTTCCGGTAGGGGGTCGACCCCCCTGCCTTTTCGGCTGGTCGACCCCGACAGGGGGTCGACCCCCTGCCTTTCCGGCAGGTCGACTTCGGCAGGGGGTCGACTCACTGGCGAAAAGGCTGGGGGTCAGTTAACCTCCTATGTTCCGTAAGGGGGTCGACCCTCTACCGGAACAGCAGGGGAGTCAACCCCTTGCCGGAACAACTTCCTTTTTTTGTGGCGACTTTTTTTTAAAACTGCATTTTTTTGTGCAGATTTTTCAACGGAACCAGCTCGTGCTCAGCCACCTGTGGTAAGTAAGTGGCAAAAACAATGCAAATCGGGTAAATACCCGTGGTGAGTAAGTGATGCAAGCGTATCACATGTTATTTAATTTATTAGATGTAACACTTTATTGTTCACACACTCACTTAGTTGTTGATATTTAGGGTTGTTTTGTTGGAGTTCGGAGATCATGCTGAGCATGATTTTAATGTATGAATATGGAAGTGTTCTTATTTTTCGAGTACGAAGTCCATGATAAGCATGATAGTAGTTAGTGAGATATTAAAGTGTGTTTGCTGCAGGTACATGTTTGCCATTTGTTTGATATGAATGATTACGATGTATTGCAATGTTTGATGTAATTGAATCCATGCTTGCATGTAGTTACTTTCAATTTGATTTTGACTTCTAGGTGAAATTTTATAATAAAAGCATGCTTCAAATGATTATATCGTGTCATTAATAGTTTGCACATGAAAATATTAAGTTATAAATGCATGCATCAAAATTCTTGTTATTGTTTGACATAGTATATTGCATGATAAATTTGATATTTTCTTCATCGTAGCATTCTGATTGTTTTCTTTTAATTCGTTAGGATACTATTTGTAACATCATACGACAGAATGACTGCAAACCGTGAATGGATGTACCGTAGGATAATGGACAATGAGTTATCGCATGAATATATGGATGGTGTTGACAGTTTTATTGAATTTGCAACGACAAGTGTCAGTACAGTGGATCCTACAGGTCAGATTAGGTGTCCCTGCAATATTTGTAAGAATAATCGATTTGTAGAACCTCATAGCGTTAGACATCACCTATACAGGAAGGGTTTTGTGAGTGATTATCAGAACTGAATGTTTCATGGAGAAGAATTTAGAAACGATTTTGATGCACGGGTGAATGTGGTGCACGATAATCCATATACAGATTTGATATTTGATGCCGCGGGAACAGAACTGGGTTCTGCTATGAGTTCTAGTGATGTAAGAACTGCCGTAGATGAAGAATCACCAAACGATGCAGCTAGTAGATTTTATGATTTACTTAGAGATGCTGGTGAGCCACTTTGGAACGGTTGTGAGAGTCACACTATCTTGTCTGCAGTTCTTCAACTAATGAAATTGAAGTCCGAGTATAATTTGAGTCAATCATGTTTTGATCGTTTATGCATGATTGTGAAGAGTATGATGCCCAAAGATGAGAAATTGCCACAAAATTTCTATCGTGCGAAAGTTATGGTCAACGCTCTAGGTATGGGTTACAAAAAGATTGATGCTTGTCCAAATCACTGCATATTGTATTTCAAGGATCAGGAAAACAATATATCATGCCCGTCATGTGGGCATCCTCGGTTCAAGCCAAAGACAAGAGGCAATGGTAGCACGAGATCAAAGGAAGTTTCATACAAGTCGCTCCGCTACTTTCCTATCACTCCTAGATTGCAGCGATTGTATATGTCTTCAAGGACAGCTAAACACATGAGATGACATGCAAATAAAGTTCGACACAAAATAAAGTTCGACATGATGAAAACAAGATCACGCATCCTGTTGACGCTGAAGCTTGGAAGCACTTTGATCGTACTCATCAGAACTTCGCAATGGAAGTGCGAAATGTTAGACTCGGTCTATGTACATATGGATTTAATCCATTTGGGGGTAGATCAACTCCATACTCATGCTGGCCAGTATTTGTAACTCCATACAACCTTCCACCAAGCTTGTGTATGAAACGTCCAAATCTTTTATTGTCTCTGTTGATCCCTGGTCCGACCTCACCTGGCCAAAATCTTGATGTATATCTAAGGCCATTAATTGATGAACTAAAAGTACTGTGGGATGACGGTGTTACCACGTATGATGCCCACAAAAAACAAAATTTCAACATGAAGACCGTTGTTCTATGGACAATCAGTGACTTTCCTGCATATGGTATGTTATCTGGTTGGAGCACACATGGGAGGTTGGCTTGTCCGTACTGCATGGAGGTTTTCCAAAGCTTTTAGATTGAGGCATGGAAGGAAGCCTTGCTGGTTTGAGTGCCATCGTCGATTTCTACCCAGCGATCATCCGTTCCGACGTCAAAAGAATGCATTTAAAGCAGGCATAACTTAAACGGAAGGTCCATCATCAAGATTGTCCGGCATAGAGATTCTAAGAAGATTGCGATACTTTCCAGATGTATTAACAGATGCCCGCAGTCCTACACCCTTCCGTGGATTTGGGAAGGATCACAATTGGATGAAAAAATCTATTTTTTTGGAACTACCGTATTGGCCGACCCTATTGATACGACATAATTTGGATGTGATGCATGTAGAGAAAAATGTGTTTGATAATGTGTTCAATACAGTAATGAATATTAAAGGAAAAATGAAGGATAATCCGAAGGCCCGTATGGATTTAAAATTAATATGTAAAAGACCAGAATTGGAACTCAAAGAGTATAATGGCAAAGTACTGAAACCAAAGGCGAAGTACGTGCTCAGACCTGATCAAATAAAACATGTATGTCAATGGTTGAGACAACTGAGATTTCTAAATGGATATGTCTCTAACATTGCTCGGGCTGTGAAGATTGACGATGGACAGTTATATGGGTTGAAGAGCCTTGATTGTCATATCTTTATACAACGATTGATACCCCTAGCATTCTATGATATGTTAGACAAACCTATATGGGGGGTATTGTCTGAGTTGAGCGAATTTTTCAGAACATTGTGCACATCGGAGGTCGTTGTATCAGATGTAAAGAATCTCGAGGACTCTGTCATCACCACTGTTTGTCTGGTAGAAAAGATATTTTCGCCAGCATTTTTCGATGTTATGGAACATTTGATCATACATCTGCCATATGAACTAAGGGTTGGTGGCCCTGTGCAATATCGATAAATGTACCCATTTGAAAGATATATGTTTTTTTATATTTGTCTCTTTAATGACAGATATTTAAAATTTGAAATGTATATTATTGTCAGATGCATGTACGACCTAAAAAAAAGGTTTGTAATAAAGCCAGAGTAGAAGGCTCTATTTGTGAGGTGTACACTTTAGAAGAGATTTCAAATTTCTTATCTATGTACTTCGAACCTCATATTCCAACACGTTACACATGCCCGCCCCATAACGATGATGGAGAACAAGTAATTATAGCTGACAAGCTGTCGATATTTCAACCACTTGGGCATGCATTTGGTAGTTGCCGATCAAGGCTATTGACAGACCGAGAGCAAGATGCAGCACACATCTATATTCTTTTTAATTGCTCAACGATCAACCCATACATCGAGTAAGTATATGTATATGCAACTCAATTATAAATCCTTTTATGTTCTATATGTGGATACATGGCTCGATAATATAAGTATTTGTGGTTTGCAGACGATTTGATCTGGAGTTGCAAAGCGAAGTTTCACATCTCAGTGATGCAGAAGTACAAAAAGAACGTGAAACTAAGTTTGTGGAGTGGTTGAAACAGTTGGTAAAGAAGCTAACATAAATTTTGTACTTATAAACAACACTAAGTTACTTAATTGATCGTGATCATAATCATTGTTTATGTCTGTGCGTAGGTTCGCCATGGTGATGTTAAAGATCAAGGAATATGTGATTTAGAAATTGTCCGACCAAAGTTGTACAATGCTACACCGGGTATATCGTAAATGGTTATCGATTCCATACAAAAGACTACGGTATAAACAAATCAACGATAAATAGTGGCGTGTGTGTCAAGGGTAGCAGCTACGGTCAAAATGAACATGATTACTACGGTGTTATAGAGGAAATAATGGAGTTGACTTACTTAGGCATGAATAACAGGGTTACGATATTCAAGTGTCATTGGTTTGATCCAACTGCAACAAGACTCGACAAAGCTTCAGGCATTGTGGAGGCGAATCATAAATCCAGGTTTGGAACATATGAACCATTCATATTAGCCTCGCAAGCTCAACAAGTTTATTATACTTCATATCCGAGTATAAAAAAGTCAGATAGAAATGAATGGTGGCAGTTTGCAAGGTGAAATCCAAACTATACCCCGAGTATGATTAGTTACAGGAAGATGAGTTAGCTGAAGACAACGATTACTATCAAT
Source organism: Nuphar pumila (assembly GCF_984573655.1). Classification (NCBI taxonomy): domain Eukaryota; kingdom Viridiplantae; phylum Streptophyta; class Magnoliopsida; order Nymphaeales; family Nymphaeaceae; genus Nuphar; species Nuphar pumila. The sequence continues at coordinate 91,140,416 of NC_143263.1, read as the reverse complement.
CAGATGATGTCTATGACTTCGCTTATGGTCACGATGTTGCGCATGATATGCATGTCATATCTTCATTGGCCGATGAAACATTCATAGAGGAATGTGATTCAAATGATGTACCAAGTGGATGGGCAAACAATGAAGAAGAAGAAGAAGAAGAAGAAGAAGAAGAAGAAAGTCAAACTAGTGACAAGGAAGAATTCTCAAGCTAGTGAGCAAAATCTTATACTACAAACCTCTATTTAAATGCATTGCAGTACTTGATGTGAGTTGTATTGCAATACTTGGTGTGAATGATTAAAAATTTTATTTGAATGTATTATAATACTTGATACGAATGATTCGAATGCATTGTAATACTTGATGTGAATGATTTCAATTATTTGAATGTATTATAATTTATGCAACGAATCATTTGATTTAGTGCAATACTTGATATGAATGATTTGAATTATTTGAATGCATTGTAATACTTGATGCGAATGATTTGAATGCATTGCAATGCTTGATGTGAATGACTTGAATGCATTGTAATATTTGATGTGAATTATTTGAATGTATTGTATGACATATGTTATTTGTTAGAATATGGTTCGTGGAGGTTATAGTGGTCGCTCATCCAGTAGTAGCCAGACTCAGCCTTCATCTTCACGGGCTCTTGTGATACGTATATCATATAACTAATTGGATGCTTGATTAGTTCAAATGCGCATTCTGAGAATTTCTAATGTATTTTTTTACAGATGATGTTGCGCCTGTACACGACCCACCTACACTAGTTGATCACACAAGTCAACAGCCAACATAGGAAACAGGGTCTTCTCAGGCTGGCACAAGAAGACTCATTCAAATAGTGTATATCGATAATCGACCGTAAGTATTTTGTTTTCAATTATTGCATATCTTTTAAATATTTTATATTGATATTTACTGTGTGACAATTCATGTGCAGCACGAGGTTTGAGCCACAAGAAGTAGTACGGGAGATTAGGAATTCACTTCTTCAACATCTACCAATACCAGTTGCTCAATGGAAAGAGTACCCAAATGAGGTGTTAGACAGATTGTGGTCCTCATTCATGGTATATAGTTGTTCCTCATAGTTAATGTGTTTCATATTTAATTTATTTAAGCAATGTCTACTAACTTTCTGAAAATATTTATAGGCTTCGAATCGCTTCGCAACTACGGTGGAAGAAAATGATGCAAGGAAGGTGTGGCAAAAGGTGGCTGTCAATCGATTTGCAGACATGCTGTACACTATGAAGACTGCAGCAAAAAAAACATCTGGCATAGTAGATGATCCATTACTGTGGAAGGGCCATGGTCCTATTACTATCAGGAGAGATTACTGGGATGAAATGTGCGATAAGTGGGCGGGAGATGCATTTAGAAATTGCTCTGCGAAGGCTGCATAAAATCGATCAAAGATGCCCGAAGCCCATCTACACACAGGTGGATCTAGGACATTTGAGAGCCACCTGAAGAAAATGGTAACTCATTAATATATAATATTAATTTTATAAGTATTGTTGCAAACTTGTGTACTAAATCTTTTGTTATTTAACTTCGCAGGAGACAGAAAAAGGAGGCAGTGTACCATATAAAAATGTGTTTATAGAAACACATAAACGGAAGACCACGGGAGTCTTCGTATTAGAGAAGGCCAGAACGACAACGATATGTATTAATTCTATTAATAATCATTGCAATATATATGCAAGTTATCATAATGTTATCATTAATTATTAATGAATACTTTAAACATTATTTTGTAGGAGGCATATGAGCAACAGATGGTAGAGCGATATGACGATGACGCTACTCAGCATCCATCATTTGATCCTACAGCATGGGTGACTGCAGCAGGTGAACCCAAAAAAGGTCGCGTGTTCGGGTTTGGAAGTAATATGAACACTTCACCAGTTATTGGTTCTTCCAGTTACGGCTCACCGACTTTTCGCACCGACGTAAGCTCCAAGCAGCCGACTATTCTTTCCGGTGATGATATGCGCCAGATCGTTAATGAATCACTGAATAACTACTTCCAATACACCGTCGCCCCCTTTCTCCGAAATGAGATCAAGGCCGCTGTTCTGGAAAGGGGATCTTCGATTCCAGGTCCCTCTCAGGTATAATCACATATTCAGTTTTTTGTCTGCCTTAGAACACATATGAGCATAATCGAATCACATATATAACTTTTTGCCTGCCTAAGAACACATATGAGCATGTTATAATCACATATTCAGTTTTTTGACTGCCTTAGAGCACATATGAGCATGCTATAATAACATATAGAGTTTTTTTATTGCCTTAGAGCACATATGAGCATGCTATAATCACATATAAAGTTTTTTTGCCTGCCTAAGAACACATATGAGCATGATAGAATCACATATAAAGTTTTTTTGACTGCATTAGAACACATATGAGCATGCTATAATCACATATTCAGTTTTTTGACTGCCTAAGTACACATATGAGCATATTATAATCACATATTCAGTTTTTTGACTGCCTTAGCACACATATGAGCATGCTATAATAACATATAGAGTTTTTTTTATTGCCTTAGAGCACATATGAGCATGCTTTAATAACATATAGAGTTTTTTTATTGCCTTAGAGCACATATGAGCATGCTATAATCACATATAAAGTTTTTTTGCCTGCCTTAGAACACATATGAGCATAATCGAATCACGTATATAACTTTTTGCCTGCCTTAGAGCACATATGAGCATGCTATAATAACATATAGAGTTTTTTTATTGCCTTAGAGCACATATGAGCATGCTATAATCACATATAAAGTTTTTTTGCCTGCCTTAGAACACATATGAGCATAATCGAATCACATATATAACTTTTTGCCTGCCTTAGAGCACATATGAGCATGATAGAATCACATATAGAGTTTTTTGCCTGCCTTAGAGCACATATGGGCATGCTATAATAACATATAGAGTTTTTTTATTGCCTTAGACCACATATGAGCATGCTATAATCACATATAAATTTTTTTGCCTGCCTTAGAGCACATATGAACATGTTATAATCACATATTCATTTTTTTACTGCCTAAGAACACATATGAGCATGATAGAATCACATATAAAGTTTTTTTGACTGCATTAGAACACATATGAGCATGCTATAATCACATATTCAGTTTTTTGACTGCCTAAGAACACATATGAGCATGTTATAATCACATATTCAGTTTTTTGACTGCCTTAGCACACATATGAGCATGCACAAATCACATATAGAGTTTTTTTACTGCTTTAGAACATATATCATTTATGATAGAATCACATATAAATTTTTTTGCTTTGCCTGCCTTAGAGCACATATGAGCATGCTATAATCACATGTTCAATTTTTTGACTGCCTTAGCACACATACGAGCATGATCGAATCACATATATAGTTTTTTGCCTGCCTTAAAACACATCTAAGCATGGTAGAATCACATATAGAGTTTTTCTAGATGCCTTAGAACACATATGAACATGCTATAATCAATATTCAATTTTTTGACTGCCTTAGCACACATATGAGCATGATAGAATCACATATATATATAACTTTTTGTCTGCCTTAGAGCACATACGAGCATGATAGAATCACATATAGAGTTTTTTTATTGCCTTAGATCACACATGATAGAATCACATATAGTGTGTAATTTATTTCATTATATTTTGTTTATCAATACTGACTGTTCTTTTCTTGTGTAGGCTGCTAGCGATAATCAGCGCAGTGGAGCTGAAGGGACAGATAAAGACAATGAACAAGAAGACGCACAAAATCTTGGCGATAATTAGAGAACTGTGTTGAAGAAGTTTTATTTTTGTATGTTTCCTAATTGTAATTGTTTAATTGTAAATAATTAAACTTGTTAATTTTAAGGTGGAACGATTAATTGTTGTAGATTCTTGTTATATGAAATTTTTTGTGTGGTTTATTTTTTATTTACAGGAAATATAAATTGTACAATTCTCGGTATTTAATTTTCAAATAAATTTTTTTAATTTTTTTTCATGTTTGCGACAGATTAGCGACGGAACCATCTTTCGCTATTCATATTAATCTAGCGACGTCATAGCGACAGAAGTAAATCCGTCCCCAAGCCGTGGTCGCCATTTAGTACCGGCGGATTGGCGACGGAATATAGCGCTCGTTATTCCGTCGCAATTAGCGACGGACCTGGCGACGGAATAATTTTGTCGTCAGTTAGCGTCGAAATATTCGCAACGTAAGCATACTGTCGCCTCGTTGTCGTTAATCCGTCGCTACCCATGTTAGTCCGTCGCTACCCATGTTAGCGACGGATTAGCGACGAAATGTGGTCATCGCTAATCTACTGCTTTGTTGTTGTGCTCCCAAACCCGAACACGCGACCTTTTTTGGGTTCACCTGCTGCAGTCACCCATGCTGCAGGATCAAATGATGGATGCTGAGTAGCGTCATCGCCATATCGCTCTACCATCTGTTGCTTATATGCCTCCTACAAAATAATGTTTAAAGTATGCATTAATAATTAATGATAACATTATGATAACTTGCATATTGCAATGATTATTAATAGAATAAATACATATTGTTGTCGTTCTTGCCTTCTCTGATACGAAGTCTCCCGTGATCTTCCGTTTATGTATTTCAACAAACACATCCTTATATGGTACAATGTCTCCTTTTTCTGCTTCTTGCGAAGTTAAATGATAAAAGATTTAGTTAACAAGGTTGCAATAATACTTATAAAATGAATATTACATATTGATGAGTTACCATTTTCTTCAGGTGGCTCCCAAATGTCTTAGATCCACCTGTGTGTAGATGGGCTTCGAGCATTTTCGCTCGATTTTGTGTAGCTTTCGCAGAGCGATTTCAAAATGCATCTCTTGCCCACTTATCGCACATTTCATCCCAATAATCTCTCCTGATAGTAATAGGGTCATGACCCTTTCACTGTAGTAAATCATTTATTCCGCCAGATGCTTTTTTTGCTGCAGTGTTCATATTGTGCAGCATGTCTGCAAATCGATAAAATTTTCAACACCATCCATATATTCATGTGATAACTCATTGTCCACTATCCTATGGTACATCCATTCACGGTTTGCAGTTATTTTTGTATGATGTTACGAATAATAACCTAACGAATTAAAAGAGAATAATCAGAATGCTACAATGAAGAAAATATCAAATTTATCATGCAATATATGATGTCATACAATAACAAGAATTTTGATGCATGCATTGATAACTTAATATTTTCATGTGCAAACTATTAATGACACGATACAATCATTTGAAGCATGCTTTCATTATACAATTTCACATGGAAGCCATAATCAAATTGAAAGTAACTACATGCAAGCATGGATACAATTACATCAAACATTGCAATACATTGTAATCATTCATATCAAACAAATGACAAACATGTACCTGCAGCAAACACACTTCAATATTTCACTAACTACTACCATGCCTAGCATGGACTCCATACTCTAAAAATAAGAACACTTCCATATTCATACATTAAAATCATGCTCAACATGATATCCGAACTCCAACAGAGCAACCCTAAATATCAACAACTGAGTGAGTGTGTGAACAATAAAGTGTTATATCTAATAAATTAAATAACATGCGATACGCTTGCATCACTTACTCACCACGGGTATTTACCCTATTTGCATTATTTCTGTCACTTACTTACCACAGGTGGCTGAGCACAAGCTGGTTCCGTTGAAAAATCTGCACAAAAAAATACTGTTTTAAAATGAAGTCACCAAAAAAAAATGAGGCTGTTCCGACAGGGGGTCGACTCCCCTGCTGTTCCGGCAGGGGGTCGACCCCTTTACAGAACATATGGGGTTAACCGACCCCCTGTTCCGGTAGGGGGTCGACCCCCTGCCTGTTCCGGTAGTGAGTCGACCCCTTGCCAGAACAACAGGGGGTTGACCCCCTGTTGAAACCCCCTGCCTATTCCGGCAGGGGGTCGACCCCCTGCCGAAACAGGCAGGGGCTCGACCCGCTGCCGGAAAGGCAGAGGGTTAACCCTCTGACGGGGTCGACCCCCTGCCGGAACAGGCAGGAGGTTGACCCTCTGCCGAAACAGGTAGGAGGTCGACCCTTTTCTGTTCCGGCAGGGGGTTAACCCCCTGCCTATTCCGGCAAGGGGTTAAGCCCCTGCCAAAACAGGCAGAGGGTCGACCCTCTGCCGGAAAAAGCAGGGGGTCGACCCCCTGCCGGAAAACGCTTGGGGGGCGACCCCCTCGTTTACCTGTCTCCGGGCGGCGGCGAACGGCGGGGCCTGCGGACGGCGGGACCGGCAAACGGTGGGAGCGGGCGAACAACGAACGACGGGAGTGGGCAAACGACGAACGACGGGAGCGAGAGCAGCGAAAGAAGAAAAGGAAAAGTTGTTTGGGATTAGGGTTATTCGAAAATTCACGACGGCTTAGTGACAGATTAATTCCGTCGTTAAGCCAATGTAAATCAAATTTACGAAACTAGCGACGGAATATATTTCGTCGCCCATTCTGTCGCTACGTAGTGACGGAAAATGTTTCGTCGCAAAGGCTGTCGCCAAATGTTGCGTTTGTTACGACAAAACACTATGTCGCAAAATCCGTCGCTAAGTAGCGACGGATTGTGCGACGGGATATCGTCCGTTGCTATTTTCGTAAATTTCATTCATTGTAGCGACAGATGGTTTTCACTTGTTAATCCGTCGCTAACTAGCGACAGAAGTATTCCATCGCTAACAACGTATTTTCTTGTAGTGTGTTAAAAATGCACCTCAAGGCACAAAAAGCACGCCTCGCCTCAAGGCGAGGGCCTTTGTGCCTTGAGGTGCAATTATAAAACGTAAAAGCATGGAGGTGTACGCCTCATGCGCCTTGAGGCGAGGTGCACCTCACCGTGAGGCACACATGCCTTTTTTTGTTGGTCAAATGAGGGTCAAAGCCCTCATTTGACCAACATTAACATGTCACCCCGACCCTAATAAGGGTCGGGAGCCCTAATTTCCCTAATTTTTCTCTCGAAGCCCCTCTCTCTGCCAGTCTCTCCCCCTCTCTCTCTCTCTCGACTCTCGCAGTCCCTCTCTCGTCTCTCACACTCTCTCCCTTCCCTGCCTCCTCCTTCTCGCCGGAAGTAGCCGCAACGCCGGCAACCCTTGTCAGACACCAGGTAACCCCGACCCTCTCTTCAATCTCTCCAGCAGGCACGGAAAATTTTTTCACCCTCACCAACAATGCCCTGTGAATGCTTATCTTTTTTTTCTTCTTTTTTTCTTAATTGATTTTTGTTTGATCTTTTTTAGTTGATAATTAGCTCCTTCAGATTTTTTCACAAAATCTGTTTGGTGTCCACGTTTTTTCACAAAATCTTTTATTTACAGATCGCATCTTTGAACCACACCGTGCAATTGGTAGAGGACTACTTCAGGTGGAAACAAGTGTGTACTCTTTACTCATCAAGCTTTTATAATGTTTTTGTTGAGGGTTAATATTATTTAGTTGGAGGATCAAATGCTTGATTAGGTTTTGCAATTTAAACAAGCAAACGACATGCACATATATGTCCGCACATGTATGTGATTTTTGGAGAACATGGTATATGGTATTATGTTGACAAGTTTTATATTCTCCACCAAAACTTTGTTAATTCGTAGTCATTTTCCTGTGTTGTTGCACATATGTTATCCTTTTCCATCATAGGCAATGATCTTTCAATTGCTAAAGCCATAGAAGTTTCTTATAGGGTTGTGTTTGAATGCAGGGAGTTGAATAGATCTGGGAGCTGCCTTGTAGTCCCTTGTATCCAAGTGATTCATACTGACACCTTTAAAACTTAGAATTTCTAGTTGCATGCAGATTTTGATGCATGTCATCATGATCAACATCTCACCACTCCCCACACCCCCAATCTCCTAGCACAAGTCTTTTCTTAGGTGTGACATCAGCATACCATGATCTAAGTGGAACTTGTGGTGCTGAGAATGTTTTCTCGAAGACTATAGAAGCTCCCATGATCCCATCCATAGGGTGTTGGACAAATTTTTTCGTGCCTGCTATAAATTTTCTACTTTGGGTAAATATGTCTCCATGTGACATAGGGTGAACATTTATCTCTCTGACTTTGTGATTCTCATGTTTCTAAGATACTAATATAAGCTAAGGTTTTGTCTAAATTTTTCTTTCTAGAAAAAAAAAATCTCCTATGGATTGATATATTAAAACAAGATACTAATTTGAGCTAAGTTTGGTCCAATTTTTTCTTTCTAGTAAAATGATTATGACAAATCATGGACAGACTTATTTGGTCTTTTTGGTTGTGGTTCCCTTTGTCTATTTTGCATCTGTTTTCATGTAATGTGGTCAGCATAATGCATGATGTTAATATATATTTTGTTATATATATTTTTGCATTTGAACAATGGGAAAATATGTAAGATGAGATCATGGAGTTAAAGTTCCAAATCTCACTAAAGATCCCAAACTCGTAGGACATGTAATTTGCAATTACTGTCATAAAGAGACTACAGGAAGCATGTATAGGCTAAAACATCATTTAGCTGACATAAAACATGGTGTAAGCATGTGCGAAGCGGTTCCATCTGATGTGAAAAGATTTTTTCAGAATCATCTAAAGGATCAGAAGCAAAAGAAAGAAGAGTTAGAACAAAACAAGTTGGATATCGGGAGAAGTATTTATTTTGGATCATCAACAGATGATAACGTGAATAAAGAAACTAGTGAATCATGTAGTGATGCAAAAACAAGCACATAGTGATGCAAAAACAAGCACAGGTGGTCCTATGAACATTTTTGTGAACAAAGAAGCATGACAAACCACAATAAGTACTGCCTTAAAAAAGGATAAAGAAAAAATGTATGTCATGCCATTGGTAGATTTTTTTATGCAAATGCCTTATCATTTAATCGTTGCAATAGTCCATATTTTGGTGCAATGGTAGGAGCTATTGCAAATTATGGGCGAGGGTTCAAACCGCCTTCTTATCACGAGATTAAAACATGAATTTTGAAGGACGAGGTAGATTGTACTCATAAAATTTTAAAAGAGTTAAAAAAAATGGCCAAAGGTTCGTTGCAGCATTTTGGCAGATGGTTGGACAAATGAAAAAGGAAGAAACTTAATTAATTTTCTTGTGAACAACTCATCTGGGATAGTATTTTTGAAGTCCGTTGACATCAGCGACATGGAAAAAACTGGTGCAAATTAGTGTAAGTTGTTAAAGAAGTTGGTGAAAGTAATGTTGTGCAATTCATTACAGATAATGCACCAAATTATGTGGCAGATGGGAATATGTTAACAGTAGAAAAAACATGTTTTTGGACACCATGTGTAGTGCATTCCTTGGATCTTATGTTACAAGATATTGAAAAGATATCAATTTTTAAAGCTACGGTGGAAAAGGCAAAAAAAAATACATGATACATTTATAGTCATGCATTGGTATTAAATTTAATGTGAAAATTCACAAAGAATAAAGAACTTCTACGTCCAGCTGTTACTCGTTTTGCCACAACATATCTTACAGAAAAGGTTAAAGTCGATGTTCTTATCTTCAAATTTTAGATCATCTAATTACTATAAGAAATTTGATGCTAAGAACATTTCTTATATTGTTCTTAATGATCATAAGTTTTGGGCTGCCATATCACATGCAATTAAAGCTACACAACCTCTCGTGAAAGTGTTGCGACTAGTTGATGTAGACGAACCTGCTATGGGATTTTTGTATGAGGCAATGGATAAAGCAAATGAGGAAATTGCTTCAAACCTTGACAAGGTTGAAAGAAAATATAAGCCTATTTGGGATATCATTGATAGACGACGGGACTTGCAACTTCATAAGCCTTTGCATGCAGCTGCCTATTATTTAAATCCACATTTTCATTATGCTGACAACTTCAACCCGGATGGAGAAGTTATGAGTGACTTTTATGATTGTGTTAAAAAATTGGTTTCTGATGCAAATATTCAGTTGAAAATTACAACACAAATCGATGCATTTAAAAAGGCAAAGAGGTTGTTTGGTAGAGAGGCAGTTGTTACAACAAGAAAACTAAAAAGTCCTGGTAAGTTTGCAATTATGTTGTTATTTGTCAATATTTTTTATGTTTTTGTTAATTATGACATTCTTAATGTTTTTATCAATTCCTGCTAGGTCGTCGCCTAGAAGCGATGCGTCACACCGGCGCCCGGGTGTGGTGTCAAATAGGCAAGGGTTCCCTCACTTTGTTAGACGGGTGGGGGTAAAGAAGATAGTTCAAGACCATAAAATTAGGTTAGCCACTTGGAACATAGGGTCTTTAACTGGTAAGTTGGTAGAGTTAGTAGATGTTATGTGTAGGAGAAAGATGAATATTTTATGTCTACAAGAGACCAAATGGATAGGTGAGAAAGCAAAAGTGATAGAACCTTGGGGATATAAGATTTGGTATACAAAAGTAAATAGGAATAGGAATAGAGTTGGGATTGTTATTAGTCGTGAGTTTATAGATAATGTAGTTGATGTAAGTAGGAAGGGTGATAGGATTTTACTTATTAAATTAGTATTAGGTACAAATATTATTCATATTATTAGTGTTTATGCACCTCAAGTAGGTTTAGATGATTTCATTAAGCGTCAATTTTGGAAAGATTTAGATGGAGTAGTACAAGGGATATCTTATGGAGAAAAGCTTTTCATCAGCGGTGACCTTAATGGACATGTAGGCATTAGTAGGGATGGATTTGAGAATATCCATGGAGGCTATGACATAGGAGAAAAAAATGAAAGTGGAGAAAGGATTTTAGATTTTGGTTTGTCTTATGATATGATCTTAGCAAACACTTGGTTTAGGAAGAGGGAGTCTCACCTAATAACATTTAAAAGTGGGGTTAATACGAGTCAGATTTTTTCCTACTTAGAAAGAGAGATAGGGGTTGTTGCATCGATTGTAAGGTTATACCGAGAGAAAGTGTAGCTACACAACATAGAGTCTTAATTTTAGATGTTAAAATTAGAAAATGCCGCAAAAGGAATAGACATAGGATAGATCCTAGAATTAAGTGGTGGGCACTGAAAGCTATGTCACAGGGATTTGGCTAGCAGGGTGCCACACCCGCGTCGACGTGACTCGATGCGGGTGCGGTCAACCCGACCCTGGGTACGTTGACCGCACCCAGGGTCATTTCGGTCTATTTTTCGGATTTTTTTTTTAAAAATTGCCCTATGAAATGGGCTGCAGAATTTAAAAAAAATTTCTTCCCCTTGGTGTTAGTCTTGTCAATGATCTCCAGGTACAAAAACAGGAGCTTCTGCACCGTGTGATCCTCCGACGGCAGGACGTATCAAACGACCGTGATGAAGAGCTGGGGCAGGGTCTCGCCGTTGAGCAAAAGCATGATCGAATTCTTCAGGGCGTCGATTTTCGTGGAGATGTAATTGCCCTCAAGGGCGGTTTTGATCTCATTCGTGAGGGCGGGAGTGCCCTTGTCGAAGTGGACGAGAAGGCTGCACGATTTCTCCATCTTTTCCTGTAAAACCCTAACCCCAATTGTCAAAATCCTATCGAAAAGGCTGCAAATCTGATACAAAAACCCTAGTTTTCCGAACCACCAATGCAACTACAGATTGACGGGAAAGAAACAAAAAAATTTGTAGATCAAGAAGTTACCTTTACGATCATCAAATTTCTGGGACTTTCCGGGAAATTTCGGAGAACTCCGTCGGAAATCGTAGGAGAGATTTGAAGCGAAGGGCACATAGGGAATGAAGAGCGAAGGAGAGACTGGGGAATAAAATGGAAAAAATGACCCAGGGGGAAGTTTTTTTTTGTCCTTTTACTGCAAAATCCTCTATCACTCCCCATCTCACAAAATATTTTTGTTTAACCCCTTCCCTCAACTGACGCGTGATTACTGATGAACCAGGTTGGATCGGACCTGATCTCGACCCGTACCTATTCGTTAAGATTCGGGTTTGTTAATAAATATATAGGTCCAAATCAGAATTTAGATCAGATCATTATAGATCCTATTAATTTATGCAGCCAATTTTGATATACTAAATTTCATACCAAACTCATGTCCGGTCCGAGTTTCAATTGAAATCTATGATTTTTAATGTAAACCCATAGAGTTTTACACTGCCAAGATAGTGACCTTAAGTACGACAGGCAAAGCCAACACGACTAGACTTTGATCCTAAGATGGTTTTTCTTATAGGGACCCAGTATGGTTTTTCCTACAGTATGCCCGATCAGACCTTGATACCATGACCTTAAAGTTGAATTTGGATTTAGACCCATTGGGGACTAGTGAAAGTTGAGGCCAAGTCAGCGGGACCTGCGCTGGGGGAACCCCCGGACCCCCCTTTTATATATATATATATATATATATATATATATATATATATATATATATATATATATATATATATATATATATATATATATATATATATATATATATGAGTTTTGCCCCTGTCGCACCCCCGCACCTAGGTTTTTTGGAAGTGCCGAATCCCCGCACCCGCACCCATGTGACATAGACTGAAAGGAGCTAAACAATGAATGTTTGTAAAGCAGGTAGTTAAGGAAGTTGATTGGTGTCTCGAGGAGGATTCAGAATCAATGTGGAATAAGATAGCGGGTGGCATGAGAAAGGTGGCTAAGGAGGTATTGGGTGAGTCTAAAGGCGGTGCACCGCTAGGTAAGGATACATCATGGTGGAACGAGGATGTCAAATTAGCTATTAAGGTTAAAAGAGAGTGTTATAGAAATCTAAGTAATAGTCGTGATAATGAGAATTTGGAGAAGTATATGATAGCAAAGAAGGAAGCTAAAAAATAGTTTGAAACACGAGGGATAAGGTATATAAGGAGGTTTATGACAAGTTGGATACCAAAGAGGACGAGAAGGATATTTATGGGCTTGCAAAGATGAGAGATAGGAAATCGAGGGATTTGGGTATGGTTAGATGTATCAAAGATGAAACGCAAAGGGTTTTAGTCAAAGATGAGGAGATTAAGGAGAGATGGAAAGATTATTTTGATAAGCTATTTAATGGAAGTCATGCTCAGGATCTTGGAGACTTATCCATTCCTTTTCATGAGATGAATCGTGACTTCATGCGCAAGATTCAGAAGAAAGAAATTACAGAGGCTTTGAAGAAAATGAAATCAAGAAGGGCAATTGGCTCAGATGGTATACCTATCGAGGCTTGGAAATGCTTGGGAGAGAAAGGTTTAGAATAGTTGACAAATCTTTTTAACAAGATTTGGCAGACAAATAAGATGCCTAATGAGTGGAGGAAGAGTACTTTGGTGCTTTTATATAAGAATAAGGGTGATATACAAGATTGCACAAACTATCGTGGTATAAAACTCATGAGTCATACTATGAAACTTTGGGAGAGGGTGATTGAGTCTAGGTTGAGGAAGGTTGTCATGATATTGGAGAATCAATTTTGTTTTATGCCTGAAAGATCAACTATGGAAGCTATACATCTTCTTAGACAACTTATTGAGAGAAATAGAGAGGAACAAAGATTTACATATGGTTTTTATTGATTTGGAGAAGGCATACGATAGAGTACCTAGGGACGTTCTCTGGTGGACAATGATGAAGAAAGGTGTTTCTCTCAAGTACATTAGTATAATTAAAGATATGTATGAAGGAGTAGTAACCAATGTCCGCACTTGTGGAGGGGTGACAACCAATTTTCCTATAACGATTGAGTTATATCAAGGATCTACTTTAAGCCCTTTCCTATTTGCTATAATGATGGATGTGTGGAAATACAATAAAAGATAAGATTCGGAATGTGGAGATACGTAAGAAGGTAGGCGTTGCACCCATTGAAAATAAGATGAGAGAGAATCGTTTATGGTGGTTTGGACATATTCGGCGAAGGCCTAATGATGCTCCAGTTGGGTCGGGTAAACGGGTTTTCAGGTTCACGGGTCAGGTTGGCGGGTTGGGTTGGCGGTTGACGGATCGGGTTGGCAGGTAGGCAGGTTGGCGGGTCGGGTTGACGGGTCGGGTTGGCGGGTCGGGCAGACGGGTTGGCGGGTTGACCCACCCGCCTAACCCGTTTATTAAATGGGTCAGCCGGGTTGGCGGGTTGGCATACCCCCAACCCGAACCCGACCTGTTTAATAAGCGGGTTACGCGGGTCGACCCGTTTATTAAACGGGTTGGCTTAAGCCCAACCTGAACCCGCCTAAGAGGCGGGTTGGCGTGTCGGGTTGGCGGGTCGTGTCAGAAATTGCCACCCCTAATCTATCCTATGTCTATCCATTTTGCGGCATTGTCTAATTCTAAGATCTAAAATTAAGACTCTATGTTATCTAGCTACACTTTTTCCTGGCATAACCTTACAATCGATGCAACAACCCCTATATATATAAGGGTGATATACAAGATTGCACAAACTATCATGGTATAAAACTCATGAGTCATACTATGAAACTTTGGGAGAGGGTGATTGCGTATAGGTTGAGGAAGGTTGCCAAGATATTGGAGAATCAATTTGGTTTTATGCCTGGAAGATCAACTATGGAAGCTATACATCTTCTTAGACAACTTATTGAGAGATATAAAGAGGGGAACAAAGATTTGCATATGGTTTTTATTGATTTGGAGAAGGCATACAATAGAATACCTATGGATGTTCTCTGGTGGACAATGATGAAGAAAGGTATCTCTCTCAAGTACATTAGTATAATTAAAGATATGTACGAAGGAGTAGTAACCAATGTCTACACTTGTGGAGGGGTGACAAACAATTTTCCTATAACGGATGGGTTACATCAAGGATCTGTATTAAGCCCTTTCCTTTTTGCTATAGTGTTAGATGAACTTACGAGATCAATTCAAGAAAATGTGTCGTGGTGTATGTTGTTTGATGATGATATTGTTTTGATTGATGAGTCTAGAGCTGGGGTTAATGCTAAGTTAGTATTATGGAGACAGACTTTGGAAGCAAGAGAGGTTTTACGTTGAGTAAGAGTAAGACTGAATATATGGAATGTCGGTTTAGTAAGCAACAAATTAGTGATGAGAGTGCAGTGAAGCTTGGTGAGCAAGAAATAGCGGTGGATGATTGTTTCAAATATTTGGGATCTATCATTCAAAAGAATGGAGAAATTGATGGAGATGTAAATCATAGGATTAAGGTTGGGTGGATAAAATGGAAAAGTGCAACTGGAGTGTTGTGCGATCGTAGAATGCCATTGCGGTTGAAGGGGAAGTTTTATAGGACGACAATTAGACCCGCTTTACTATATGGTATGGAATGTTTGGCTGCCAAGAGACATCATTTTCAAAAAATGAGTGTAACTGAGATGCGTATGCTTCGATGGATGTGTGAAAAAACACTAAAAGCTATGATTCGGAATGAGGAAATACGTAAGAAGGTAGGCGTTGCACCCATTGAAAATAAGATGAGTGAGAATCATTTACGATGGTTTGGGCATATTCGACGAAGGACTAATGATGCTCCGGTTAGAAGGATGGAGAAATGGGAAAATATATTAGTTAAAAGAGGTCGGGGTAGGCCTAAGAAGACTTAGATGGAGATGATAAGAAAGGATATGAAGGCTTTGAACCTCACGAGGACATGACATTGGATAGAAATGATTGGAGGAGAAAGATTCATGTGGAGGACCCAAAATGATTTTCTTTTTGGTTCATATCGCCGACCCCAATTGTTTGGGATGAAGGCGTTGTTGTTATATATATATATATATATATGCAGTAACATTTTGTATTGATGCCATTACCTACAAATGCCTCTGGATCTTTTACCATGCATAAGTTTTGATCTAATCTGGCCTAATGGATGTTTTGAACATGTTTAAAATAGTGGGAACCAACATTTGAATCATATTTTTTTCGATAAAACATGAGATTTTATGACCTAGGAAAGTGCCACACATTGTAAGCCATCCATTTTTAAAGCCTTATAAAAACCTACCTATGTGCCGCAATTAAATAATTTAAGAGCTGATTTCTTGCTAAGAAAAACGTGTAGATCACATCTGTAAGGTTAGTTTCATGAAAACCAACATGAAAAGGCCAAAAAAGAGGTATTTGTACTTCATCTCACCATATATATAGGAAGGAGGGAATCATCGAATGCACGTCGTGTGCTGATCTGGGTGATTTAGCAGCCGTCTTTGGCTGCTACTAAAGCCCTGGATGAAAAAACAACCTTTAGTGGTGATCTTTACCATTGCTAAAGGTCATTTTATTAATAAACATGCATGCACTGGGTATAGCGCGTTTTAGTCTGACAGGAAGGGTGTCCACTATTACACCCTTCCCTATATATATGACTACTAAAAATATAATTATTGCTGTTTGAATTGGGCATTTTCAACACTTTTTTTGCAAATTTGACCATATAGATGTGTTCAACAAGGCGAATTTGCTAAGAATCAACCATTGGGTTGTGTATTTTGGATGAAAAACACAATTTTTAGATGCTTGAATATTCTTGAAAATTCGAAGGTATCGATTTTCAAACCTTTAAAAATCATTCTTATGCATCAATATTGGATGATTGAATAGCTAATCACTATAAAACCATGCATGTAAATCACATTCGTATAGTTAGATTCAAGAGAAAAGAACTAAAAACTCATAAAAAACTCAGTTCACATGATAGTTCTCATATTCTAGTGACCCTATATATATATATATATATATATATATATATATATATATATAGAGAGAGAGAGAGAGAGAGAGAGAGAGAGAGAGGAATTGGTTACTCCTTACCCCATACATATGGTGTGGATGGTACTGATTTTCAATGTTCCTAGCTTTGTTTGACAAATTAAGCCCCACAAATATGTTCAACATTCCATTTGCTAGGAATCAACTATTAAATTGTGTTTTTTTTATGAAAATATGACTTTTCGAACTTTGAAATTTAGAAAAATTCTGCAAGAATTCTTACAAAACCATGACTGAATGTCATAATCTGATGTTTCAAAATCAAGGTTCCAAGGAAGGGAAATGAAAACAAGAAACCTGTTGGGAAACCGAAATGAAATTTTGTGAAACATGAAATGTTATATATATATATATATATATATATATATATATATATATATATATATATATATATTGGTAATGATAGGGTGCTCTCGGAGTACCTACTCCCACTTAATTGAAGTTTTAGATTTTCAAATTTCTTAAACTTTTTTTGTTGATATGATCTATAAGCATTATTTGGTAGAAAACAAGTTTGGATCATGTGATTATAGCATATAGGTATGTTTTTTAAGACCATTAAAAATCAACAGCTCACAATGTATCAAAATTTCATGACTAAAAAAAATCTTATCTTTATGTTCAAAAAACATGATCCAAAGCATGATTCCTATCAAATAAATATGTTGAGTACATCCATAATGTTTGATTGAAAAGATACAACCTACAACCATGATATTTTAGTATGTGGGAGTAGGTACTCCTGGAGCACCGTAGCATTACTCTATATATGTGTGTGGGGAAATATTTTTCAACAGAGTTTTATTTTTCAATAGAGTGCAAATATTGACAATATGCATGAAAAATCTTATAAATGTACGTGAACTTTACTTTTTTCACAAAGATTATGATAAATAATAAGAATTAATAAATATAATTTTATAAACTATATGATTACATTGACTACAACTATAACTATTATAAGTTGGTTAAATTTTATATAAGCAAGTGCATAGTCGACTTACTTTCAATAAAATATTAGATATCATAAATAAAGTATTTAAATAAAATTTCAATAGAATCAATAAATAAGAAAAAATAATGTAGTTACATTAAATTTTGAATGTATCAATGTCATCCAAGACATTACATTCTTTTAATATTAAAAATATATACAAAGTTTAGTTTTTTAAATATCTCAAAGTTTCATTGAAAAATTTTTTTTATTTAAGAGAAGCTTGCAAGAAATGTATGGAAAATATGCGTATCAAAACAGGGAAATGAGTTTACTATACAAAGTCTCATGTGATGTGAAACAGGTTTCCCATACATTTTTGGAAGTTTCTCACAAGTTTAGAAAACACTAGGTTTCTGGCTTCATAGGAAACGAGCTCTCCACATGTAAGTGGAGTTTTCAGTAACTACTGTTCAGTAGTCAATTTCTGCTAAACAAATGTAAATCACATCTGTAAGTTCAGATTCCAAAAAAAGTAAAAATTTTAAAAAATGAAAATTTGATATTGTTCACCCTCCTTTCTTAGGAGTCTCTCTCTCTCTCATACATATGTGTGTGTGTGATTTGCAAATTGTGAACTCAGGTGCACAAGATAAAATGCTGGCATTTGACAGTTTACAACAAATGCTTAATTCAAGTATACAAGCCTGATTTGCACATTTACTCATGCACGTATAGGTTATATCGAAAACATATTTACATTTTATTAATACATTGTGGGGGAAGAAGTCCCGATATCCACCAGCAGCCATGCCACTCAAAAACTTTCTTCGTCTGTGCTCCCAATGCCCAAAATACCCCTGTGTTGGTACTTGAGGCACCACAACAATGTCGACTTAATTTTTAGGTCCATTGCTGATGGCAATATCACTACTCATGCTGTAACCCCGTAAACAAACAATGTTGAAGGGCAATCAGCTTCTCAAGAAGCTCCAAGGCCCCTTTGCAGTACCAATCCTACACCAAAGTCATGATTTTTCTTAGTTTATTTGCATCCATAAGATTAAACCATTGTGTGGCAGCAACACACACACACACATATATATATATATATATATATATATATATATTATATATATAGGAAAACTGGAATATGTTTACCAACAAACTATATTTGCTGGTATGAAACAGGAACCGTCCGATCTAGGGATCAAACCTTTCCCTTCTTTCCCCTTTCCCCCTTCAGTCCCTTTTCCCTTCAGAGGCCACTCGGGTGCTGGGGAGGTCGGAGTCGGGGTTGGCGGTGGCAGAGCTGGAGGAGGCACAGCGGGTGGTGGGGGAGGCTGCAGGCGGGGAGGCCACCGGAGGAGGGGTGGCGGATGGTGGGGAGCACGGTTGGCAGTGGCAGGCGGGGAGGCCACCAGAGGCACAACGGGCCGTTGTTGGGGAGGCAGGTGGCGTAGTGGTGGAGGTGGTGGGAGGGGAAAGAAGGGAAGGGGAAACACAGGAGCCATCTGTTCTTCAGATCGGACGGCTCTTGTTGGTTCAAACCAGCAAACACCATTTGCTGGTAAACATATTACAGTTTCCCTATATATATCAGCATTCTTTTGCAATAAAAAAATGATTTTACCAGCTGATAAATACTTAAAAATTGGCAGAAATTATTTTTCCTCTTATTTATTCAATATATACCAGCTGATAAAGGTTTTCTGCTTTTACTTTTAGTTAATTTTGTTGCCAATAAATGTGATAAAAATAAAAATATTTTGACAAGAAAATATGTTCATGTTGTATCTAGTTTCCTTTTGAGAGCGAGAAAGACACGATAGCTAAGTAAAGAATTTTTTTACAGAAGTTAGAAAAGTCATGAAATGCCTTTAATATTGATATTGAGTTTGTTTATTTTTAAGCAACCATACTAAATGGGTCATCACAACCATTGGATTGTAAAAGATCCAATGGCTGTTATTAAGGAGTAGGTGCACTATGAGCACCCTATCATTACTATATATATATATATATATATATATATATATATATATATATAGAGAGAGAGAGAGAGAGAGAGAGAGAGAGAGAGAGATGCATTTATGAACCTCCAGAATCCAGCGAACATGCGAAGAGTCATGTAAATTGTCAACCCAATCCAGATGCCAATGAATCCATGAGTAGATGACAAAATCAGCAAACACAAGATGCTTAAAATGGCTACTGAAACCTGAAAAAACAGAACTATTTTAAGAGGCAATAGTTCAAACCAGCAAACACAAGGGAATGCCCACAATTTATTTTAAGAGGCAATCTATTTGTGCATGATCTATCCACCATGCCAATATGTTTCAAAGTAGTGAAAAATCAAAGGCCACAATTGATTAAATAAAATTATTTAAAAATGGTCCAACACATCTTGGAGTCAACTTTGATGAATGAAACTTGCAAATAGATCATGCTAACCATGATCCAAGGTCAGTTTTTGGTTTTGGAGGTTAAATCTATGTAAATCAAGAATGCACCACCATAAGTTATGGTGGTCTGGTACCACAGTAAACACATCCATATTATAAGTTGCATTTGTGCATATCAACATTTTGGGATAAACATATGAAGCCTCGAAGCATTCACATATTTGTCCAAGTCTCCAAGAGCATTTCATGTGCTAAAATACCCTTTTGGGCATTATTGATATCAAAAAAATAAAAGCTCATCATAACTCACCATAGAGTATGCTGAATAAGCAAAATCAGATGCTCCAAAATTGATTCCATCAAAGACAAAAGCCAGTGAATTAATTGGTTGAGTGACAGCAACAAACTGATCATTGCAAGCAGTTAGTGTGAAGCCTAACATTCAACTGAAAACTGAATGGTAAAGCGAACACAAAAAGATAAGATGATACAGTTCTTGGTTTGGAAACTAAATGTGGTTCAGCCAGTCTGCCACTTGAATAGGACCACGCTGCCAGGCACTCATGGATCCCAATCTGAGCATGCAGAGTGGCAGAGCTGGTACTCTGAGGTGGACAAAATCTTAAATATTGAGCAAAGTTTTCGTACAGTTCAGTTATTCTAATATCTCAGAAAAAGTGTCGGTGAGCTTCAGTATGTGGCTGGCTTGGATGAGAATTGAAACCATGATCTTCATGGACAAACCATGAACAGATAGTAAATCCCACCAACCATGTGTGGTAAGGCAGCAATCATGACCACAACAGAATATAAAAATGAAGCCAATTTGAAGCAGTCATTTCTCAAATAAAAGAGAAAGCAAATTCTATAGTATGCACATACCGGGATTCCAATACGCATAAGCTGCAAAACATGGGGATCTTTTGTGAACAATCTTGAGGCAAACTGCATGCCAACACCAAGAACTACTGATAGAATCAATCCAAGTACGAAACCAAGCTGCAGTTTTATGACAAGAATGCAATTAGCATCCAGAGATGGTCATATGCAGTTTCCAGTGCAATACTTTCAAGTTTGTCAATTAGCTCAAAATTCAAGGCTTCCATGAATTTGTTAGGCAAATTCCCACATCTAGCCATGTAAACTCGTATTGATCGAGTTAAACAAGAAAGAAGCAGAAAGACCATTAACAAAATGTTGGAAGACAGCACATGGAGTAAATTCTCTTTTCATTCACAGAAAGCAAATATCACAAACCAAGGCATCATATTTTCCAATTTTTTCCACCTTTTGGCAAATAGCAGCATCTCAATCTTCTTGGTTTCTGAGATTTCTTATTTTCTATAAAACTTCAAATGCAGAAGTATTAAAAAAGGAAAATTTAACGAGTTGAAGTTCACATGATTTTCCAGATCTCTTGATATTCATATCCTTAATATGTGACCTCTTTCTTGTGTGTGTGTATATATATATATATATATATATATATATATATATATATATATATATATATATATATATATATATGGAGAGAGAGAGAGAGCGTAGGTGCTTAATGATACATGCTTAATGTGTTTTTCAGGTTTTTTTGTTTTATTTTTAAATTCTGACCATACAGATGTGATCTATGTACTTGATTTTATAGGGATCAACTCTTGAAGTGTTGGATTCCCACACCGGTGGTTTTTTATAAGGATCTAAAAATCAATGGTCCAAAATCTTTGTAAAATTTTTAGGCTCCAAATATCATTTTTTTCATCGAAAACACATGATCTAGGTGTGGATTCCTCATAAATCGATCATGCCCTATGTCACATGGGTGCGGGTGCAGGGGTGCGGCACTTTAAAAAAACTTGGGTGCGAGGGTGCGGCAAAAATCTAAAAAATTATATATATAAAGTCCAAAAGTTGGACATAAATGACCCTGGGTGCGTTGACCACACCCAGGGTCAGGTTGACCGCACTGGGTGCCGCACCCGCACGCGCACCCACGTCGAGTCGCATCGACGCGGGCGCGGCACCTAGTTGGCCGAGTCCCTGTGACATAGATCATGCCCAACACATTTATGGGGTCAGAACTGCAAAAAAAACACCGGAAGAGAAGAAAAACCCATTAAGCACCTACACTCTACTCTACACACACACACACACACACACACACACACACACACACACACACACACACACACATATATATATATATATATAGTCACTAGAATATGATAACTAAAATATGAGAACAAGAAATATGGGCATTTACAACACTTTTTTTGCAAATCCAACCATGTGGATGTGCTTGGCATGGTGAATTTGTTAGGAATCAACCATTGGATTGTGTATCTTCGATGAAAAAAATGTGATTTTTGAATGCTTGTATATTTATGAAGATTATGAGTCATTGATTTCAAAGCCTTAAAAAAATCTTGTTTATGCATCGAAATAGGATGATTCAAGAGCGAGTTCTTATAAAACCAAGCATGTAGATCACATCTGTACGGTTATATTCAAGAGTAAAGAAAAAATCCATGAAAAGCACGCTTCACACATTAGTTTTCATATTTCCAGTTATCATATTATATATATATATATATATATATGAGAACTAAAGTATGAACAAAGATTTTCATGGGATTTTTTTTCCTTAAATCTGACCATATGGATGTGATCTACATGATTGGTTTTAAAGGGACTGGTTCTTGAATTATCCAATCGCAATGCTTAAGCAGTATTTCTAAGGCATGAAAATCAATGGCTCAGAATTTTCGTAAATATTGAAGCATTCAAAAATTATATTTTGTTTCTCGAAAAAGCATGATCCAACAGTTGTTTCCAAGCAAATGGACCATGCTGAACACATGTACAGGATAGGAATTGCAAAACAAGTATAAAAAATGCCTAGTTCACACTCTAGTTCTCCCCTTCAAAATCTGTATGTTAATTTTTTTTTTGGCAAATATGACCATATGGATGTGATCTCCATGATTGAAAACATATGAATAGACTCTTGGATCAAACTTTTTTTTATGTGTAGGTAAGATTTTATAACATAGAAAATTTTAGAAATTTCAGAACCATTGATTTTTGAAACCTTGTAAAATCCTATGTACACATAAAAAAAGTTTGATTCAAAGAGTCAATTCATATGATCAGACTTGCCAAAAAACATATGTAACAGAGATTTTGAATGGGAGGACAAGGGGTGGACCATCCCAACTCTCTCTCTCTCTCTCTATATATATATATATATATAATCAGTGTGGGACTATGAGCATCAAAGACTTAGGCAATACACACACAGACATGCATGCACGCACACATACACAACACTGAACTTTGAAATAAAAAGAGTCATGTAATGTATGAGAGACTAAAATTCATAATAGTAGTATTTGATTCCTTAGTTCTTTATTTAAATGTTCATATAAGAAAGTTGCTGTGTGATTCTAAAATCAATTTACAAAAATGTTCATACTTCAAATAAAATTAACAAAATTAACTAACAAAAATGTTTCAATCCAGATAACCAAGAAGCCGTTCCTAAAGTTGAAGTGCAAATGAGTGGTCTATAGATGTATGGAAGTCTGGATTTTTTCAGAAGTGCTGGATACTCTGAGCTAAAAACTAGAGTTGCAGAATTTTCCAAGGATGAGGGTTGCAGAACTGACATGGCTGGCTGATAGAATGTCCAGGCAAAATAGAAGAACTTTTATTGTCGATTGAACAAAGTGTCATGGCTTAAGGCATAAGGCTTTGCTGCTATTTGATTGATCATGATTATCCAAAAAAGTATATAATAAACATGATGACATATCTGAATTCAAATTTACCTGTAAAACCCTGGATGCAGCTGTTCTTGCCTTATCATGTTCTCCTTTGGCAAATGCACCTGCAAGTATTGCCTGACATGGAAACGAAAGCAAAATAGTAGTTTCAGCATGGAAAAGAAGTCATAGCAACTAAGCGACTAACATTTAAATTATGGGGATACCATGTGCTAGCAATTCTTTCTTCACAAATGTACAGAAGAGTCCATTAAAGACCCCACACAGGAGACAAGAATGAATGAATTCTCCTGATTTTGTTTAATAGAATGACTACAACTCATAGCCTAAACCTTGCCCCCATGGGCACTTAAGTCGAAAACCTCTTCCTCACTCAAGATGACTCCATAGATATGTAGCACCGTTTATTTGCTAGAGGTCATACTTTAGATTGTGTTTTTTGAAGTAAAATGATAACCTTTTGGGCAGTCAAATTTTGGTATTGTGGTCCACTGATTTTCGTAGCCCTTGAAAACACCCTTTTACACATTGCAGTCACGACATACAAAACTTGTTTTTTAGTGAAAAAAAAACAGTAGACCGTATCTATAAGTTTCTTTTGATAATCTGATCATTGATTGGGTGGGCCAAGTTGGGTGCATGCCTCCCATACATGTGTGTGCATGTGTATATGTCATTTGACACAATGTCTGTAAGAAAAAAGCCTTTTTTTGGCTATAAGAGATGCAGTGCTTATGTAATTCAACAAATGCAAAAAAGCTTACCTGCCCAGCAACAGCTAAACCATCAGCAAGAAGTGAAGTTGCTAACCATATCTGCAAGCAGATCTGAAATGCTGCCATTGGAATTGATCCTTGACGTGCAGCTAAGGAGGCAGATAATGTTACACAAAATGTTACAGCTATTACTCTGGCAAGTAGCAGAAAACCTATCAATGGCATACCACAAAGAAGATTAGGGGAAATTTGTCAAACTAAGTCTAGATGAATGACGCCTTAGATACTTATAATGTCCAAAAAGTAAAGATAACAAAAACAAACTAGAAGAGTGCAGTGCAATTTCCCCAGCAAGATACATGTCAACAAAACACAAGAAGATTATGCATGCACACACACACACATACACATACATTGGGTGGTGTATTTGTGTGTGTTTTTTGGGGAAGGTTGCATGTGCTAACCTTTTCCATCGTGTCCACAACAATAGCCACATCTTGCAAATGCTATTTAAAGACTTTGGTCAAACAATTACAAAATGTTAACTGATTACATATTTAATAGGTGAACAACATATAAATACATATGATTTACATTGTAGCCATAGGCTCAACCAAGGTTGCCAGACTAAGAAGCGGAAGCGGGAAACGATATGGGAAGCAAAAGCGAGAAGCGATGCATTTGAAAATGTATAGGAAGCGGGAAACGAGAAATTAAAAAAAAGCAATATAAGAATTGAATGAGAATCAAAATAGAATGCAAATAAAAACTAAATAAAAGTGACTATTCTTAAATTTTATGATTTTTTAGTGTAAGAATTAAATTTTTAACAAAATCTAAAAAAGATGACTGCCAATTTAGAGAAAGCACATGAAAGTGGGTGTGAAATGTGAGAGGAAACACATTAAAAACATGAAAAGTAGAGTGAGAAAACATATAAAAAGAATAGATGAAGCGTGTGGAAAACATAGGAGAAGCGTGAGAGAATCGAGATTCTCATCAAGTTTTGGAAACGAGGAGTATCGCACTTCCGAAGCGAGTTTCCGGGAAGTGGGCTTCTTGCCTATCTAAGAAGCTTCCGGTAACTCTGGGCTCAACCAGAAAAAGAGGCCTTGCATTATGTGCCTGTGTTATGGTTCAAAACCTAATGCAGCACATATATGAATTTTTTCAGTAAAAAGAAAATTATTTTGTGAGTACTCAGCAAAGTCATTGAATAGCAATTCTTCGACAATTGCTACAAGCTTATTCAAAATTTCGCACCAGCTTAAGAAAGGATGTTCGAAAAGGAAAATTTTACTTGTCCCTATTGAAAAATGAAGACAAGTCAAACCAATGCAGTCATGCTCTCACCACTTTTCAGAAATCGATCAAATCGTAGTTCTTTGATGCTAGCTGGCAAGAGTTCAACTTGAGCACTTAATTTCCACAACAATATAAAGACAATCAAATACCTGTTGTACAAATGCACTCACATAAGTCATAAAGAATTTGATTAATATAAATAGCAATAGGTCAACAGTAAATCATTGTGCAATACTTACTGAGAAATAACATGAGCAATTGCTGCACCAGTAACACCTAGCCTGAATATGAACATAAGAATTGGATCTAAAATGATATTTGTCAAGTCTCCAGCCACTAAAAAAAGAAACCTGGTTAGCAAGAAAGAAGTACAACCAAACACGAGAAGGGATGAAAAAAAAAATGGAACCATTTGGGAAATATTCGACAAGCTTTATAGCAAAAGGATAAAAATCGTAACACAAAAGCAAATGCATCCATGCACATGCAATAGTTCACAATTCAATAGGCCACTTCATGTCATAGGAAAGTCCAAGAAAGAAAATAATTGATATGGCAAGCAGAATAACACACACAAAAAAAAACTGAGAATCTAGAATCCATGGTTCAGTACTGAATGGCCTCAAAGCGTTTGCACATTACATGATTAAGGGCAGAATAAACCAAAATCCTTGTATTTTGAATCTATCATCAAAGAAAATTTCTGAAGAAACTTTAAGGCTAAGAAGGATAACAATGACATTGATATGTGTTTGCGTATTAAAGCTTTCCAACTTATGAAATATAGAAAATAAGTATATCTGCATAAGAACATGAGGAGGTTATCTTACCTAGGAATAGTGTAACTGCTTACTATGCCCTTGCTTGAAAAGACCATTCGGGGACCCAGGTAATCTGAGAGCAATCACTTTTGTTTGGATGCTATCTACAGTAGAGTTCCAACTTATGACACATGATTTCTGAATCCTGGCACCTTTTCTGGGGGTGCAGTGCCTTTACCTACCTTCTTCATCAGGCTTGGCTCTATTGGCCATTCCACAGCTGGGATATTAGTTGTTCCAGATATATTTTGTTATTTGTTACCACCATGGGCCAAGAGTGAAGGTAAAAAAGGGAAACAGGTTTGAAGATGGTAGACCTTTCTAGATTGGTGGATGATTAGGTGTAAGAGAAGAAAAAGGGTATTCAAGGGAGAGGAGGAGGATTTGAGGATCATCCATGGGAGGATTTGGTCCCAGATTTTCCAGTGTGCTAGAAATAAATGGCAAGGGACTGATATATCGCAGACCTGTCAGACTAAATAGGGCATATAACTGACAACTGTCTGTTCCTTTGATATTATATTTTGTTCTAATTGTAAAATGTCTTGATGTTCTGTTGGGTGACATCTTGTCACCAGTGACAAATATCATGAGATTTATGAAACAAACACAAAAATGTCGCAAGAAATTACCTGAAAGTTTTAAACTTTAATTTCGCGTGATATTTTCAAAATATCGTCAATTTTTTCATAGAAACATAAATATCATGTTTTAAACACAATATTTATGTTTTTATAGGCTATTTATCGTACAAAATCATGTCTTTTTTATTTACAAATATTCTTTCTGTATTTCTTCATAAATTTTATTTTTATTTCTTTAATTTATATTTACTGTCGATATTTTGCCAATAAAAATGTTTGTTTTTCAAAAAAATTCTATTTCTTGCGAGTTTTTGGCTGTTGATATTTTGTCGTTTACAACTTTTGTCACTATGCTTGTAACCTATTTTAATGGAAGTTAATTTTTCCTCCAACGAAAAGAAAAGAAACTGCTTGTGATGCCATTGGAGTCCAGATAAAAGTCAAAGTTAAGCATGAGCAGGTTAATTTATTTCTTTGACAAATTAGTGTTTGATATTAGTTTTGATTGAATCACCATTGTCATGCTAAGTCTTCATTCTTGTGTTTACAATTTCTCCATAAATGAAAAGATGACATTTCAACATTGCTTGCTTGTTCAATGTTCATATATTCAAATTTCCTTAATTATATAAAATTAAATAATCGCTAACAAGAACTTCAGTTTACTGTCATGTATGAGCTAAGAAATTAATTTCTGAACCACCACACTATATGAAAACATGCTGCCAGATGTGAAAGGTTTGGAATCACTTTTCTTGGAATCCTCCTTTATTGCTTTTTTAATTCCTGAAAAATACTGTAAGAACCACAAATTTTACAAAAAAACTTAAGAATTATGTGGATTTGGGCCTAGGATCCATTATTGGATCCAAAAGAAAATTGCGTATATTAGTGTATTTTAGTAATATTATATAAATAAATATTTAAGAAATTAGATTTTTCAAATCCACGGTTCGGACCCAAGTGGATCCAACCCCTAGGTCCACTAATGTTCATGCGACCCGGACCCAAATCAAATTGGGTCCAGCCTCGCGGGTCGGGGGTCGGACCCGGACCCGACCCACTCCCTGTAATAAACTTTTATTACAGGGAGGAATAAAGAGGGGGGGGGGGGGGGGCGATAGGAGGGCCGCCCGATAAACATAACCTGAGAGGGGGGAGAACCCCTCCCCCGATATATCGGGTGTTAGGGTTCAGCTGAACCCTAACACGCAAAGGGATGGGGAGTTGGGGGAAAACACCCCGCAGCCGCCGGGAGGGTATACCTCCCTTCCTTTTCGGGAGGCCACCCACCTACAAAGGAGGGACCCCGAACCCTTCCTTCTCTCTCTCTCTCGCTGTCCCATTCTCTCTCTCACTCTTTTCTACTTTTCTAAACCTCGAAGCTCCCTCCAATCCCAGGCCGCAGCTCGAGGCCTTGCCATGAAGAGCCGACCTCGCAGGTGGTGGTGCTGCCCAGGCCGACCGACCCCTCTCGTGGATGCCGCAACACCCTCACCGAATAATGGTAGGAGTTCAGTACTTTTATTGTTTGGTGTTGAGTGCATCCGGGTATGTGGGTCAGTTAAGAAAGAAAGCTTATTATCGCATGAAGTGGGGTTTGCATTTGGGGTTTTTTCCGATGACTGCGGGAAATCACTTCAGATTTGGGGGTTTTGCAATATTAGCATGGAATAAACTCGGATTAGGAGTTTTCTAGCTCAATCTTATGTTAAAGAAAGTCCGATTGTTTTTGGATGTATAAAGACTCATAATCAGGGAGTACGATCTGTTTATGTTGGTCATTAGAGTCTATTTCCATCCCTGTTTCATGTGCTGATTTTTGATAAAAATAACAAAGTTTAGAGAATCGGCTATGTTTATGACAGTTTATTAAAGTCTGAAATTTGGGTCTTAAGGTCTCCAACAGCCATCTTATCGCTGATCATAAAAACGAACTTCCTGTTGGATGTTGACTTGCCGGAAGGAACACCCATTTTGGTTTGAATTAGTGTAATTGTTATTACTTGCTTAACTGTAGTAGCACCTTAGGGTCAACAAGTAACATATTGAATATAGTATGCTGTGGTAATGCGAAAACTGACACTTTGAGGTTGACTACTTTCATGAAATTATGATTTTCGTCCATTTATGCAATGACTATATTCTGCCCAGTTGTACAGGGAAACACATAGTTAGAATGTTTCTTTAGGTCTGGTTGTTGAAATAAGGTTTCATTGTAACCTGCTCAAGATTCATATTTTTAATGATATCTCTAGATTGAATAGTTATTCACAGAGTTATAGATTTGCACATTCAAGCTAAGAAATGAGCAACCGTATGCATAGTAATTTAAACTGATAATTAGTTATATATGAAACTGTGTAGTAACTTGGAAATTTACATTGATATTTAGTTACATATTAAGTTGCACAGTATATAGTAATCTTAATTGATGTTTAGTTGCATATTAAACTGCATAGTAACTAGTAAATTTATATGGATGTTTAGTTATAGAATAAGCTGCATAGTAACTGGAAAATTTAATGTGAGGATTAGTTGCATAATAAGCTGCATGAAAATTTTTGGTGTTCACTGCATAGTAGCTTGGGAAGATAAATTGATATTTAGTTGCTGCATAAATTATGTTGGTCAAATTTCATATTCCTTAAAATATTCAAATGTTATTATGTGTGCACCATCTAGAAGGTTCGAATGGCCATTTAGAGGCCTATTCGTCAATATTCCCATGTATGTGAAACTGTGTATTTTTCTGAGGTACTATGTTCAGACCCTACATAATTTCTGAAATTATTAAATAAATAAAAAAAAAAACTGCATATCGTGGGGGATGCTCAAATGAGGGTGTATTGGGAGAAGTGTATATAGTAGTGTCACTGAATCTCAAGACACCAGTTGTGCTTTTGCTTGTTGGTCGAGCTTTCAAATACATGCCATTTTTTTTTATATACATGGAGGGGTGGCGGCCATTTACTATTAAAGAATAAAGCAATAATAATAATAAGGTTTCGACAACCGAATCTATGGGTCGGTTTGTGGTGGACATACGAATGTCCAGCCAGTGTATTAAGGGTCTTGCATAGGCCATCAAAGTTATGATGTGAATCCACATGAAAATGAAAAATAAAATATTGTTGCTTGTCTGAGTTAAAGACACTTCTTTGTGATGGATGAGCTTACGAGATCAATTCAAGAAAATGTACCGTGGTGTATGTTGTTTGCTGATGATATTGTTTTGATTGATGAGTCTAGAGCTGGGGTTAATGCTAAGTTAGAATTATGGAGACAGACATTGGAAGCTAGAGGTTTTAAGTTGAGTAAGAGTAAGACTGAATATATGGAATGTCGGTTTAGTAAGCAACGGAGTAGTGATGGGAGTGTAGTGAAGCTTGGTGAGCAAGATATACCGGTGAATGATTATTTCAAATATTTGGGATCCATCATTCAAAAGTATGGAGAAATTGATGGAGATGTAAATCATAGGATAAAGGTTGGGTGGATGAAATGGAAAAGTGCTACTGGAGTGCTGTGCGATCGTAGAATGCCATTGCGGTTAAAGGGAAAGTTTTATAGGACGACTATTAGACCCGCTTTACTATATGGTACGGAATGTTGGGCTGCCAAGAGACATCATATTCAAAAAATGAGTGTAGCTGAGATGCGGATGCTTAGATGGATGTGTGGAAATACAATAAAAGATAAGATTCGGAACGAAGAGATACGTAAGAAGGTAGGTGTTGCACCCATTGAAAATAAGATGCGAGAGAATCGTTTACGATGGTTTGGACATATTCGGCGAAGGCCTAATGATGCTCCAGTTAGAAGGTTGGAGAAATGGGAAAATATATTAGTTAAAAGAGGTCGGGGTAGGCCTAGGAAGACTTGGATGGAGATGATAGGAAAGGATATGAATGCTTTGAACCTCACCGAGGACATGGCGTTGGATAGAAATGATTGGAGGAAAAGGATTCATGTGGAAGACCCAAAATGAATTTCTTTTTTGGTTCATATCGCTGACCCCAATTGTTTTGGGATGAAGGCGTAGTTGTTGTTGTTGTTGTTGTTGTTGTTGTTGTCTGAGTTAAAGACACCGGAGCAATTTGGGTGGGTTATGCTATCAATATGACAAAGGATTGGGACTGTTCTATAACCTTGGTGAATTGACTAAGGTTGGGATTTCTACTGCTGTGGTAGTAGAAGGAAGTTGGGTAAATGCCCTGTACTTCGGGAAATAAATTAAATGAAAAGATTAACCCACTCAGTTTTGGGCTTACCTTGGAGAGGGTAGGTGGTACAAAGCTCCGGGGACATGTTTATTGTTTCGAGCTAAAGTGACTCGTTGGTCCCCAGTCCTCGGAGTTGGGGGACCCAGACTACCAATATGTCCTAGGTGGTAGCTCTTTACTCTTCTGCAGAAGTTAGGGATGCATCCTGTTTTGGTTTTGGCCTTTGGGAGTTTCTCTCGGTCACTGATCGCTCCCTTGGGATTTCAGTCACAGTTAGAATGTTCGGGTTAATAAAACACCTTTGAATAACATACCCCCGAACGTTCTTTTCTGTGATGGTTGCCTCGGCCCGTGTGTACCCACGGGATAAGACAAGATAAACATAAATTAGTACATGTTAGGTATCACCGCGAGTGGAGTTACTAGTGAGACCGGTTTATATTCTTCCGGCATGTTCTGAATTTGTGATTAAATGACGCCCTGAAATGAGTAGACATGAGATAATCAAATCTGTATTGGGACTGCTACACGAATGATTGCATGACTGTCATTGTGATGCATAAAATGTTTAATTGCTTAAATACTTGTTTAATTATTATGTTGCATAACATGTTCTAATGCCTTGTTTAATTGTTGTCGTTGCATGAAATGTTTAAATTGCTTAATTATAACTGTTGTATAATCTGCATGCCTGTTTAGATATATGTCGGTTACTGCTGATGCATACTCTACTTTGTGTGATTCTTAATAAGCTGAAAGATTCACACATCACATACTAGATTCATGACATACCTGCATTAAGAGTACAGTTTTCCTACTTAGACGTGGTAGTCTAATTCCTATAATTTTTATTATTTTCAGGCACAGAGTAGTTCTATGAGCGACGCGGGATGAGGCGCTGACCAAGACTTGATCTACTGGTTCCCTGGCGGTCCTACTTTCTTTAGGATTGGAAAATTTTATTTTGAGACTCATGATGTGAAAACTCTGATTCTATTATTTTTGAAATAAGAATAAATGGTGTGGTTTGCTTTTACTTTCCTGTATCGTTCTGAAATGCTTAACCCTGTAATCATTTGTTGTTTCCGCTTTTAAAAAAAAAAAAAAAAAATCCTCAAAAATCTGGGTTAAAATTTCGGGGCGTTACATGAAGAGTGTGCTATGAAAATTTGGAAAAAGACCGAGACAGGGGCATACATACATACATACATACACACATACATAGAGAAACTGAACCATGTGAACTGCAAATATGTGAGGTGAATAGAGCATTTCCAATGTTTTTTTTGGCAAAATCAGGCCCTGTGGATATATTCGACATGGTCCATCTTCTAAGAATTGATACTTGGATCATGTTTTCTCAACAAGAAAAATACGATCTATTGAGGCTTGAATATTTTAAGAAAATTTTGGGCCGTTGAATTTTTTATCCCTGAAAAAACCTGCTTACTCGTCGTAATCGAATGATCCAAGAGATGGTTCCTATAAAACCAAGCATGTAGATCACATCCATACAATCATAATAAAAAAAAAGCTAAAAATCTCGATGCACACTATAGATTTACTCTCTCTCTCTCTATATATATGGTGTTAATGAAGGTACAAAAGTGTGGAGTAGAAATCACCTTCTTTTCATCTTTTAGATGTTTTTTTTGTAGATCAGATGTAAAGCCCGTGAAAAAAAAAACAAAAAAAATTGGACCCGGGTCGGATCCGACCCGTACCCGGGTAGCCCCCCTTTTCCCCGTGTCTATTTAAGGCAC
The DNA here is from genome assembly GCF_984573655.1 of Nuphar pumila. Lineage (NCBI taxonomy): Eukaryota > Viridiplantae > Streptophyta > Magnoliopsida > Nymphaeales > Nymphaeaceae > Nuphar > Nuphar pumila. The sequence continues at coordinate 91,107,108 of NC_143263.1, read as the reverse complement.
GCAGGGGAAAGGGTTTTGCATTACGCAAAACCCTTCCCCCCCCCCCCCCCCCCCACCTCCGTTGCTCACCCCCCCCTGCCCCCTCTCCCCCGCTCTCTGCTTCTTCCCCGAGCCCTCCCTCTCTCCTGCTCGTGTTCCGGCCACCTGATGCCGACAACACCCCCCGTTCGGCCACCGCTCCCCCTGTGGGAAACACCCGTCCCTCGACCCTCTATTTTCTCTCCCGTTTCCTGACCACCCGACGCCGGCAGCCCCTGACGCCTCTTCTCTCTCCCGCTCGTCGTGTTCCAGCAGCCGACGCCAGAACCCCCGTGCGCCATCTCCCACCGGCGACCCCTGCCTCCTTCATATTTCTTCTGCAAGGGAGGGGATGCCGCCCCTCCCTTATCAGAGGAGGGGTGCTGCTGCCCCCCTCCCCTTTTCGGTCAAGCCGGAGGTCGACAGCCAGCAGGCAGGGGCTGCGCCCCTGCCCCCTTGCCCCTCTTTCCCTCTCAATAGGTTAACAGGCAGGGGCATGTTCCCCTACCCCTGCTTCCTTTTCGGACTCGACAGCAGGCAGGGGCTGCGCTCCCTGCCCCTTCCTCCTTCCATTCGTTGTGTAGCGAGCAAGGACGCAACCCTACCTATTTGGGGTCTTAACCCCCTTTTCTTTTAAATTTTAAGCATGATGCTCACCTTTTACCTTTCGTAGCTCACACGACAGATCCTGCTCATGCCCCGCGGCCCGAGACATTCATCGCTTACACTCGAAGACGTGCGCAACGCCGCGACTCCCCAAGGTAGGAAAAAGTTGCGCAAAGGACAATAGATGAACTAAAATTAAGCAACTAAAACTAAAATGGGAAAAAAGGACAAAGACATACATATATATGTATACATATATCTATATACGTATGCCTTTAACTCAAGAATGCAGTTTCGCGATCCTTGTCCTTTTGATTCCTGTCTTTACTGCTTTCTGTTGCCGCCGTGCTTTTTGTGTACAGGCTTTTGCTTTTGCATTTACTTTCTTTCTTTACTTCTTTCTGTTGTCGCCATGCTTTTCGTGCACAGGCTTTTGCTTTAGCACTTACTTTTTGTCTTTACTGCTTTCTGTCTTTACTGTTCCTGTCTTTACTTTGCCGTCGCGTTTCAGTGCACATGCTTACTTTTTCATTTACTATTTCTGTATTTGCTTTGCCATCACGCTTTAGTGCACAAGTTGTTGCTTTCGTATTAATGCTCTTTGTCTTTTCCTTGCCGCTGTGTTTAGCGTGCAAATTTGCATTTTCGATATTTGTGACTCCTTAAATGCAAGCCTCGCAAAGCGTGCAAGAGCGTGTACCATTTTTGCTCTTTTCGAAAAGACATGAATTTGTATATGGTCGCTACAGCCTCGAGAAGAAGATTCCTTGCACGGATTTCGGCTTCTCGATTACGCAGTCTTGCAAAGCAAAGCTTGAAAATTCTGTGAGTTGCAAAATAGCAACTAGTTCTCCCCAAGTCGGTGCACTTGAGAGAAGTATTTCAGATCCATAACGATCCTAAAATCATGCCAATTGTATTTCTGTTTCAAAAGACTAAACATGTCAAAATGAATTACTTACATCATGTCTTTGTGAAACTTTGTGTTGGGTTTTCTTTTGATAAACACATACCCCTCTCATCGTAGCCGCACTTTTAGATAGGTACCGTATGTACCTACTGCGATGAGTAGGATGAGAGGTTCGTGTAACTTCGAAGCGTGCGAATGGCACATTGTGGAAATCATTTACATAATGATGTTTCGCCTTCATAGGCAAGATGCTCGAGTTGATCTGAAAGACCAGAGCATGTAAAAACAAACTAAATATTTGTTGCATCGTTTTTTTCACAACACATTTAAGCTAGGGTTTCTTTTGAGAAACTCATACCCCTCTCATCGTAGCCGTACTTTTAGACAGGTACGGTATGTTTTTACTATGATGACTGGATGAGAGATTTATGGTAACCTTGCAACATGGAAAGGTACAATGATGAAATGAAAATCACATAAATGATGATGATTCGCCTTCACATACAAGATGCTCGAGTGGGTTGAAAGACCATAGCATGTAAAATGGGTCATCAGTTAAATAAAACCTGACGCACCCATTCGCTCGCTGTTTTCGTCAAGGGAGAGGATGAGATGGTACAAAAACTCTGATGAATAGGTTGTTAACAACCACCCCTCGGGCAAATAACTCGGTGTCCCCAGTCATCGGAGTTAGGGGACGGGACTACCGAAAATTATCCTAGGTGGTAGATCTTATGAACTTTTGCAAAAGTTGGATGCATCCCTATGAATGAGTGACCTTTGGGGAATTCTCTCTCGGTCATTGGTCGTCCCCTTAGGAGCGGACTCAGCTAGCTATTCAGGGTATTGAAAATACATGGCATAATAAACTCCTGGATTAATCTCAGTTGTTTCTATGTTTCGTGCATTGTGCGTACCCGCAGACCAGTTAATATCGAAACAAAGTTATCCTCTTCACAATACTTGTTGATTGTGCACCTTGTGTTAATTAACTACTCATATCTTGTATTAATTAACTACTCATATCTTGTGTTAGTTAACTGCTTATTTGCTTACAAAATCAATTGCTCATGCTAGAGATAGCTTATTTGCTTGTGCGAATCAAATGCTTATGCTAGTTATGACTTATTACTTACTAAAATTTACTATATTAGAATGAAATTCATATGCTTAATTTTGTTTTATATTGTCTTATGCACCTACCAGTTTTTCATGAAACTGACTCATTTTATGGGTAAAGGTGATGATTAGGTTTACGAGATGGCCGATGACACGATTACAAGATGGTTTTAAGATTCCACTGTTTCTGATGGCGTTCCGCGTTTAGGATACATTTTGAAATTTTGCATTTTATATAAGGGTTTCCTCAGGAAATCTCATTTTTGTATAAATTCCTTATTTCTTTTTAATGCATATGGTTTTCTGAATGTTTTGCAAGGATTCAATTTAGTGTGAAATGGAGGTTTTTACAATAACGCACCCAAGGTTATCGACTTGTCTCTTTTCTTTTCGAAAAATCATTTCAGTTGATTTACTAAAAACAAAAACTCTGAAAAATAAAAGATTTTCTAGTCTCTTTCAAATATTTTGAAATGTTAACAAGTTTGAATTTTTGGGGCGTTACATCAGACCCCATGGATGTGAACTGCAAAAATCAATGGTCCACAATGTACCAAAATTTCATGACTAAAAAAAAAACTCATATTTTCACATTAAAAGAACCAAGGTTTTGATCTTTACAAAACAAACCATGCTGAAAACATCCATGTGGTCAGATTGAGTCGATACAGCTTGAACCTGTAATTTCCAACTCAATAATTCTATACCTTCATTAGTACCAATTGTGTGTGTGTGTAAAAGCACATAACCATTTGCTTTATCTTACAAAATCCTCTGGATATGAAGCTGTGAACTGTCAATTATAAACTAGAATCTGAAATATGTCAAAGAAAGCTAATAATTAATGTAACAAATGTACAATAAACTTTTAACACTTCTGATCCCAACCGCAGACTACAAGTTGACCACATCATAAAATGGATTAAATGAGGGATTAAGTCCAAAAGTCAATTAACCCATACCCAAAATCACTCAACACCAATACCCATGTTAAGGAGAGAGAGGCTCTGATGACTGCAAAGGAAAACCCAATAGGGCCTGCGGTTCTTGCATTTCATTAAGTATACACATGTACAAAAATTAGGGTACGAAAATACCCATTACATACAATATTAAAATTACAACATGCCATTAATGAGCATGTGTTTAAAATTTAAATAGATAAAACGAATTGGGTCTGGATCCAGACCCAGTCGTGAATGACGATGTCTTTTCACCCTCCCTCAAGTTGTACATGATTTTGAACCATGAACAACTTACCCTTTAACATCCAAAATCTATCATTGATAAGTCCTTTTGTAAACAAGTCAGCGACTTGATCAGCAGTCCGAACGTATTCTAGTTTAATTTCCTTTACTTTGACCTTCTGTCTTACAAAATGTTGGTCAATTTCAATATGCTTAGAACGACTGTGGTAGATAGGATTGAATGACATGTTGATAGCACTTTGATTGTCACACAAGAGAACGCTTTTAGAAATCGATTCTCCTACTTCTGTCAGCAGGTGTCTGATCCATGTTACTTCGGCTGTAGCAGCTGCCATTGATCTATATTCAGCTTCTGTGCTCGACCTGGCTATGGCCTTTTGTTTCCTACTGCTCCAGGAGACAAGATTTAAGCCAATGAAAACACAGTATCCTGAGTCTGACCTACGCTCATTTGGATCTCCTGGTCAATCTGCATCTGTATAAGTAAGAAGTTCGTGCATGTGATGGCCATGCATACTCTTTCTGTATAGAAGACCATCTCCAATAGTTCCCTTCAAATATTGAAGAATGCGTTTAACAGCTTCCATATGCTCAATATGCGGTTCATGCATGAACTGAGATACCTGATCGACAGAATAGACAATGTCAGGCTGAGTGAAGGTAAGATACTGAAGCATTCCCATTATCCTGCGATATCCTGTAGGGTCCTCATACAAATCTCCATCTTGGGAATTGAGTTTTTGATGAAGTACACTGGGTGTGCTTAGAGGCTTCCAATCTATCATACCTGTCTTGCTAAGAACATCAACGGTATACTTATGTTGAGTAAGTGTCATGCCTTCAGAAGTCCTGTCAACTTCTACTCCAAGAAAGTATCGCAGCTTACCAAGATCCTTCATCTTGAATCTATGGTTCAGAAGTTCTTTAACTTGTTCAATATGTTTGTTAAAGTTACCTGTAATGATAATGTCATCAACATATATCAATAACAGGGTAACTATATCTTTGCATTTGAATATGAAGAGAGAATGGTCAAGAAGAGACCGACTAAAGCCATATTTTCAACTTCAAGCGAAAAACTGTCAAACCAAGATCGAGATGCCTACTTCAGACCATATATAGTTCTCTTTAACCTGCACACATATTCTTTAGAGTTCCCTTTTGCATATCCAGTGGGTTGCTCCATGTATACTTCCTCCTTCAGAGTTCCATGTAGAAACGCATTTTTCATATCCAGTTGGCTGAGAGTCCACTGATGCTCAACAACCAATGATAGTATGATGCAGATAGTGCCCATTTTCATGATTGGACTGAAGGTCTCATCATAGTCTTGTCCTTGCTCCTGTGTGAAGCTTTTGACAACCAGCCTAGCTTTGTATCTCTCGATAGTGCCATCTGGCTTGTATTTTATCTTATACACCCACTTTGACCCAACCACATTTCGATTGTGTAGTCTGGAAACAATATCCCAAGTGCCACATTCATGAAGAGCCTTCATTTCTTCGTTCATGAGTTCAATCCATCTCTTAGAATTTATTGCTTGATAAAATGTTGTGGGTTGATCTTCCTTGCCCAAAGAGGCTAAGAAGAGTTGAAAATCCATCGTGAAGTTCTCGTAACTAACCCACCTATCAATTGGATGTCGAGATCGGGTAGATCTTCTATGAACATGTGATTGAATGGAAACAGAAGGGGAATTCTGCTCCTGACTAGAGCTGAGAGGTATCTCCTTCTCACGTCTAGAGTAAACAATGCCTTTATACCTTTCGGGGGCCGACAATGGTTTAGAAATCACATTTTCCTGAGTTCTTTGCGCAACAGTAGATACGTTTCCCTCATCTCTTTGATTACATCCAGAAGAACAAACATCATCAATACTAGAAAAGAGATCTGAGTTCAACCAAGGATGATAGACTTCAATTTCTGGAGGAGTGTTAGCACTATGGCCAAAATTTGATTCGTCAGACACAACATTTCTGGATATTTTGATACGCTTGCTCACAGGATCATAGCATCTGTAGCCTTTGTAATCATCAGCGTACCCAACAAATCTGCACTTTAAGGCCTTATCCTGAAACTTGTGTTGCATGGAACTGTCAACATGAACATAACATACACACCCGAATACACGCAAATCATAATAGTTTGGATGCACACCATGCAAAGAGAAATAGGGTGATTTGTTTTCCTGGATGTTCATGGGCAATCGATTTATGACATAGACTGCTGTATGAAAAGCCTCTGTCCAGAAGGTAACTGAAAGATTACTATCATGCATCATGCTCATTGCACTCTCGACAATATGGCGATGCTTCCGTTCAACAATCCCATTATGTTGAGGTGTATGAGGGCAAGACACCTGCCTTCTTATTCCATTTGTCTGGAGGAAACTAATAAAGTCATTTGAAGAGAATTCACCCCCCCATCACATTGAAAATAAATGATATTCTCAGAAAATTGATTTTGAACAAAGGAATGAAAATTCCAAAATAACTTGAAGGTTTCAGATTTACTTTTCATAAAGAAGATCCATGTATATCGAGAATAGTTGTCAACAAAAATGAGATAATATCTAGTGTCAGACATTGAAGGAACTGGAGCTGGACCCCAAACATCAGAACATATAATTTCAAATGGTCTTAAAGCTCTTTTATTAATAGAATGAAATGGAAAAACATGACTCTTACACTGAAGGCAACTAGAACATTTTTTATTATCGATGCTTAAACTCAGACTTGACTTGGGAATAAGACTACTTGAAACAAGCTTATCAATAAAGCGACTACTACAATGACCTAGACGACCATGCCAAAGATTTGGCTCAATACATTAAGAAAAATTAAAAACACTATCAGAAGGAACTGAAGATGATGATGTGAGCTTCAAGATGGAGTCAACGGGCTGAACACGAGAGGAAGGATTCTCTTGGAACACATAGATATTCCCTTGACGTTTTCCTTCAGCAAACGTTTCCCTTGTGTGAAGGTCCTTAATACAAACAGAAAAAGGAATAAACTCAACTGAAGCATTAATGTCATCTACAAGCTTAGAGACAAAAACAATATTTTTCTTGATATTAGGAGCATGAATGACATTTGAAAGAGCAAGAGAAGAGTTGGACATAAGAATTACAAAATTTCCAATGTGCGATATATGGTGGTGAGACCCATCTCCAGTGACTATACTATTTCTACCAATATAAGGAACAAGATTTAGGAGCTTACCAGCATCATCAGTGACATGAGTGGCTGCACCAAAATCAACATACCAAGTGCCTTGATCATTCTGTTTGATGTTCAGTTCAGCCAAGGCAGATAATAACAGTTCTTTGACTTCTCCACTATTCTTCAATGTATTTGTTCCCTTTCTTGTCTCCAATTGCTTTCCTCTATTTTGCGGGTTAAACCAACAATTTGCCTTTATGTGCCCTCTTTTGTTGTAGAGAAAGCAGGTGGGTATTGTGCTTTGCCTTTGTAGATTAGGAGGCATACTGGGAGTAGGTAATATTCCACGAGCTTCTTGTCTTGACCTTCCCTTTCTCGAGATTTATACCTGCCACGCCCTCGACCATAATTAACTCCTTTGGCAAGAACATCGTGTGCTCCAATGGGATTGTGATTACCTTCAGAGAATCCTTTCAAAGTCATCTCATACTGTAAGAGCTTAGCACGAATATCTTCAAATGTAGGTAAGTCTGGTAAACACAGCAAGGAAGTAACCATCATATGATAATCGGGTCCAAGCCCGCTCAAAGTTTGTTGCACCATATCTTTATCACTAACCGCGCAACACACAATAGCCAACTGATCTGTGATAGTTTTCATTTTGTTTAAATACTCTATGACAGTCATGGAGTCCTTTTTCAGCATTTGAAACTCTTTATTTAAAAATAGAATTCTGGCCTGAGAAACTTGAGAATACGTTTGAACAAGACGATGCCATAACTGCATAGTTGTGCAGTCATCTGGGATTGCCGCAAGCACCTCCTGTGACAGGGTAGAAGTGATGTAGGCAACCAAAGCCTGATCTCGCTTCATCCAGGATATATATTCTGGATTTCTGACAAAAGTGATAGAAGTGTCACCCTCCCCAGTCTTGTCATCTTGTGAAATGAACTTTAGAGGAACAAAAACAGAGTCATCTAGATATCCAGAAAGGTCCTGACTTCTTATGAATGGGATGATTTGTCTTTTCCAGGTGAGAAAATTGGAGTTCAGTTTTTCAGATACAAGTTGGCTAAGAAAGTTAGAAGAAAGGCCAGATTGCGAAGTAGAAAAAGAATCCATAGGCGATTGAAGGCGAAAGCAAGACTTTGAAAGAGCAACAAATAAAAGTCAGAACCAAGATGCAGCTTCAGAGAACTCGGCTGCCTTTTTTTTTTTTGGCAGACCAACCCAAGACAGAAACTGAGTTTATGCAGTAAACTGATCTGAATAAAGATCAGTCAATGAAAAGGAAAACAGAAACACGTTATTTGAATGTAACATGTTTTTCTTTTCGAAAAATGCAAAGAGGAATAAAAAGAAAGGAAACCTGAAAAAGAAAAGAAATCTGATATTTTACTCAGATCTAAAACATACCATATTTTTCTGAAGAAAATGAGGAACAATATGGACGTGATGTGAAAAGAAAATGAAATCACGACAAATAGTATGAGATTAGATGTGAAAAGAACAAGGGGGGTGAAGAATATGCAGATTCAGAAATAGATGCAGATTCAGATTTTAAAAGAGAAAGAGATTAGATGCAGATTTTAGAGATGGGAAAAATATGCAGAAAAGGAAAGGGATATTTAAAAAAAATGTTGGCTTAGAGATTCAAGAAAAGAAAAAGTAAGAAAAGAGGAATACCTTGGAAGAAGACCTTGGAGAGGATCACGGCTCTGATACCATGTCAGAAAACGATGAGGGAGGAGAGAGAGGCTCCGATGACTGCAGAGGAAAACCCAATAGGGCCTGCGGTTCTTGCATTTCATTAAGTATACACATGTACAAAAATTAGGGTACGAAAATACTCATTACATACAATATTAAAATTACAACATGCCATTAATGAGCATGCGTTTAAATAGATAAAATGAATTGGGTCTGGATCTCAGGATCCAGACCCAGCCATGAATGACGACATGAATGACAACGTCTTTTCAATGACACAGGTACAGGGGCTTAGTAGAAGGTTGTCACACTCGACGCCATTCAAGATTTCATTTCTTTTTGTGAAAAGATGAGTAATAATTGGCAAAATTGAGTATGGAGCCTATGGGTATAAGGCAGTTGGACTGGTACATGAGGGTCTAAGAGATTCAAGCATGTTTCTAGATGATAATGATATGATTTCAAAATTTTGATGTGAGCTTCTAGTAAACATTGGTACAGTTTTTGAATTTGAGAAGATGCTGTAAAAATAATTATTCTAGCATATGTTTTAAAAAAGATACCTAATAATTAAAATATTTAGTATGTACATTTAATCAATTATTACTGCTTTATAATTTTTATAAGTCATAATATTTGCAAGTCTCAATAAAAATGGTGTCAGTGTAATATTGATACACATTAACAAAAATAACGTAATAGAAACAGATTTCTGTTAGAGATGGTGTGTTTCCCAGGTATTTGGGATGAGTTCTCCACATATATGATACTCCTATTTGTGGTTTTGGGAACAAGTTTAGTGCCAGTACCTGGTACTGGTACACTTGAAACGTGATATGTTATGGTGCACCAAGTATAAATGCAACTGAGGGATGGGCAAAAGCAATAAGAAAGAAAAAAAAGGAATGATGACAAGGGGTTCTAGTGCTCAACCTTGGCACAACAATAGTTTTTTATTATTACAACCCAAAATTGTTATAATCATCCCTCGAAATTTTAACATGCTCTATAATCTCTTCAACCTTGGCTTAACACAATTTTTTATTATTACCATTGAACACTTTTCCAAATAATAATCATCCTCAAAATTTTAATATGCCCTATAACTTATCAATTATTCTCAAATACCGTTGTAAGTTGCAAAATTTTTCATAATGCCCTATCTTTTTTCTAAAACTTCAGTACTTACCTGAACTCTTAGTCCTAAAGATTGTCACATCCTTTCTCAAAGTTACTCCGCTTTCCTGAAAATTGATAGCTTCAAAAACATCCAAAAGACCTCTTCGACATTTGTTTATCTTATACCTTTTGGAAAATCTTCTTTAAGCCTAAGAAAATAGTCGTTCAATATCTTCATCCAAAAATTCTCAAGCTTCACTTGTGCCCTCAAATATTTTAAATTACAACAAAAATTATGTGAAAACATCCTTGAATGTGCCATAATTAGAAACAAACAAGGGGGAATGGAGAATGGAAGAGAGAGTTCTGGTTCACTGAATAAAAGAGGGCTTTTCAAACACTTTTGTAACTCAAGGGACAAAAAGGATTTGGTGACGGGATCAAAATGTAATGAAATTTGCTTACTTTCCTTTTATTGAAATAACCTTCTCACTCTTGGACTTTAGGTATTTCTTGACTAATAGCCTGAATGGATTTGTTTATTGTTTCAAAGATAGAGATACTGCATGAAATTTCCTAGCATCAAATCTCTATTTTCTTAACCTCCCTTTTCGTACATGAGGTAAAGACGTTAGCAGCATCTTGTTACCTTCTCCCATGTTATTTGTCCATGATTGGCTCATCCTTTACACATAGCCACATAATACTCCTGGTATACAACTAATATCTAGGTATAATTCTAACTTTTGTACCTACTTTACACTTCTCTTGGTGAGTGTATATCATCTTGATGCTTATTTCTTGAAATGAATGGCCTCCTATTGCACTTTTTACAGCTTGAAAGCATTTAAACAGCTCTTCCATATTTTTCTTTCTTAAATAGCAATCTTCCTTGAGTTTATGCATGTATTTTTTTGGTATACAATTCTTTCTAATGCACATTTGGCCCTTACTAGCTCTTTGTTCATGAACATGTCTCATGCTGTACATTGGTGGGAAATTTTGTTTTTCAGTTGTAAGTCTGGGGCAGGAAAAGGTAGAGGATCTGATGAAAGGGAAAGGCAGGATCCTGGAGTTTGTGATTTTTTTAATTGGACTTGGTTGCAGTTGATTTAATTTCCTACCAGTTCATCATTGAATAAGCATCGGGTTTGAGGGATGTTCAGATTGGATAACAAGGTACTTGGCAAATTTATGAAGTAATTACTAAGTAGGTTTAGTTCCTCATTGAATTTCTCTAAATCAAAACCCATTCATTAGAAAATGGTTGGGCATCTTAGTTTAAGAGTTAAGCAAAACACAATCTACTATAAGCTTTGTGGTCATAAGGATCCTTCTTACTGTGGCCTCTTAGATTTCTATTTCAATTTGTAGACATTGTTTAGTTACAATTATGAACCTTGCTGGTGAGCTCTAAATATTCCAGATATATTTCTGCATTTTCCAGCAAAGAAATTTAAGCTTTTGTGCCCAGCAAAAGGAAGGTGGTTAGTCAAGTAATAATATGACCAAAATATGAAGCTTGTCATAGATTCTCAAATTACCAGTGGCATATAGAGGGGTCTTAGTATCTCTGAATCCACGAAATACTCCTTGGCTTGCTAAAGACAATAGAACTGCAGGAGCACCGAGTGATCTTAAAGTCAGGTATCTACACGCTGGACTTAACATAGGTGATCCCTATCATCAGAAAAAACAGGAAAAAATCAATATCCATGCCAATTGCATCAAATAGGATAATTATCAGCATATACAAATTACCAATAAAAAAGAAGTTTATGACAATGCTGGCACAAAAAACATAAAAGCAGAAATCCACATTGCCATTCATTGTACATCTTGGTAGATCATGTTGATCAATAACCAATATCCTATAAAGAAGGAAGATATTTATTATCCATCCGTTACTAAACAATAATACATATACCAAAAATAAATAAATCAAAGTGTTAAAACATGTTACCGATGAGATACCTCAACCAGTTAAACTTTCGTACTTTGGTAGCTCCATAAGAATTTTTTTATAAGATAAATCCTCAACTATTGTGTGTGTAGGGACAATTTTTGCAGTACTCTATTGTATTGGACTCCATAGTATAAAGTCATGGTTGTGAGCTTTTCTTTATCAATCTAACCCCACAAATGTGTTCAGTATGGTTTGTTTAATAGGAATCACAAATTGGATCGAGTATTTTTGGACATAAAAATTTGATTTTTTTCAGTCATTAAATTTTAGTTCAGTGGACAGTTGATTTTTGAAGCTTTCAAATGATGTTTACACAATAGAAACGATCCAGAACATGTTTTTAATGAATAAAGCATGTAGATCACATCCGTAGGGATTAATCTACAAAAAAAAGGCATGAAAATGTTGAGAAACTGGTTGTTTCTAACTTTCTACTATAGTACACAGTGCACACACACAAGAAAAATGAAACTAGCCTATCAAATTGGATTCATTGTGCACCAAGTGACCTGTGACCCATAACCAATGAGCTTGTTAATATATATATATATATATATATATATATATATATATATATATATATATATATTAACATATATACTTTTTTGTTATAAGTCATGCCCATCAGGGGCATTTTGGTCTTTTTCTTTTGTAATAGGTGTTGTCCTCTAGGGACAATTTTTTGCACTTTATCTTTTGTAATTTTATTTTTTGTATTTTCCCATTTAGAGTAGGGGCTCTATGGTCAAAATGACCATAGAGTTGTTGGGGCTCCAACGGTCATAAATATGACCGTTGGAGGACTCCCAAGTCCCAACAAACGACTCTATTGGGAGCCCCTCCTCTCATTTGTAATCTATAAATAGGGACCTTTGGTCTCCATTTGTTTTATGCTTTTCTCAAAGCATTGTTATCAATAAGAGCTACAGTTTTTATGTTCTTGTGTGTTCCTATTTGACTCTTTATAGTCATTAATATGCACTTTGTACTTGTGTAGTGCCTTAGTGCTCTTGTATTGTCCCTTAGTTGGACTTGTATATGTGCTTGTGCACATTGTTTTTTGTAATTCCTCACACTTCATTACATGAGCTATGACTCCATTACCATGGTCTAAAGAATCTAATCAGCTTAATGTGCATCTTTAATGTTCACAAGCTTGGCAAACGAATATTAGTTTTTGCGATCCACTTGTCTTACTAATTGTAAATGTAATAGTGCACTCACTAAACAGTAAATTGTACTTTCCAAAAACAAGGATAGTTTGAACAATAGGTCATGTGAATACTTGACACTTGAAAAAGAAAACAGTAATTGAGAAGTAAATAAACACAATATCCACGGGGCTACAAATCTTGAATAAAACCATCTATGAGATTTTTAAGGTCACAATGATAGTGTAGAAACAAATGGTCAGATCAAACATAGCAGACTTCAATCTGCTTATGCAGACTTATAAATTAAGATGTTTTCCTAAATATTAGAAAGGAAAAAGTAAGGGTAATAGGTGCCAAAAATTAGACGCTTTAGGACTTTTTCTTAATTCACATTCTTGTTATGTGGCTTGAGAATGTAAGAAATTTTTTTTATGACCATTTCTATATAATTGTCCAAAAAAATACATGGCACATTGTAATTTTTCCAAAACTCTCTCACAATAGCCTTAAAATGATACCTATTTTACTTTCTATCTATATTCTTTCAGACCTTTCCTTCCTTCAAATGGTGCTTTTTTCCACCTTTTTAACTATGGTAGCTATAGCCTTTCGTTTTTAGGCCTTTTAACATGGTAACTATATTCAAAGTCTTTATTTGTTTTACATCACTTATCTAGAGCCCGACCAATATGGATGGGCTGTTAAAACTTTGCTATTATTCACTGAGGGGGCATTTGATTGTGCAGACAGAACTATCTAAAACAGCCCTGTCTGGACACTATTGGCTGGCCAGTGGCCACATAGGTGTCCTAGACAAGCCGAGTTTTTGTATCAGGTGTTCCACTCCTTTTTTACTTTTTTCATTTTTGTCCCAGGTGTTCTGGACACCACTGCTCCCGTGGGAAGGGTAGAACACAGAGAAAAATTAAAAGCTGTCTCGCTGGACACACAGGATGCTGTGTTCAAAGCATCCCACATGTCTGATGTTTGCGTAGGGCACATGCGGCCTGGACAACAGCGACCCACAGATGCTACTGTTCATGCAATCAAATGCCTCCTAAAAGTACAATTCAAACATAGTCCAGCAAGAAAGTGTTGGTGCCTTCTTGCAGCCAGTAGCACCTTGTAAAGACAGTTTTTTCAAGAATAAATGATCTTAGTCTTAGAGTTCAGTCCATTTCACAACTTAATGCTACATGAGCAATTGATCCAAACAGCTCACAATATAAATCCAGGCACCCGAAACAACAGCAGATCATAAGAAAAGGTCAAAATTTCTCATGAGATCCCAAATGATATTGTTTTGAGTGGAAGGCCTTGAAGAGAAACAAAAAGAGTACAAAATGAAATTGTTAATTGTAAAAAGAGGGCAATAAAAGAGTTTGGATGGTGCAACACATGTAAAAACATCTACTTACAGAATGCACCCCCATGAAATTCAAGAGAGGTTTTGCACCAACAATAAGAAGAGTAGCTTGAATGATGCCCAGAATTCCACCTATGATTAAAGCAGAAGATACTGATGGCAAGCATCTTCTCTCATCTCCTGTTCTTTTGTCCGTACTGGTGATGCATGAAGTCTTGAACGCCTCTCCAAAATCTGAAAGCAATGAAGAGCACACAGAAAATAGAAAACAGCTACGAACACCAAAGTATGATTACACATATTTCCATGCTCTGTGATCCTTGTTTTAGTAAATTAGGTAAAGGTTTGTGACATACCAACTTTTGGCAATAGCTCTTTCATCTCTTCTTGTTTTTTTATTCCCTTTCCCAATTCTGAGTTACTTAATTCATCAGTTGATGCTTGACATGTGGCATCTTCTTCTGCAACAACAGACGTGGTGACACTTACGAGTGGGAAGATTGCAATCCGTGAGGCTTGATTAAACACTGCAATAGAAACTCCCACAGCAGCTAGTTCTACCGGCCCTGGTGTTTTGTGCAATATCACAGGAGAATGAGGATCATAGGCTAAAAAATGTAATAACTAGAATGTGGCAGCTTATACTATGCAGGAAACTTTTAAAAAACAGAAGAAAAAGAAGAGATTGACTAAACATAAAAAATTACAGCAAATCCTAAGAATCAACATTTTCACATGGACAAGCAACTTAGCACAAATGCACAAACATGACGACAGGCTAGTTATAGCTTCTATCAAGATCCACCCAAGGCAGATCATTTGATCTTTCAGCCCACCCTAGTGACTGCCTAGTAAAAAGTAAATTTCATGTTATCCAAACTAAAAGGAGGCGCATTTGGCATGGACACTATAGTACTTTGTAAGTACATTAGATCAATGTACTATAAAGGTGTCGTTTATTAACTGTCTCAATTTAAATACTATCAAACGCCATATATTTGAAAGAAGGGGAAAAAACTTAGATGGTGTTAGTAGGTGATTCTGCCCTCTTAGCCAACTGGACATGCATCCATTCATATGAACATGTACCATCCGCTAATGTAATGCCTGAAACATCCCTTACCTTCCCTCAAACTGCTTGACGGCAACATAGTACAACAGTCGTACTAAATTTCTAAGGTTATTTCATTCTTTCTGCATAAGAAGCCAAACATAAAAATAGCATTCCCAATTTGTTCATATAATCATGCCTCTCTATCCAAAAAAGATATGTGATTAACATACACTCACAGCAACAAATATCACCAATAATTACAATTTATCATAAAAGATGATGACTTCAAACAGATAAAAAAGAAGGGAAAGCACCATTAACATGGTATTTTAAATTTATCAGAAAAAAAAAAATTATAAGAACATTGATTACTTCAAATTTTATAAAAATGACATCATAACCTGTTTCTATAGAATACACACACGCAGATATATATAGATAGGGTAATACATCTGTGTTAAATGGGTTTTTTGGCTTTTTCAGTGTTTTTTTTGCTGTTCCGACACCATAAATGTGTTGGCATGGTTGATTTACTAGGAATCCACACCTGGATCATTGTTTTCAATGAAAAAAATGATATTTGAAGCCTCAATAATTTACAAAGATTTTATACCATTGATTTTTCGAAACTTATAAAAACCCACCCGTGTCAGAATCGAATACTTCAAGAGTTGATCCCTATAAAATCAAGTACATAGATCACATCTGTACGGTCAAAATTTAAAAACAAAAAACACATTTAGCATGCTGCATGTTTCATTTAGCATAGATGTATTACCCAATATATATATATATATATATATATATATATATATATATATATATATATATAAGTCTTTGGTGCAGATGTGCATATGGTATCAATGAGTTGAAATTCATAGGTGCAAGCTGTTTTGACCAGGGTTACCTGAAGCGCCTAGCTAAAAGGGGAAGCGCGCTTCGGAAGCGCGGAACGTCGCGCTTCCAAAGCATGGGGGGAAGCGTCCCCCTTTTTTGGGAAGCGTGCTTCCCTTTAATGGGGGACGCGCTTCCCTTTAATGGGAAGCGCGCTTCCCATCACGCTTCCCCTGTTTTTTTTTTTCAATTTTTTTGTATTTTTTATTTTTTATTTTTATTTTTTTCGCTTCCCCCTCGCTTCCGAGACGCTTCCTAGGTTGCTTCCGAGACACTTCCTAGGTCGCTTCTGAGACACTTCCCGAATCGGTCCTAAGTGGTCCCACGCTTCCCCGCTTCCTAAAATTTTGAAAGTGCCTCGCTTCCCGCTCCCGCTTCCCGTATCGCTTCCCGCTCCCGCTTCCTCAACTGACAACCATGGTTTTGACTGAATCTGACCCTGCAGATGTGTTCATCATAGTTAATTTCGGATCATATTTTTCGGAAAAAATACTTTTTTTAAGTCGTGAAAATTGGATGCATTTATGGCCATTGATTTTTTAATCAACAAAAAAACCTACACACACACCGAAATCGATCCTCACCAAATAGGCCATGTAGATCAAACCTATAAGGTTTAAAAGAGCATGCGCAATAAGATACTTCTCATTTCAACTCATAGATACCATATGCACATCCACACTGGAGACTTAGAGAGAGTGTAAAACCCGAGTAAAAACAAACAAACAAACTTGAATTCGGGTCGGATCCAGACCAGACCCGGACCCATTCGGAGGCACCGCCTCCCTCGTGCCTTCTAAAGACAACGAGGCAGGGGTTTCAAAGAAACCCCCCTCTTTCCCCTCTCGTTCTCTCTCCTCGTGGCTTTCCTCGACTCACCGTCGTCGGCAAGCACAGCCACCGACGACAGCACCGCCGGAGCCCACCCTCGCCTGCGACAGTCTCCCCTTCCCGTTGTTCCTTCCCTCTCCCAGCTGCGATCTCTCGGCTCATCGAAAGACCCTAGCGCCGGCAGCTTGCTCGAGCCTCCCTTCTGCGACCTCGTCGTTGACGCTCGCACGTCAGCGACCCTTCCTCAGGCGACCCCCTTCCAGGTACGCGCAACTTCTTCTCCCCCTTTTCTTTTCTTCTCCCCCGTTTTTCTTTCATTTTGCTAGCAGGGAGTCGCTCCCTGTGTCGGCTCGCTTTTTCGGCAGAGGCCTCCGCCCCCCTGCCTCTTGTGGATTTTTCGGCAGGGGCGGAGGCCCTGCCTCTTTCTTGTTCTCCCGGCAGGGGACAAAGCCCCTGCCTTTTGCTGTTTTTTCGGCAGGGTTTTTTGCCCCTGCCTCCTGTGGTTTTCCGGCAGGGGGCTTTGCTCCCCCTGCCCCCACTTTGCCTTGTGTTTTCCGGCAGGGGGCGAGGCTCCCCCTGCCTCCTTTGGTTTCCCAGCAAGGGGCGAAGCCTCCCTTGCATGCTTCCTGATTCCGGGCAGGGGGCAAAGCCCCCCTGCATCTCATTTGTTTCCTGGTAGGGGGCTTCACCCCTCTGCCTTGTGTTTCCCGGCAGGGGGCGAGGCTCCCCCTGCTCTCCTGTGTTTTGCCGGCAGGGGGCGAAGCCTCCCCTGCCTTCTTCCTGATTTCGGGCAGGGGGCGAAGCCCCCCTGCATCTCATTTGTTTTTTGGCAGGGGGCTTCGTCCTCCTGCCTCGATCTTGTTGCCGGCAGGGGCAAAGCCCCTGCCTTTCTCGTTTTTAGAGGAGGCTGCGCCCACTGTCCTGTTTCCTGTTGAGGCAGGTCCAACAGGGAGCCTCTTCTCCCTCCCCTGCCTTTTCTGTCCTGGCAAGCAGGGAGCATGAGCTCCCTGCCTCTGTGTCATGCTCCTTGCCTCTGTGGCTTTTTGTCGGCAAGAGTGAGGCCCCTGCCTCCTCGTAGTTCGCTGACAGCAGGTCAGCAGGGGCTCGTAGCCCCTACCCCTGTTTCTTGCTCGTAAAGCAGGTTCACCGGGGGCACGCTGCCCCTGCCTTTGCTTCCTTTACGTCAGGACAACAACAGTGCCCCTGACTTTCTACCTTTGGTTTTAGCTTGCTAAGATCGTCGCTTTTACAACTCGTACGATGGATCCCGCTCGCGCTCCGCGGCCCAAGCTGTCAATCGTTTACACTCGCAGACGGCAGCAAACTTGCAACTCTCCAAGGTAAGGGAAGATTGCACGGAGGACTTGGACAATTGAATTGAGTTCAATTAACTAAAAGGATAATTAAATAAATATATATATAAATATATATTTATACGAGTACGCAGTTAACTCAAGGACGCGGTTTCACGATCTTTGTCCTTTACTTTCTATCAGTCTTTACTTTGTCGTCGCGTTTTGCGCCCAGGCTTTGCGTTTGCACTCCTGCTCATAGTCTTTACGTTGCTGTTGCGCCTTGCGCCAAACTCTTGCTTTTGTAAATGTTTTGTTACTGCCTTGTCATTGCAAATGATGCTCAGGTTTTTACTCTTTGCATGTGCTATAAAGGCATCCTTCAGGCATTTACCGCTCTCTCTCTCTCTCTCTCTTGCGACAAGAGTTGAGTCGAGAGCTTGGCGATACATCCTCGTCTAAGGAGAGAGATACCTCGCAAGGATCCTGGCTCTTCGAGTACGCAGTCCTGCAAAGTAGACTTCAGATTTTAGGAAGCTGCGCAAAAGCATCAAAGACTGCCCAAATCGAAGTATTTAGAAGAACGTGTTTTGGCTGGTTCTGTTCGTCTATTCGGCATATCTCGGGTAACCCCGAATTGGGGCTTGAGCGAACTTCTTAGCGGGAGTTCTGTTGAGGAACTCGTATCTCGTCTATCGAGGCCAGTATCGAGTCATGCGAGGCATGTAGATACCCCGATAGCGGATGAGATTCAAGAAAATCACATGCCAGATGTTGGCACAAGCAGTTGGTTGTTTCAAAAGATAAAGAATGTCAAAAGTAAAGTTTGAGAAACATTAAATCTTTGTGAAACACTTTTGTTGAGGTTCCTATTGAGGAACCACACCTCTTCCATCCTAGAGTACTTGTAGTCGTCCAGTACACGCTAGTACTGCGATGATCAGATGAGACGGTCGTGCGACCTCAAATAGTGCTAAATGTACAATGCTATAATTACATAATGTGGTGACTGATTCGCCTTCACAGGCAAGATGCTCAAGTGGTTGAAAGACCACAGCATAGAATGGGTCGTTAGTTAAGCAACCCCTAACGCACACATTGGCTTCTTGTTGTCTGTCAAGGGAGAGGACGGAGCAGTACAAAACTCTAATGGACAGGTTGTTAACAACCACCCTACGGGCAAAGATCTAGCCTCCCCAGTCATTGGAGTTAGGGGAAAGGGGCTACAAAAGTTAGCTCAACACTTCTGCAGAAGTTGGATGCATCTGTGGCACTGCTTACCTACCTTTGGGGAATCCTCTCTCGGTTGAAAGCCATCCCCTTAGGAGCAGACTCAACTAGCTATTCGGGTTATTGAAAATACAAAGAACAACAGACGCCCAAACTAGTCTCAGTTGTTTCTACGTTTTGCTTGCGTGTACCCGCAGGCCAGTAATATCGAAACATAAGTCTGTTCACACTGGTTGATGGGTCATAAGACTTTTGTGTGTTTTGGATACATATTTTTTGTCAAGTAAAAGCTTATCGATGAAATAACGTATGACTTTGTGTGTCCCCGAGATTCTTATGATTATGATGCTTATGTTAGCATATAGGTGGATGACATGTCACACCGACAAATGATTAGTTTATACTATTTAGGTGAATAATACATCACGCCTACATAGTTTTATTGCAGAGAATTGCGTTATGATTGCCTAAGTGAATATAGCATACATGTATAACATGATTGATAAGTATCTTGAATTTGATTGAAATGTCTTGAAGATATGTGCATGAGTTACACGCTAGAAAGGTCGAATGCGATGTGCTTTGAGATAAGGATTGTGAATGCATATGATGATACAATGATCTGAATTGTCTTACATGCGTATATAACTTGAATCCTATGTAAATTTATTGAACTACATAGGAATTACATATGTTGATGTTTAGTCGATTCATATTATGTAATTTGCGTGTTCTCATGTGTATAGAACTCAAGCTTTGTTTATGCATGCTTTGAGGTCCTATTTGAGGAATGCAATGTTCTTGGTGGCAATGATACGATGCGTAGTATTATATGCTTCTGTATGATGTGATTGAAATGTCACATGATAAGAAATGTTGAAAGCATGCGATAAATGTTCATAGTTCATGGAACCTTGTTGGAAGAACGTGTGATCTTGTGTTTTGTTTTACTATGTGAAGTGATACGATGCATACTGCTGGTATACATGCTTGTGCCCATATTGGTGGTTACTGACCCCAAGAGCGGTCAATTGTTCGGAGCAGTCGATTGTATTGATGCATGTATCACTGGGCATGGTATCTGTTGAGAACCTGATCTCCAAAGGATTATCTGCGAGGGTATGTATGATCAAGATCTGGTAATCGGCTAGAGTGGTAGATTTTCTGTGAGGATGTCCACTGTCCACGAGCAGGTAGCCGTAAAGACGGTGAACTCCCGTAAGGAAGTGTATGGTCCAAGACCAGGTATACCATCTAAGGCGGTAATTTCTTGTGAGGTTGTACATTTCCCAGACCAGGTGATCCGGCGTTGATCTTGTTAATTATAATAGTGACTATCGACCCTAAGAGCAGTCATTTGTATTGATGCGTGTATCGCAATAACTTTTATTGGATATGACATTTGTTGAGGATCGGGTTCCCAAAGGATTATCTGTGAGGGTATGTATAATCAAGACCAGGTGACCCGACTAGAGCGGTAGAATCTCTGTGAGGATATATACTGTCCACGAGCGGGTAGCCGCAAAGACGGTGAACTCCTGTGAGAAAGTGTATGGTCCAAGACCAGATATACCATCTAGGGCGGTAATTCCTTGTGAGGTTGTACATTTCCAAGTTTTGGTAACCGGCTAGAGTGATAGATTCTCTGTGAGGAGGTACACTATCCACGAGCGGGTAGCCGCAAAGACGGTGAACTCCTGTGAGGAAGTGTATGGTCCAAGACCAGGTATACCATCTAGGGCGGTGATTCCTTGTGAGGTTGTACATTTTTTCGGACCTAGCGATCCGACGTGAAACTTGTGATTTTGATTACCATAAAAAGTTATGATGAGCTGTGATGATCTTCTGAGATTGATTGGGATAGCCAGTTACAAATCTATAGTTTCGGCTTTCTGTTTTAGCATGATTACATGCTGAACTCAGATGTGAGAATCAGATCTTATTGATTTTAGATCATGTTTTGGACCTTCTATGGAAGGGTGAGCTTTTCTGAGAAAGTATGACGCCTTAAGTGAGTCATAGCAGGTGACAGTTGGCCGCGTAAGGCCTAGAGAGATGAAAATAAATTAAGGTTATTCAGAACAAAGAGTTTGTTAGAAATAGTAAGAGCGACAAACGATGTCCTGATAATGATTAAATGTAGAGACCCCGTTCAAGGAACGAAAACAAGCTTGTTGCGTGGTAGTTCACAACTTACAATCAAATGAATCGTCATGCTGCGTTTGACAGTTGCACTACTTACTTGCTTTGAACTGCTTACCTGCTTCAACTGCTTACTTGTTTTGCATTGCTTACCTGTTTAACTGATCTGCTTTAAACTGCTTAGCATGCTGAATTAAATGCTCTTAATTCAGTTCCTATAGTCTCTCTTGTGCACCTGCTAGTTTTTCGCGAAACTAACTCATTCTATAGGTACATGTGATGTTTAGGTACACCACGGGCGATGACGCGATTGCAAGATGACTTCAAGACTTCTTCTTCCTGCTCTTAGCTCGCATCATGGACGTTTTTTAGTTTTGTCACGAATTTTTCTTTGGATATTCGAATTTTGTGAGTTTTGGTTCTTTTAGCTAACATGCCCAAAGTTGTCGGCTTGCCTTTCTAAATTTAACAAAAGAATAGTCTTTCGCTAATTTCATAAACAAACTCTGAAGGAAAGAGATTTTTTCTAGTCTCTTGCTTGTTTTCTGAAAGGTTCGCAAGTTTGAAATTTTGGAGCATTACAGAGAGTGTGATGAAATCATGCTAAACAGGTTTTTCGGGATTTTTTTATTTTATTTTTAAATTTTGACCATAGAGATGTGATCCACATGCTTGACTTTATAGGGAACAACTCTTAGAGAATTTAATTCTGAGCATGGGTAGGTTTTCACAAAGTTTGAAAAATCAACAACCCAAAATCTTCTTAAATTTTCGAGGCTCCAAATATCATTTTTTTTTTCATCGAAAAACATGATCTTGGTGTCGATTCATAGTAAATCAACCATTCCGAACACATGTAAGGGTCAGAATTGCAAAAAAACATTGGAAAACCCATTTATCATGTTTTCATCTCTCTCTCTCTCTCTCTCTCTCTCTATATATATATATATATATATATATATATATATATATATAAAAGAGCATGGATTTTTTGTACTATATTGCTAAAAAGGTAGTTAGGAATAAGATTCCGATGACACTTTCCCTTTGTACTAGCAAGTTGCAAGCAAACATAGCCATGTTCCTACAAACTATAGAATGCATTCTAGCATTTGTTATGAATCAAGCAAACTTAGCTTTAAAAGATTAAAGCCAGCAAAATCACAAATAACATAGACAAGGAACAAAACCTATTTGGCCAATAAATGCTGTGTCCACCAAAGAAGCAACTGGGTCAGCTGTTAAAGCCAATGCTGCAGGAAATGCAATCTGTGCTATCTCCATGCCTAGCTCATCCATCTTGAAAATAAACCTGGTAAGAAATATAAATATTGAAAAAAGCATACACAGAATAAGAAAAAACATTGATCAGTCAAAGATTCAAAACAAATGCAATGTCATCTCAAAGCTTCAGGTCAACTGCTCATAGAAAAGAAAATTCCATTGAGGTTAACATCTAAAATGGGTTAAAATGAAAAGAAGAGATCAATGATGAAAGGTTAAGGAGTTTCCAACCACAATCTTTGATGAGTTTTTCATTAGAATTTCCAGAAGACTGATCTCTAAAAGGGAAAAATCAATTAAATTTTCAAAGCAAGACAAGATGAAGAAACAGAACAATTACCGAGCATCCTCAAAGAGATCATGCAAAGGACCTTTGTTTTTCTTTTCAGGTGGGAACTTACTAGCTTCATCCGACAGAACTACCATATTTATCTGTTGCTTCATTCACACCCCAGGAGTTGCACGGTAATATAACTAAAGAACCACATCACACAACACGTATCTAAGTTGCACCAGCCCACTCATATAGCTAGTTAAGATTAGCATGTAAATATAGATCGCCAGTTAACTAAGCAGACGTCACTGAAGAGAAGAAATATATTAATAGCGACAAACCAACAGTTCCCTTGATAAGATGCTATTTTCTCTTTCAATATTAGTTTGTGTTCTAGAGAAACTCTGCGATCACCTTGTGAATATGACTGTATTCATGTATGACTCGAGAAAAACAATACAAGGCAAAGTAGTACGGTTCAACGCTGGGAAGTACTACGCAAAAAAGAATGCAATACAAGTCCAGAAACCTCCTGCCCTTCACCAGTAGACACTAATTATTTGCTCATATAGCCACAAAGACTCAAACCCGAATTCCCCAACATAGGAAGACCATGACGCAATACACATCTCTATCAACACCAAAACTCTCTTTTTCTCATAACCACATTCTGTGGTCACCCTCCTCTGAGCAACAATTTCAAGACTCAAATCCTACTATAGATACCAGCAATCAGGAAGACTCTTTCAAAACCACCTCTTCAGGAAACTACTAACAGATATTGAAAGCAAAATTCGAGTCATCGCCTTCCTCAGAGAACATGAAGTCCTGTGAGTGCCTTTAACCATATGGACTTCGAGGGCTAAACAAGGCAAGAAATGCTCACCTCTCCTTTTTCCTTAGTGCAAACCTCCACTACATAAAATTTCTACAGAAGAAAGAGAAAACCACTACGCCCAAATCTATTCCATAGGACCCACCGCTGAAGCCAAGAAAAGAACAGGAATACCGAACCAAAACATCCCCCCACCCCCCATAAGGCCACAAATGCAAATTGTAGAAGTGGGCCCCGCTAAACGATGACCAAGCCATCTATTTCTGTTAAACTACGGAAAAAAATCTAAAAAAGAAAAAAAACACATTCCGAATGCATGAGCAAACGAAAAGAGGAGTACCCACAAAACGAGTGAAGCTTACCATACCATAATCTACATAGATGCACTAGCAAATTGATTCCACGCTACCTGATCTCTCTGCTTTTTCTCACAAGGAGAAAGTTCTTTCACCTAACGGCTATATTCAAGGCAACACCCTTGCCGGTTTATCTGCCTTTTCACGAGACGGTGTGAGAGAGATAACGACAGAAACTTGGCTGAACATACAAAATAACGACCATAACAAACGCAAGAAACTCCTTGATTACGTACCTATTGGAGAAAAAGGGAGAGGAATCTGGCTGGTTGTTGCCGTAGATCACCCGATCTTCTCTGCCCCATGTTTCCCGGAAAGCGATTGAACGGAGAGATGGTGACGGGACAGGACGAAACTCGAATAAAATAAGTAAGACGAATGCACCCAACAACAATCCAGAAAGAAGGGTAAACGCCATGTTCTTGCTAAATGGTGCCTTTATTCGCTCAAAGTAAGAAAGTGAAATCGGATTTCCCCCCTTTATCTACTTTACCTCTCAAGAAAATCATCTGAAAGACGGAGGGTTTCAGTACGGGTCCAAATCGCTGAAGGTTTGGGAAAAAGGAACGTCCCTTTTTTCGGTCTTCTTCTTCTTCTTCTTCTTTTTCTTCCTTTCTTTGGCTGTTCTTCACGTTCCTGAAACCAAGGTTTGGGGAAAAGGAATCGCTAGCACTAGGGTTTCGAGAAATGAAAAAAGATTTTCGTTATGTGCCACCATCATTCTAGCGTTTTCTCCATTAATCTTGTGCACGTACCTTTCGATACAAAAACGACTGCAAGGACAATCCGTCGGGATTTCGGACGAAATCGGCCTGAAATTTTCGGAATCATTCAAGGAAATCCGGCGGTTTAACGGCATCTCAACCTTTGCTTCTCCGTTTTCATGGCTCGTTTGATCGGATAAAACGAAAAAGAAATCCATTTTTCGCGATCAAATTTCTCAGTTTCACGTAATCGAAAGGACCTAACAATAACTCAGTCCACAATTGCTCATTTGGAAACGCCAAATTCTCCCAAAATAGACGATAGCCATCTGCATCCGACAAAGAAGTTTGAGATTATGAAATCTCTTCATCAAATATGGCCAAATTTACACAAGATACAAATTCACAAATGACATAAAATCTTACTCCATCGTAATTATTTTCACGTATTTCAAACTTGATTGAGCACGATTTCTTCACAGAAACGTCTAGTAATGAGAAAAAGTTTGTGTTAGCGAGCGATGCTAATTCCCAAAAGAAAATCGGATCTAAGACACTTTCGCGCGCTTCTTCGCGATGATTTCCTGCTTTGAGCAATAAGAAGAACCAAATCTCATTTTAAGTCGGCAGGATCCAAACGAGAAATCTCCATAATTCTTCAAGTAAAAAAGAAAGAACTAAATCCACCATAAAAATCTGTTTCTGCATCATCTCAATCGATTTTTTAGCCGAGTTTTTTTTCATTCAAACAAAGAATCGCCCTAAATCTCCATTCCAAACACGATCGAGCACAATCCATGACCGAAATCTTCCGTATCCACCGTGGAAATCCGACGTCATACGCTTTCCTCACCAAATCGATCCGATTTCTCACAACAAAAAAAAAAACTCTAAAGCAAACGCATCACGAGATCTTCACCAGAACGATCGAATTCTCCCCATCGGAGATCGCTATTCCAGCATCTTCCCTGCCGTAAACCACGAGTACGTCGGAAACCCATCCGATCCACAGTCCGATCCGGCATTTCCCCGTTCTCATTCCGGAGAAATTCCGGCGACAATCGCGATTGAAGGTACAGTTTTCATCTTAGCTTGCGCGGGAAGCGAACTGAACAATTGGAGAATCCTGAACGTCAGTTTCTGGAGATCGACGGTTCAGAGTCTTGGAAGATCCGTCCCTCCGTTTTATGAAACCCGGAGTTTCCGGATCCGATCCAATGGACCCAATTAGATCCGGACACTCGTCCGTGAGGACAAATGGAGCTGAACTAGTTCTTTCTTAGATCCAAATCCATTACTTTGTTCTTCAGATATGAATATCAAATAAGATCCAAATACTCGAATCAAATTCAGACATATACGATCTGATTTTTCTTGGATCCCGATTCAGCTTGATCGTTTCTATCATAATTGTGTTCGAATCCAAATCTAACCAATCCATTTTTTCTTATTTGTCGTACTTGTAAAACCTTTCCTTTAATCGGGTCCAGCATTGTCACATAAACTCCACTGCCATCGAGTTCCGATCTAACTGATCCATTTAAGGATGCAACAAGATTTAGACTTTTCATGCTTCGGCTCTCAAATCAAATGTGTTGCAACTACTGACAAATTTATTCATATAATCTGATCAAAATCACAAACTCAACCGATTGGCAAACTACCAACCACAAAAAGAACTTTCAACAAATCAAGTGTTATTGACTCATTGTACTAGGAATGTTAACAGTTTGGATTCAGATCGGATGTGGTTAATACCAGATCCGACCAAATGGATGTCGCTTAAACGGATCTGGATGGTGAAAAGCTCATACCAAATCCTCTTTTTGCACATGCAGTCGGATTTGGATATCTATCAAATCCACACATCCTTCCAATTCGGTTGCAGAAAACCAAAACCGTATCCGCTTCCGATTATAATCGAATATGGTTTCTGTTTGACTAGATGAAGTCAGATTAGGTTAGATATCACATAAAATCCGATTCATTGACATCCCTGCAAAATGCAGTCTGTACATGCAATTAGTAGAAAACACTATTTTTTTCATCAATTATTCACATTTTTTGTAGATTTAACCCTATAGATGTGATCTATATAGTTTTGGATTATGTTTATGTACCAAAATTTTATGGCTCAAAAAAGGCATATTTTTACATGAAAAAAGAGTTGATCCAATGCTGTTTTTTCAACAAACAAACAGTGAGATTTAGATTGAGTGGGTACAACTTGTGCATATGATTTTTCAACTAAACTATACATATATAGTAGATAGTAGTAATTATATATCTTAATTTAAACCTCTAGATGTGTTTGTCATTGCTTATTTACACAAAAACATTCTTTGGATTGAACTGAATTAGCGAGAAAAACTTGAATCTTCTTATGAAGTCTAGTGTGATAAGAGGCATTGATTTTTTGGTCTCTCTAAAAACAAATATCAGCTAAAAAAATACTTAATCTAATACATGTTTGCTACTAAGTAAATTATAATAAATATACCTACATATTCAAGTTAAGCAAAAAACTACATCCTATATGAATTTTTGCAGGGTCCTAAACAACTCATGTATTTAAAAAAAAAAATCCTAGTTGTGAAGAATTTACCGAAGGCCAGGCAGCATGTTTGAGATCAAGCAAAAAATTATGGAGGACAATAAGCATGACATGAAAAAAAAAAGTATGGAGGTCTTAGGGTATGAATGGGTTTCACTTTCTTTTTATTGCTAGTTTAAGCATTGTAGTTCATGAACTCAATCATGTTTTTTGTGCTTTTTCGGTAGACCTAAAATTGTTTTCTTACCTGTATATGGAAACAATATCTTGTCACAATCATAGAAATGAAAATCTTGAACTTTCTCATGTTTCACCTGATGACAAACATGACCTAACTGTTTTTTTTTTTCATGCTCTATAGAGCATAAAAGTTGTCCACTTCAGTGAAGATAGCTTCATTTTTTTACTTTGTTACAAGATTTTATTCCCATCAAAGGAAATTAAATAATCATCCAATTAGGTATTACGAGTAAGGGTGTCAATGGATCGGGTTTACCCAGACCCGACCCCGATCAAACCCTATAGGGTCCAGGGTGACAAATAAGAAGACTCGATTAAGACCTGCATCCCGGACCTGAAGGTCCGATTAATATATGAACCTGGCTTTAGTTTGTGAAAGTTTATACCAGACTCGGGACCGACCCGAGTTTCGATTAAGATCCACAAATTTTTAATGTAAAAATGATAAAAATTATTATTTTACCGGGTATGATCTGGGTCTGGTTCATGTAGTTCTTATTGAGTCTGGGTATGGTTTCTCTTATAGTAGATCTGATTAGACCCAAGTTTGGACCCAATACCATACCCGAAAATCTGGTCTAAGTTTGGTACCACCTGGATCCGATTGACACCCCTAATTACTAGTATTGAATCTCATCATCTAAAAGTAATTTTGCTCTCATAAGCTTAGTGGAACATAAGGTACTTGCTACTTTCAATTAATATGAAAAAAAATCATCATTATCAAAGTAATTTAAATCACTTATTTTTATTGCTATTGGGGAGACTTGTAAAATGACTTTGTCATTGTGATGCTAAGGCTGGACAAGATAATACAAATATGTAATCTATAAGAAAAGTAAGTTAAGGTAGGTTCTGTTCATTCCCACAGAAATGCTTTCTTACTGAGAAAGCGATTCTAAAAGCCTGAAATCTCATGTTCTGACAGCTTGATTCGAAATCACTGCACCCCGTGATATTTCAAAGCTCATGAGTTGCCCTGAGGAATGGAATCAGAATGATTCCCATGCGAGTTGAGGCATCCGAGAGTACCCTAAGAATTCAACTTGCAGCTTGAATATTGAAATCTACATTTAAGTCCAAATCATTTTGGATCAATTGCACTGTTTGGTAGCTTTGCCAAATCCCAACTTGCCTGACCAAAATAAAAAAAAAAGGAAAAAAAAGATGGAAATCCTCTGGCATATGCATCTGCAAGCATTTGATATTGCAAGATATTGTGCTGATTGGTGAAGGCAATCTTTGAAGATGTGATGTAATTACAAAATGGCTGCTTAGTGGTACACCAAAGGTAAAAAGTGCCCAGTGTTTCTACTTTTTCTCTATCCATCTGCTTTAACTTTATATGATGATGGCAGTGATAGTGATGGTGACGGTGATGATAATGTTGATGATAATAAAAAAATAAAAAAAAGTGATGGATGATGTCATTTTTCAATAATGGTAATTACTTTATGCCAACAAAATCACAGTGCATTAAAGCACTTACTGCTGACCATGATAATGAAAGAGATGTGAGAGTGAATCAAGGTCACATTGACACGTTTGCAAGGACATAGAACAGGTCATTTTTTGTGTAATTTCTCATTAGCAATAGTCTATGATGGACATACCACCGAGGCGGTATCCTATGTGGTAAGAGGGGTCCTGTACCAAGCTGAAGGCCAGGTTCGAATCCCTCTGCCACATGGGGGCTTTAGAGATATCTGGTAGGGGGTCTACCTAACCCCAGCTGGTCTTTAAAAACAGGAAAAATAGTCTATGACACACGAACAAGCAAATTAGAGTATCCCCTCCCCCACCCTAACATCACAGACCATATACATTGGCTGGCATGCGAATGCTAAAACCCTTGAGGTTTAGTCTTGCCCACCGGGGAATACACCCAGCTTCAACCTTGCAACAAGGGACATCAACTGTGGGTTTCTAACTTGTGATGTCATCTCATGCTTGATAACATTAACAAGTCTCCCCTACCAAAAAAACTGAGCCCTAGTGAAAAAATTAGAGTATCCTTATGACATAGCTAAAAAAGCCCACCTTCATTATGCCATTTTTTCACACACACACACACACACACATATATATTTGAATGAGTAGTTTCAAAGGACACTGGCATGTCATTTTTTCATTAGTTTCTCATTAATAATAGTCTCTAAGGAATGGACCCAAGGGGTGTGGCATAGTGGGTTGGGGCCTAGACCGTTTGACAGGCAGTCTAGGTTCAAATCCCATGGGGGTCACCCCCTTGTGTAAGCTGAATCTTAGCAACTCCATGGGTCGAGGGATAATCTCTCGGAGTTTTACGCTAACATGGACAAAGACTGTAGTACGCAGGCTGAACCAACAAGGTTAGGTCTCTGCACCTAGATCAGTTTCTTCGAGTAAAAACAAGCCTCTAAGGAACATGATATAGAAGTCAATTGGAGCTCACAATGTTTTAACACATGAATGTTTTAGGAAATAAGAGAAAGAAGAAAACATTTTGAGAAATCCCACCCCTTCACACGTGGCAATGGAAAGATTTTTGGTCTTGCTGCTTGAGGTCAATGCTTGACTACATAATAATTTTTCTGGAATAAGTGGTATGAGTAGGTGATTGGATCTAAGTAATGTCATTTTGTCCTTTACATGGAACAATTGGAGGTCATTCTTATATTATTAAGAAAAAGATCACCCTTTTTTCAGGATTTTGCGTCTGTCCAAGTTGAAGTTGACAAAGGTACTTTATTCATGAGTAACTAGAATATGAGAACTGAAATATGAAAACTAAAAATGTGGGCATTTTAAAAACTCTTTTTGCAAATCCAACCACGTGGAAGTGCTTGACACGGTGAATTTGCCAGGAATCAACCATTGGATCATGTATTTTTGATGAAAAAATGTGATTTTTAAATGCTTGAATATTTATAAAGATTGAGCCATTGATTTTAAAATATTTTAAAAATCATGTTTATGCATCAAAATCAAAGAGCAGGTTCTTATAAATCCAAGCATGTAGATCACATCTGTACTGTTAGATTCAAGAGAAAAGAACAAAAAAAACCCATGAAAATAGCGATGTACACATTAGTTCTCATATTTTCAGTTCTCGTATTCTAGTGATTCCTTTATTCATCATTTTAAATGAAGAAACACCGAGCTATGTCAGATTCCCTCCTAAACTAGAAATTTTATTTGAATTTTGGTTTCAAAGTTTTCTTTTTTATTTAGCACCATTTATACTAGATGGGAAATATTACTATAAAAAAATGGCATCCAAGCAAGTTTTCTGATCCTTTTATAGCAAAAAATTAGCAGAGAAAAGATGGAAAGTCACAATAGAGGTAGCAGTGTCCATCTTTCATATGCGTGCAAGTTAGAATAAGAGCTGCATGTTGGGGTCATTTGGACCACCAACTTACTATTAACTAACTTAAGTCTTTCATTGTACCTAACCCATCCTTTCAAATGACCTTGACACATGGAAGCAAATTATCATCCCAAATTTAGTTTGGCCTGCCAAGGTTCATTAGCCAATCCTCAACATCTATCCCTCAACCCCCCCCCCCCCCCCCCCTCCCCCTCAAAAAAAAAATCACCAAAATATTTCCTTTTTGAAAAAAAAAATCTCCCCCAAACCCCAACTACTTTACCTTCCATTGTGCAAAAAACAGCACTTTTGCCCACTACCATGCCAAAGCAAATGGGTCGGATTCGGATCTAACATAATCAGATATCAGATTCAAAGGAAAGAACCCCCCAACCCACTCATATGACCCATAACCTCAGTATTATCAATTTCCATAACTACTACTATCCTTCCATTTCACCATAATAAAAATGTCAATCATTGGGAAGAAAAACTACATCTTTCATTTTTATATCTAACCACTTCCCTTTATTTAATTTTGTTTTCTTGTTTTTTCTCCTCTCTTTTAATGGTAGTCATCATCATTATAATTAAACCTTGAAGAAATGTTTATTATTTCTCCATGAGGATTGAGATTGCAATAAGTTTGTTTCTAGTTTTACTGGAAGTTATATGGAATGAAGTAAAGTGTAAAAGGTGGTTAAATGAAATAAATCGCTTAGGGATCCAAATAGGTTGGATCTAGGATGGGGGTTTTACAGCTGTTACGGATCCAACTCTCCATGTATTTAGTTGTTCCGAATCCGATCCCTTAGAATCCCTAAAAACACTTGGTGATACCAATCATACTTAGGTAGTGGGACATCATGAAGTCTTGAAGTCCTAAGGATGCATAGCTCTCCCATTCATTTTGTGGCTCAATGGCTACCAAAATTGGTATTAATTAGATGTAACCAAATGAGTCAAGTTATGCTAATCACCTTTTAAGTGGATGAGTACATTTTTGAGCTGAAAAACTGGTCAAATAGGTCCTATAGATGGATGCAGTGTGTGCACAAACACTCACAGATAGCTCATGTAAAATGACCAAAAATAAATAAACATTATAAAAAAAATGTAAATGACAGGCAACTATTATAGAAAATTGTCCAAAATAGCCAAGTAAATCTTGAATCCTTGCATAGATACACGGTGGTGATAGTGAATCATGCCATGGAGGCAGAGGTCGTGCAGACCTCTTTGGAGAAGGAGGTGCTGAACTGGATGTTCAAGTTCCGCGGAATTCAGGTGTGACTAATTTGATAAAGAAGTGCAATGTAACTACGCGCAACTTGGCTAGACTTAGTCATGTTGGTGAAGACCGAATTTGGAAAGACAAACCTCCAGATTGGACACGGATTCCTAACCCAAGTTTGCTAATTAAAAAAATAAAAAAATACAAATTACTAGATCCTTAAACATTAGTGAACACTACATGCATGAGCCTCCTAAAATTGTCCACACCCATACCTTGTGTCTATTGACACACAAAGGTTATTATACTCAGTGTGGTCTCATATGTTAGGGAGGTGCTGACTAAAGACAGTTAAACCATCTGCTTTTTGTAAGTGAAGGGCAGAAAAGGTGCAATCACATTGCATACTTTGAGTGTGCCGCTACACCAGACTATCCACCATCACTGGGTTACAGCCTGTCAGTTATGGGGCCGATAAAAGATAGAGGGTGGATTAGGTGCACTGACACACTAAAGTGGGCAATGTGATTGCACCTGATTCGCCGTCTAAGAAGTGGACACCTTTACAGCCCAAGCCCGCTTTATACACTTGGCAGCCCGAGCACTTTACCATTGCACCAAGCATGTGCTGTCGAAACATATGGCATCCAAATGATTATGGTTTGGGGTCCAACAACTACTGACGGAAGCGGATCAGGTCATGCTGAACATGAGCGTTTTTGCTCATGCCGACATCGTGGCCATCCGATTTGCATTTTAAAAGCTCAAAAGTCAACAAAACCATGTGGCATTCATCCAAAATGCAAACAGACGGCCACGATGTCGGCATGAGCAAAAACGCTCATGTTCAGCATGACCTGATCTGCTCCCACTACTGAAGGGGCAGTAAAAACTTCATGGGAGAGGGAAACATGATCCTAACCCATAAGGACCATATGGATTTGTGGCTAGAGGCTTGACTTGGCTATAATCAGTTATTGGAAAGCGTTCATGTGTCTACAAAATAAAGGTCATACTGTTAATAAACCAAGGATTACCTCCAATTGTTGAAGTACAGACTCCTACTATTGTTGGTGCTCTTCATTCACTTCTTAAGCAGTATACACTCTTCAAACTCTTCTTGGCTTCAAATTGGTTAAGCATCATTCTTATTCTTCTCTTCTTATAAGGGCTTAATTCTCATAGTGGTCCACTTTGGAAATCACGTAACAAGTATGGTGACTGCACTAAATGCAGATAAGGGATAAGATTTAATATAGATGCTTGGGGGTGTTCCTATCTCTCTCTCTCTCTCTATATATATATAGATATATATAGGGGGGGGGGGGGGAATTAAAACCTCTCTAGTGGAAACCCTCCCAAACCTTTCCAATGAATTTTTTTGTTGTTTTTTTCAAAATTCTGACTTCAGCATGATTGATTTACTATAAATTGACACTTGGATCATGAATTTTGAATAAAAAAATAGTATTTGGAGCCTCAAAAATTTACAAAAATTGTACTCTATTGATTTTGAAACTTATAAAAACCTATCAATGCATCGGAATCAAATTCTGTAAGAACTGATTTCTATAAAAACAAGCATATAGATTACATCTGTATGGTCAGAATTTTGAAAAAAAATACAAAAATCTAATAAAAAGTCCATTGAGGAGGTTTGGGAGGTTTTCATTTTCATATATATATATACCCTTTGCTAAGGTCCACACACTAGGTTCTGCAGGCTTTCTTTTTTCTTTCCCTCCTTTTCCTTGTTAGTTTAAAATAATGTGTTTGGATTGGTAGAATTGAGTGGAATCTGCATCGTGCCGCAACTGTATCCGTGTCAGAATTTAAGTGCTTTTGACAAGTGGGACCATGGATGTTCAGTGTTCAGTCAGTCCCTCGTCCAGGACTTCCAATTCTGGTGTGGATGGATGTTCTTTTAAAATCTCTGTTGAGATTTGATGTAGTTAATTTGAATTCAAAAGGAAATGGAGGTGAATCCATACCCAATATCCATTCCTAGGACCTCACCTAGCTTAGAGTGGTAATAGCATTAGTATCAGCTGTTCAAGCTTGAGTGTGCAAATAAGCCTGGATCAACCAACACTTAACAGTGTGCTTGGATCCACCTACTTATCCTGATAAAATGGGAGAAGCTGGGAAAACATATTGTGCTCCAGACCGCAATATCCCTATTTGTCTTTCGTTTCTGGATAAAGGGGGGTGGCCAAACTCCACCTTAGGAACATAACAGGCTTTGTTTGGGTCAATTATCCAAATGGTTTAGTAAGACCCTTCTAGATCCAATCAACTGGACCTGTAACAAAACTCTTTTTTTTCATGCTTTGCACAAGAAACTGCAGCCCGGGGTATGGAAACTTAGTGGCCTTCCTGGGGGGCGTAAACTCTGTGGCTAGGACCCTCACACCCCAGGGCCTATACTGGGCTTCCCCTTATGCAAAGGGTAGCGCCATTGAGATTCGAAACCCGACTGGTGGGGTGCCAGCCAAGGCCCACTCCAACTATGCTAACCCCTTGGGAATTAACAAAAACTCCATTTAAAACACGTCGTTTACACTAGAAGATGCGCTGTTCTCATTTTTCATAGAACTTGAAATCATTAAAAAACAATGATTCCATTTAGATGTATTTAATATATATACAAAATTAGTGATTTGCTGATGCCCACGCACTATGAGGTTATCCACACTTTCTTTTTTTGTTTTCACTCTTTTTCCCTGTTAGTATAAAATAGTGTGTTTGGGTTTGTAGAAGTTGAGTCAGAATTTACATGCTTTTGGCAAGTGGAATTGTGGATGTCCATGATCCAATCATTCCCTTCCGATCCAGGATATCCAATTCCGCTGTGGATGAATATCTTGTGAATCTCCGTGTGATGAGATTTTTTCCATTGGGTTAAAAAGAAATGGAGCTGAATCTATAGCCTATATCCAAATATACATGGCAAAAGTATGGGAGTGGTCCTAGAACGCAACCTCCGGTAATTAGAATGCTATTATCATTAGTATCAGCTAGGGGTGTCAATGGGTCAGGTTTGGTTCGGAGTCTGGACCAGGCAGAACCAGACTTCAACCCAATTTTTGGGTATGGTATCAGGTCTGGACTTGGGTCTAATCGGGTCCAATATAAGAGAAACCATATCCGGACCCGATTAATTGGTTGGTATCCTCGTATCAGTATGCGTATGGGGGAACCCCTGAACTCGTATCAATTGGTTGGTATCCTCAAATCTTTCACATCTTCATTGTTATTGTATACTTTCTCTGGAAATACATTCACCATGTGATCATCATTTTGCAGTTTTATAAGATTTGAGGAGGTATGCAAAACCCAATCGAAAGGAGTAGCTGAAGAAGAATGACATGGAGATTTGGAATATTGTGCTCATTCATTCCTCTAATAAGATTAATTGCTACAAATATCTGCAAAATGCAGACTAAGTGTATAGGATCTAAACTGAGACTTGGCTGCTAGGTCATTCATTATCGAGTAAAATTGGTTGATGTCAGTGTCGTGTTCATCTATCGGCGTGTAAATGTTTTGCTGTACGTAGATATCTTTATTACAAGAAATTTATCTTCAGTTGTTGCAAAGCTTATTTCTGATCTTGGTTCAGAATTTGCAATGAAATATTCCATTATTTCTTGAGAATAGAAGAAACTTTGACACCTCATAGTCTTTTGCTTACGCAGTAGAAGTATATATTGAACATTTTGATTTGAAAATAGCTTTGCAATATATGTCCAAGGTTTGTCAATTCATGCATGTTCCTAATAATGAACATTGAGATGCAGTTAAACATATCACTAGAGGAGGTGCTTATGTTCACAGGTTCAAAGAGGAGTTGTCAAATTGTAAAATCCGTACCTAGCCAAGTTAGGGGGGGGGGGGGCTCGAGCCACCAAATTCAGTTACTTCAAAATCAAAGTTCAAAAAAATGAGAAACCATCCCCAATGTTGAGGAAGTGTTACTCATTGAAGCAGGTTATATGCCCCCCCCCTCGAAGACACAGGTGCGTGCTCGGGGGTCCGAATGAGCGCTACATATATAAGCATGTGGGACTCATATCCCCGTGTGTATCGGCATCACTTAACATCAGAGTTCAGTGCGGTTGCAAAGACTTAAGTACCCTTTCCCGCCATGAAACAATGGTTCATGAAAAAGACAAAAATATCCTTCATCCAGAAAAGGGAGGATGCCATGAAATGACAGTTTGAGAAAAGGACAAAAATATCCTCCATCCAAAAAGGGAGGATGATCTTAACTCTTCAAAGTCCAAACGTTTCATTTTTGCCCTAAGCAGTAAACGACAC
Organism: Nuphar pumila; assembly: GCF_984573655.1. Classification (NCBI taxonomy): domain Eukaryota; kingdom Viridiplantae; phylum Streptophyta; class Magnoliopsida; order Nymphaeales; family Nymphaeaceae; genus Nuphar; species Nuphar pumila. The sequence continues at coordinate 91,070,172 of NC_143263.1, read as the reverse complement.
ACCATCTGCTGTAACAGAAGCCCCTTTTGACGATGCACCCTTTGCCATCGTTTGATGTCGTCAGAGCACCCTTTGCTGTCATCTGCTGCCGCCAAAGCAACCTTTATCGTCGCCTGTGCAGTGGGAGCATCATTGCGACCATCAGCTGCATCTACCTTCTGGGTGTTTCTCCTCTATTGTCGGATTACTAAAACTCTTGTCGTTTTGATGAGTTTCGTGTAAGGTTTCGTTATGTAAACAAATCGATTTGTAAATTTGAATGATAAATCTTACAATTGGTTATACTATTCATGCTAAATAACACCTATTTTCACACTGAAACAAATCGATTTGTACCTATCCACCTTTCGGGCGTCGAAAAACAGTTAACACAATTTGTTCTTATGAAGGCCAAACATTACAATGATATGTACTTATGAAGGCTAAATTTCTACAACGATTTGTATGTTAGAATGCAACAATGGTTTATGCATTTAATGCAATAGCAATTCATACGTTCGATGCAACAACGATTTATACATTTGAAGCAATAGCGATTCATAGGGAATGCATTCTATATCCTTAATTTTATATTGGTGTTTGAGGTACTAAACGAGACTAAACTTGTCTCCCTTAGCAACAAGAATATCACCCGATTTGCAATCCTTTATGTCATATCTATCCAGAATCCTTTCGATATAGCTCTTTTGCGATAATCCAAAAATACCACGAGAACAATGTCGATGTATCTGGATCCCTAATACAAAAGAGGCATCACAAAGATCTTTCATTTCAAATTTCTTTGACAGAAATATCTTGGTTTTGTGTACTATACCTACATCATTGCTGACAAGCAATATGTCATCAACATATAAAACTAGAAAAATATATTTACTCACATTGAACTTATGGTATATGCATTCATCAACCATATTCATCTCAAAACCAAATGAGAGAACAACTTGATGAAATTTGTGATACCACTGATGGGAAGCCTTCTTAAGTCCATAGATGAATTTCTTTAATTTGCAAATCATTTTTTTGGCATCGCCTGAGACAAAATATTCTGGTTGGACCATATACATTGTCTCATCAATGTTACCATTAAGGAACACAGTCTTTATATCCATCTGATGCAGCTATAAATCATAATGAGCCATAAGTGTCATTATATTCCTAAAAGAGTCTTTCGTAGAAACCAGATAGAAAGTCTCTGTAGTCAATGCCTTTCCTTTGAGTAAACTCTTTTGTAACAAGATGTAGCTTATATCTTTCCACATTACCCTTTGAATCTCTTTTAGTTTTAAATATCCATTTGCAACCAATGGGTTTCATACCTTCAGGTAATGGGACAAGATCACACATGTCATTGTCCTTCATGAATTTAATCTCCTTATGCATTACATTAATCCACTTTTCATAGTTAGAATTTTGTGTAGCTTGATGAAAGTTCATTGGATCATCTTCTCTTAGGTCAGTATTACCCTTATGTTCTTGTAGAAAGACAATATAATCAGTTGAAATTGCCCTTCTCTTCTCTCTAGTGGATTTCCTTAATGACACTTGTTTTTTTAGGTGTTTCTTGAGGTTGTTGAGTTTGTACTCCAAGAGTAAAAGCTTGATTTTGGATAGGGAGATCTAAAGCACTGCCTTAATCTAGATTTGTGGGAACAATGTTAAGAATACAAATCTGATCATTGTCAACCATAACTGTAGGAAGAGAAATTGACTCTTCTTAAAAAATAATGTATTTTACCTTATCACTTCTCCCAAACTCAGCATCCTCAAAGAAACAAGTGTTTTCCGTTTCAAAAAAAGACTTATTCATAGGGCCATAAAACTTATAGCACATGAACATTTTAGAATACCCAACAAAGTAGCAACTAACTGTTCTGGAATCCAGTTTCTTTTCATATGGCCTGTAGAGCCTAGCCTCAGCTAGACATCCCCAAATATGAAAGTGTTTCATACTAGGCTTTTTGCCTGTTCACAATTCATATGGGGTCTTGGTTACTGCTTTAGATGGTACCATGTTCAATACATAAGTTGCAATCTTTAATGTTTTTCCCCAAAGGGACTCTAGTAAGGTAGAATGAGAAATTATACTCATTACCATATCCACTACAACAAAGCAGTAGATTAGCGACGACCACATTCTGTCGCTATGCCTGTTAGCGACGGATTAGCGACGACGATATGCTTACGTCGCGAATTTTTTGACGCTAACTGGCGATAGAATAAATCTGTCGCCAGGTCCGTCGCTAAGTGCGACGGACTAACGGGCGCTATATTCTGTCGCCAATCCGCCGGTACTAAACGACGACCACGGCTTGGCGACGGATTTACGTCCGTCGCTAGATTTATATGAATAGCGACAGATGGTTCCGTCGCTAATCCGTCGCAAACACGAAAAAAAATAAAAAAAATTTATTTAAAAATTAAATACTGAGAACGGTACAATTTATATTTCTTGTACAATTTATATTTCCTGTAAATAAAAAACAAACCACACAAAAAAATTCCATATAAAAAGAATGTACAACAATTAATCGTTCCACCTTAAAATTAACAAGTTTAATTATTTACAATGCAACAATTACAATTAGGAAACATAAAAAAATAGAACTTCTTCAACACAATTCTCTAATCATCACCAAGATTTTGTGCGTCTTCTTGTTCATTGCCTTTATCTGTCCCTTCAGCTCCGCTATGCTGATTATCGCTAGCAGCCTACACAAGAAAAGAACAGTCAGTATTGATAAACAAAATATAATGAAATAAATTACACACTATATGTGATTCTATCATGTGCTCATGTGTGTTCTAAGGTAATAAAAAAACTCTATATGTGATTCTATCATGCTCATATGTGCTCTAAGGGAGACAAAAAGTTATATATGTAATTCTATCATGCTTATATGTGTGCTGAGGCAGTCAAAAAACTGAATATGTGATTATAGCATGTTCATATGTGTTCTAAGGCAGCTAGAAAAACTCTATATGTGATTCTACCATGCTGAAATGTGCTTTAAGGCAGACAAAAAGCTATATAAGTGATTCGATCATGCTCGTATGTGTGCTAAGGCAGTCAAAAAATTGAATATGTGATTATAGCATGCTCATATGTGCTCTAAGGCAGGCAAAGCAAAAAAATTTATATGTGATTCTATCATAAATGATATATGTTCTAAGGCAGTAAAAAAACTCTATATGTGATTTTGGCATGCTCATATGTGTTTTAAGGTAGTCAAAAAACTGAATATGTGATTATAACATGCTCATATGTGTTCTTAGGCAGTCAAAAAACTGAATATGTGATTATAGCATGCTCATATGTATTCTAAGGCAGTCAAAAAAACTTTATATGTGATTCTATCATGCTCATATGTGTTCTTAGGCAGTCAAAAAACTGAATATGTGACTATAGCATGCTCATATGTGCTCTAAGGCAGGCAAAAAAATTTATATGTGCTTATAGCATACTCATATGTGCTCTAAGGCAATAAAAAAAACTCTATATGTTATTATAGCATGCTCATATGTGCTCTAAGGCAATAAAAAAACTCTATATGTGATTCTATCATGCTCATATGTGCTCTAAGGCAGGCAAAAAGTTATATATGTGATTCTATCATGCTCATATGTGTGCTAAGGCAGTCAAAAAACTGAATATGTGATTATAACATGCTCATATGTGTTCTTAGGCAGTCAAAAAACTGAATATGTGATTATAACATGCTCATATGTGTTCTTAGGCAGTCAAAAAACTGAATATGTGATTATAGCATGCTCATATGTGTTCTTAGGCAGTCAAAAAAACTTTATAAGTGATTCTATCATGCTCATATGTGTTCTTAGGCAGTCAAAAAACAGAATATGTGATTATAGCATGCTCATATGTGCTCTAAGGCAGGCAAAAAAATTTATATGTGATTATAGCATACTCATATGTGCTCTAAGGCAATAAAAAAACTCTATATGTTATTATAGCATGCTCATATGTGCTCTAAGGCAATAAAAAAACTCTATATGTGATTCTATCATGCTCATATGTGCTCTAAGGCAGGCAAAAAGTTATATATGTGATTCTATCATACTCATATGTGTGCTAAGGCAGTCAAAAAACTGAATATGTGATTATACCTGAGAGGGACCTGCAATCGAAGATCCCCTGTTCAGCACAAGATTGTTGATCTCATCTCGGAGAAAGGAGCTAACGATGTCATGGAAGTAGTCATCCAATGTGTCCTTAATGATCTGGCGTACATCATCACCGGAAAGAATAGGCTGTTGCTTGGAGCTTATGTCGGCGAAAGTAGCCTTTGAGCCGTAACTGGAAGAAGCAATAACTGGTGAAGTGTTCAGATTACTCCCAAACCCGAACATGCGACCTTTTTTGGTGTTATACAATAACAAGAATTTTGATGCATGCATTGATAACTTAATATTTTCATGTGCAAACCATTAATGACACGATACAATCATTTAAAACATGCTTTCATTATACAATTTCACATGGAAGTCATAATAAAATTGAAAGTAACTACATGCAAGCATGTATACAATTACATCAAACATTGCAATACATCGTAATCATTCATATCAAACAAATGACAAACATATACCTGTAGCAAACACACTTCAATATCTCACTAACTACTACCATGCCTAGCATGGACTCCATACTCCAAAAATAAGAACACTTCAATATTCATACATTAAAATCATGCTCAGCATGATCTCTGAACTCCAACAAAGCAACCCTAAAAATCAACAACTAAGTGAGTGTGTGAACAATAAAGTGTTACATCTACTAAATTAAATAACATGTGATACGCTTGCATCACTTACTCACCACGGGTATTTACTCGATTTGCATTGTTTTTGACACTTACTTACCACAGGTGGCTGAGCACGAGCTGATTCCGTTGAAAAATCTGCACAAAAAAACACTTTCAAAATGAAGTCACTACGAAATAATAATAAAAAAAACTGTTCTGGCAAGGGGTCGACTCCCCTGCTGTTTCGGCAGAGAGTCGACCCCTTACAGAACATAGGAGGTTAACCCCCTTACGGAACATAGGGGGTTAACTGACCCCTTGTTCGGGCAGGGGGTCGACCCCCAGCCTTTCCGCCAGTGAGTCGACCCCCTGCCGGAACAACAGGGGGTCACCCCCCTGCCTGAGCAGGCAGAGGGTTGACCCCCTGCCTGTTCCGGCAGGGGGTTAACCCCCTGCCTGTTCCGGCAAGGAGTTACCCCCCTGCTGTTCCGGCAGGGGGTTAACCCCCTGCCTTTCCGGCAAGGAGTTAACCCCCTGCTGTTCCGGCAAGGGGTTTAACCCCTGCCGGAAAGACAGGGGGGCCCTGCCGGAAATGGCAGGGGGTTGACCCCCTGCCGAAAAACGCAGGGGGTTAACCCCCTGCCAGAAAACGCAGGGGGGTAACCCCCGCATTTTCTGGCAGGGGGTCGACCCCCTGCCGGAAAACGCGGGGGGGGGGGGGGGGGGGGGCGTCCTTTACCTTCCTCCGGGCGGCGGGGCCTGCAGACGGTGGGACCGGCGAACGACGAGAGTGCGAACGGCGAACGGCGGGAGCAGCGAAAGAAGAAAAGGAAAATCTGTCTGGGATTAGGGTTATTCGAAACTTAGCGACGAAATTAATTCCGTCGCTAAGCCCACGTAAATCAAATTTATGAAACCCGCGATGGACTGCTCTCCGTCGCCACGTCCGTCGCTAAATAGCGACGGACTTGAGTTTGTCGCAATAGTCGTCGACAAATCGTGCGACCGTAACGACCAAATAGTATGTCACAAACTCCGTCGCTAAATAGCGACGAACTGGGCGACAGACCATAGTCCGTCGCTGGTTTCGTGTGCTTCATTGATTATTGCGACAGATGTTTGTCGCTCGGTAATCCGTCGCTAACGAGCGACGAAAATATTCCGTCGCTAACAACGTGTTTTCTTGTAGTGATCCTTAAGGGTCTTGTTTCATCTCTCAACAACACCATTCATACTAGAAGTGTCTAGCATGGTATACTGAGGGATGATCCCACATTCCTCTAAAAATTTAGCAAAGAACCCTCGACATTGTTCACCTGATCCATCGTATCTACCATAGTACTCACAACCACGGTTAGATCTGATGGCCTTAATTCTTTTGCAAAGTTGGTTTTCAACTCCAGCCTTAAAAGATTTAAACACATCAAGGGACTGAGACTTTTCATGAATTAAATATAAGTACCCATAACGAGAACAGTCATTTATGAACGTAATAAAATATTGTTGACTATTCCAAGAAGCCATAGGGAATGACCCACAAATATCTGTATGAATTAGTTCTAAGACGTCTGTTATTCTTTTGGCACCTAATTTCTTAATGTTTATTCATTTCTCTTTTATACACTCAACACAAACCTGATAGTCAGTGAAATCAAGAATCTCATTCGACAGAAGTCTTTCAATTCTTTGTTTAAAAATATAACCTAAGTGCTTATGTCATAAAAAAACAAAATTATCATTTGTTAATTTTTGTTTTGTACCACGAGAACTTAAGTGTAAGGTTTCATTATATGAGACAACAATATTAAACAAATAAAGGTTATCAACCACAGATAAAGAATCAGTCTCAATAAGATTTGAATTAAAAAATAATTTAAAATCATTATTTCTAAATAAACAAGAATAACTATATTTGTCTAAAGTGAAAATATAAACCAAATTATGCCTAAAAGATGACACAATAAATGTTTCTTTCAAATCTAAGTAATTTTCAGTCTTTAAAAGTAACCTAAATGTTCATATTGCCTCGACTTGAACTGATTTTTCATCGCCCACATAAATGAATCGTTCAACATCAATTGGCGATCAGCAAGTTAAGCAACCTTGCATAGACACACTTATGTAAGTGGTAGCACCAGAATCCATCCACCAAGTATGTTCAGGCACATAAGTTAAATTAACTTCAGAATAAACCAAAGTAAGGAGCATACATTTCTTCTCATGCCAAGCATGATACTTGGTACAATCCTTCTTCATATGACCCTCCCCTTTGCAAAAGAAACAACTAGACTTTGGGTCATGATACCTTTTATGTTTCTTCTGCGATTGAGGGTCTACTACAACTTCTTCAATCCTTTTTTTTTTCTTAAACTTGTCCTTAGAGACTACTGCCAAATGAGCACTTGTTATCTTCTCTTACTTCATCCTATCCTCTTTTTGCACGCAGTGAGAAATGAGCGCATTAAGAGTTTATTTATTTATCTTGCAGTTATAACCTTAAACTGACTATATTGTGCATGAAGGAATATCAAAACTAAGTGAATGAGCAACTTCTCAGACAACTCTAACTTTAGTGCCTTTAGTTTTGAAGCAAGATGAGATATTTTTATAATGTACTCCCTAATGTTTTCTTTTCATTTATACTTTATCGAAACAAGACTCAAAAGAAGAGTGATTGTCTCAGCTTTTTCGTTTTTAGCAAAATATTTTTTTTATTTTTTTAAAAAACTTTTTGGCATTTACCTCTTCGAACATAGTGCCCCTGAAAGATTCAAGAATTGTACATTTCATGATCATGAGACTCATGCGATTGAATCGATCCCACCGCTCGGAGTTCCTTTTATCCTCAGTGAAACTCCTATCCGTAAGAGCAAGTGGTTGATCCTCTCGTAGTGTAAGATCCAAATTTATACATCCGAGAACAATCATAACATTCTCTTTTTAGTTTTTTGAAATTAGAACCACTCAAAACAGGGATGAAATTAATGTTTGCAGATATCGAAGAAGCAAAAATATTAACTTAATTAAGAACAAACAATATCACAATTAACATACATTTTCACATGCATTAACATAAAACAACATATTTAAACTGTGGTGAACCCCATCATAAGATACCCAACACAACATTGATATTTAGTCTTTGGACAAAAATGTTAACTTGTAAGTGGTACTCTCAAAATAATAATCAAACATGGACAATTAGTCCTGTCAAACAATGAGCTTTTCTTTAGACCGACTCGTTATTCACATGAAAAACAGTACAATTGTCTTATATTTATTACTAACAAATTATATATTTGGGTTCAACCAAGTAGTAATATTCCTTTGGGATGATCATTATTTGCATAAACCACAAACATATAAACATCAAATATTCCAAACAACGTATCTACACAATAGAGGTTACTTTGACAATATATTGATTCAATTAATTCAATTTAGAATATTGAACCCTTAATTCTGAAAAGAATATCATGGTTCAAATACGTAAATACATGCATATGAACAAAAGAAAACACAATCATAATTTGTATAGGGCCGAAAAAGAATATCCGAAAATAACCCTCCAAAGGGACCCTTAATGCATACCAAATAGCCTTGTAAACAAAGTCCTCATACTTTTTTTTTCCAGGGCTTGTGCATGGGTACGGCCCATTGGATCGGGTTGGACCCACCTGCGGGTCAAAATTGGTCTGACCCGGTTCAGGTCAGACAAAACATCGCTACAAGCAGGTGCAGACCTGTGCTATTGGGTTGGGTCCAACCAGGCCCGACTCTCACAGTGGTGCCGCCCGACTCGGTTCAGCCCCATAATCGAATGGGACTGAACCGGGTTGGCAGGCCCCACCTCACCCCCGAATGCTACTTGAGTCAGTCTGACCCTTATGACTGGGTGTCGAACCAGCTCGGGTGGCTAGTGAGGTCAAAACCTGGTAGAAAACTGGGCTGAACCGATCTGGTTCTGTTGGTTGAACACCAAACTGAAACCAGACCAAATGGTCGAATCAATCCAGCCGAATGAACCAGTTGTGTGCTGATTCGGCCTGGGTCGTCGGTATAACAAAAGGTCGAACCGACCTTGCCCACCATATGGCCAAACCAAGCACTGACCGCTGTCAGCCCTAAGTCACCCGGCAACAGTGGGTGGGGCGAACCGATTGCATCATCGCCATCGCCGGACGTAGCTGGCCCTAGACACCGGACGACGACTGGGCGAACAAAATGCCTCATCCGCTGGCAGCCTACATTCAATCACCCACCGATGGCTGGGGCAAATCGAGAGCCCAATCACCATCGTCGGGTGCCATTCGGCGTCCGGTGTGGGTGATAAGTCAGGGGGCCTACCGGCACCCCCCACCCCGGTCGCTTGAGAGGATGGAAGGGTCGAACGACCCTTCCTGTAATCGAAATCGAAACCCGGGGGGGGGGGGGGGGGCTGGGCAATCAGAATGCCCAGACCACCATCGCCGAGCATCGATCGACGTCCGACGAGGGTGATCAGGCGGTGGCCCAGTCGGCACCTGCCCCGGTCTCTTGAAATGTGAAAGGGCCGATCGGTCCTTCCTCTGACCAAAACTGAAACGAGAAGGGGTTGATCGGCCCCTCCACCATCTGGATCTTCGGCCCTCCTCCGTCAGCGTCCAGACAAAAAACCAAAGAACCGAAGGGCCCGAGCCTCACCGAAATGACAAAAGGGTCGGGAGGACCCTCCTGTCCTCCCTCTACCTCAAAAACTATGCAGGCACCTGCCGATGCCTGCGCTAAGGGCCAAACGGTGTCCGATAAGCTGTTGAACGCCAGTCCCATCAGTCCTCCAACGATGTCATTGACTGCGATAAACAAATTTTTTTTAATTATTAACCCCTAATGTCGGCAGTCGAAAAAGGAAAAGACCAAATTTGATGAGATTTCAGCGACCCAACAAAAAACATACAATGACAAAATCATATTTCAATGATTCAACAAGAACAAATCACTTTGATGCCAATTATTGAATCTTGAATCCAACAAAAAACTAAATAAATCGTTAATCTTGTTCATGCTAAATTGTTGAAAGTAAAAAAAAAAACCAAATCTTGATGCGAAAGCGTACCTAAATTCATTGGCGCTTTGGTAGATCGTTGATGGGTATGATCATTCAAAACCTGTATATATAGCCCTTTTCTTTTTCTCTAAACCTAATAAGAGAGACTCCTGTTGATGATGTGAGTCTAAAAAGAGAGCGACTATATAAGGTTTGAGGACCATAACCTAATTGTAACCACTTGTGAGTCTTTTTTCAATATAGCTCATCATAAAATAAAAAAATAACATATAAGAGCATAAGATTTCTCTTCACATAAAAAGGACCATACCATATGAGCGTAGCCCAACTGAATCAAATCACATAAAGTGAACCTAAACCACCGGTAATTTGAGATTTGTCATATGTAAGTCTACACAATTTTTTCTAACATAAAGTTCACTTATTAATGAACTGGTACGTGTTGGGCTAACCCCACCTTGCCTTTTGGAGAAAAAAAATAGTAAATTTGATTTTGGACACATATAGAAGGGAATAAATGCTACTATTACCTTAGATTCCTTAAATGCTTCCTTTCTCCTTAGCAACTCTTGTAAAGCAGTTTGACCAAGCTCCAACAAAAATATTTAATTCCTACCGCAACTACTAGCTCTCAATAAAAAAAGTTATATTTGGGGCATTCAAAGATCTAAAATCCACAGATATGAGATTCACTGACTGAAAGAACTGGTCTACAGTAAAGAACTCCTGTATAGGGTTGGTAATCAAGCCAAACAAATTAAGCTCAGCTAGCGTCATTCAAATTCGAGCTTGTGATGCATAAACTTTTTAACAAGTCTAAGGGCATGTTTGTGTAACGCGGAAGGGCACTCCACACTGCAATCCATGCGAAGTGTGCTTTCGTGGTAATGAAATCGAACCACCCCCTACGGGAATGGTTTCCGCAGAAATTGGGGGGTTCAACGTCAAAAAGCACTGCAAGGATGGCCACTGCTTTCTCTTTCCAAAAGCTTCAGATGGACCTTTCCTTAATCTCCATAGATTTAAGCATTTGAAGACACAAAGAGACGAGAGCCCCACACTCGGAATAATCAAGCAGGATAGCAGCCAAAAACACGATTAAAAAAAAACTCTAGACAAGCACTGTTGCAGTAAAAAACTAGGACTTTGGAAAATTAATGCTGTTAGAATTAACATTGGCAAAGGATAATGCAACCCTTGTTTGACTCAGGGTAAGCTTGATCCTGATCTGTCTGGCTTGGGCTTTCACAACCCTCACTGAGTGCCCAAGAACCAAACAAGATCAGTCTTTCAATGGATTATGTGTACACAAGATCCCATAGCTAATATGCCAATCGAATTTCATCTCAAAGAATCAGAAGATATAAACATTAACAAGTTCTAATATCACCAAATCGTCAAAAAAATAATACACCAACTCCAAAAGACGGAAAAATAAATGATCAAAATGGCTGTGAATTTCAGCATCCACCAAATTTACCGGCAAAAAGCATTTCCATCATGTATGCCTACATTGAACAAAGGGGTATACTATTGCTTCAAAATTTCAGGCACATGCTGCCGATAACAAAAACCTTGCACCCTTCTGTCCCCCATACACCTAAATTATAGTATGAATAGGGGAATGCACTATAAAATCAGAATGTGTATGCGTCAAGGACATGCTAGGACTGAGGCAAAATAATCAGCAGATTATTTTTTTCTAATGGCTCAAGTAACCAACCTAAAATCGGATTCTCAGAAGGTCATCTACCACAATCCAATTGTTTTCCACCAAAAACCACCAATACCGAGCCATATGGCTATGTTGACAACTGAGATGATGAAGCCATAGCCCCACCATGTTGCCAACGGCACGTAGTTTGCACCATAAAAAACTGGGGCCGAGCCAATACCATAGTGTGTGAGACCTCCCATGATGTTGGAGAGGAACGAAAGCACCATGGCACCCAAAATTGGTGGGGTGCCGAGTGCAGTGGCCACAGACAGGAACGCTGTCAACATTGCACCTATATGAGCAGCACCACTGGCAAAGAAATAGTGTGAATAGAAGTAAAGGAGAACCAAGATCCCAAACGAGAGCTGCCAAGACAGACCCAGTCCACCAACAAACTGCAAGATTTAAAAGTTTACAGTTAGGTGAACACGAACAAAAATGCTAAGCTTGTCACCAATGAAAGGTCTTTTTCATTTTCTATCGAGAGAAAATGATATAGTTACTAGTCAACACAGATTTCAAGCGTTGTTTCTTGACATGTGCAATTCTGTCCATGCAAGGAACAAAAGAAATCTTGAAAAGAACATGTTTACATCAACAAAAGGGCAAATGGCCGTATTTGTAAACAGAAGGTTGAACTAAAGAATAGGACAAAGAACAGGTTATACCATGAGCCACCTAAATACAGTTAAAGTTGCTGTAAGTCATCCAAATTACCAACCAGAACCAGATCACTCACAATCGTAGCCACCAAATATGTTGATATTTTGAATTCATCATGCTGTTAAAATACATGTAATTCATATATATATATGTTTATATACATATATATATATATATATATATATATATATGTATTATCTAAAATACCCAATAGGGGTATTTTAGTCATTTCACAAGTACCCAATAGGGGTACTTGTTTTTTTTCATTTCTTTTTTGTAAATTCTTTTTTCATTTTTATTTTTTATTTTTTATTTTTTTGTATTTTTGCCCACCTAAAAGGGGCCCCACCATGGAGTCGATGGGGCCCCCAACGACTCCATGGGAGCCCCTAGGTGGCTCTTCTTTTAAGGCCATAAGGACACCCCTCCTCTCCTTCTTTTGTGTATAAATAGGGGTGAACCCCTCTTGTATTCTTTACTCTTGAGAGCTCTCTCTCTTTTCAATAAGAGACATTTATATTTTTATGTTGTGTTGTCTCTTGTGGGTTTGGGTGTTAGCCCCTTTGTTTGTTCATTAGTGGATGTTGTAAGTGCTTAACGCACTCTTTGCTTTTCCGCATATTTCATTACACATGCTCTAGTTTTTTTTTATGGTGAAGTTCCAAGATATCACAATATATTAGAAAATCCAAAATAAAAAAGATTATGTTCATGCATTAGTTTTTTTTAACGGTGAACCTCCAAGATATCACAATATATTAGAAAATCCAAAATAAAAAAGATTTTGTTAATATCATGATATTATCACTATATTTTTCAAGAAGTTCCATCATTATTTTGGTTTTCTTAGCTATTCATTAGTACCTTTAAAATCTGTACAATTTTAAATACTCCTTTGAGAAGCTATCAAACGATATTATCACAAGACTGATATTGGTGACTATGATCACGACACAAAGGTCGGACGGTAAGTTGTGAAGTAGGTTTACCCCCATCCTTTTTGCCATTTCAACCTACAATTATTTTATATCACTAATTCAATGTATAAGGTGCTCAATGCTGATGATTGTCCAACATCGACAAAAGAAAGAACAAAATAGAAGTTATAACACAACATGCCATGATGAGAAAAAAGACTGACCTTAACAACTGTTTGGCTGAACCAAGATATGAGACCATATTTGTTGAGATATCCAGCCATTGCAATAAGGGCAGCAAACCACGTCAGTGTGTCCCAGGCTACAGCCTCAGCCAAGCACTCCTTCCATGTCACCACTCCTGTGGTAAGGAGCACAGAGAGTCCAAGAATGGCAGCTGTAACAGCATCCACATTCAAGATTCCTCCAAATACCCAGAGACCTACCTGTACAGAAACATCACATAAAAAATTGTTACCTAAAAACAAGAGTAAATAAGTAATTAAATAAGGGAAGGGGGGCCGTCCAACCAAAGGGAGGTCCAAAATCTACAACCATGAACCAACAACAATCGGACGGCTCCCCTTCTCCAATGCTTGAGCATCTCATCGAACAGACCTCATATATTTGTTCTTTATAAATTATTTAGTAAGAAATGTGCTTTACACACTCTATGACCTATGTCACATGGGTGCGGGGATTCGGCACTTCCAAAAAACCCGGGTGCGGGGGTGCGGCAGGGGCAAAAAAAAAAAAAAAAAAAAAATATATATATATATATATATATATATATATATATATATATATATATATATATATATATATATATATATATAAAGGGGTTCCCCCCGGCGTGGGTCCCGCTGCGCAGTCAGCGGGCGGGGGCCGCCCCTAGCGGGGGGTTATAGGGGGGCAGCGCCCCCCCCCCCCCCCCCCCCGCATTTTTTTTAAAATTCCGCAGCCCATTTTATAGGGCAATTTTTTCTTTTTAAAAAACAAAAAAAGGACCAAAAATGACCCTGGGTGCGGTCAACGCACCCAGAGTCGGGTTGACCGCACCCGGTGCCGCACCCGCACCCGGTGCCGCACCCACACCCGCGTCGAGTCGTGTCGACGCGGGGTGCGGCACCCTTCTAGCCGAGTCCCTGTGACATAGTCTATGACATATAGACAAGTTTTTTTAAACGTGAAAAATTGACAGCTCACAATGCATTTAAAACTTTACAATACAAAGTATTGTAGGCTGTTGATTCTTAGCGCTTTCAAAAATGCATCTAAACATAAAAAATTGATAATCCAAAACATGTCGCTCACTAAATAAATGATAAAAATCCAATATGTAAAGTCCGACGATTGATGAAAAACTCGATCATAGAGAAATTGGTTGTAGATTTTGGACTTTCCTTTGGTTGGACGGTCCCCCTTCCCATTAAATAATGCATGCATCTGACTCATCCATAATTCTATTCTAAACCAGGTTGAGCAATAAACAATACAGCTTGGACTCTTAACAAGTACCAAGTTCCTCAAGTGGGACTATTGACTCAAGAGTCCTTTCTCCAAACCTTCAAAAAGATATTTTTAAGAAATTTTTTGGATCAAACACTAGTTTCTGAATTTAGGGTTTTCTGCCTTTACAATGTACAGCCTACTGTATTTTGCTCTTGTCTTTGCATTATTATTTGTTCTCTACTTGCAATCTACAACTTGTAAGTTATGGAACCATTGACAGATGTATCTAGTTTTTCAATTTGAATTACACTATGTTCATTAAATTTTTATCATGGGAATTTTTCAAAAAGCACCAAACCTTTTTGGAAATAATAAAAAAAAATTCAAAACTGTCAAGAAAACACCTAATTTCTTTTCACTATTTGTCCTTAACTTTGTTTATCAGAACACCAAGTTGATTTAAGAACAGATTGCCCTCAAACTCTCTCTTTTTGTTAACCTTTCCCATCTTAAACCCAAAATCCATCATTTTTTCTTTCCCTCCTCACCCTCCATGAACAATCTTCTGTAGCTTTGGCGGCATTGGCAGGAAAAGAGATTGTGATGATTGTATCTTTGTTGAAAAATGGGCAACAGAAGCAAAAAGTGCAATGGTGATACAGGCTGGATAAGAAGACCAGAAGGTGCAGAATATCAAATGGGTGACAGAATCAAGAAACTGGCAGGGAAGATGATCAGCAGGTGCAGCAAGGTGGGGTCAAGCAAGAAGCAGTTTGGTGGTCAACTCAGGGGGGGCCAATGTGGCCAGAAGATGGTCGGTAAGCAAGGATTGTAGATTCAAGCTCAGTGGGTTCATCATATCTTTTTTTCTCACCACCCACGATCAATGCAATTTTAAACCTTACTAGTAGCATACAACCAAAATGTTCATATCCTCGAGAAAAATCAAACACACAAGCCCAGAAATCTCATAGACATCATCTTCTCACATTCATTGATTTATCACAGGGGAAAACAGTTTTCCAAATCCTCTCTATGCATAAACAATTTCACAAACTGTAGAGCCACACATAGACATGAAAGTCAAAACCATGTTTCACTAACCCACAAGCAGAGATGAGCTCTTCAAGTGCAAATGAACGACAAGTTTCAAGAGACAACCCAATTTCTCTTTCAATAAAAAATATGAATTTTATGCATTTTTTAAACAAGGAAAACTCCTCTTTGCATGATCACAGACCACAATAGGCAGTTTTTTAGAGGAGGTCAGATCTAATTCATATAAAAATCAATACTTTCTCTCAAATATAATAGAATCTCACACGAGGATTGACCACCATGAAAAGAACGGTAACAATGGTGAACACCATTAAACTTTGGATGGACAACAAATGATCATTTATCACTACCACCATGAATTAATTGGCAAAATAATAGCGTAATTGATCAATTAAGCACATAGACCATACCGTGATCAGTAGAGTGACGCTCATGATGATCTCATTTTTAGTCATCGGCCCCATCTTTTCCAGATTCTCCCTAGCAAGTTTTGGTGCATCCGGGCTGCTCTTCACGGTCGGTGGGTAGATCAGATACAGCAAAAGCGGAATCACAATCAGGGAAACCAACCCAGGCACGATCGCGGCCAGAGCCCACTCCGTCCACCCGATCGTGTGCCCGGTTGCCCCAGCGACAAGGTTCACGCTCAACGGGTTCGCAGCCATCCCCGTCAAGAACATCGCCGACGAGATCACTGACGTCTGGAAGCAAGTGAGCATCAACCACGATCCGAGACGCCTCTCCGTCCCATCCCCCACATTGCTACCGCAGGCCACGCACAGAGCCTTAACGAGAGGAAGGAAGATCCCGCCAGCACGCGCTGAGACCGACGGGATCGCCGGCGCGAGCAACGCCTCGCTGAAGACCAGGCTGTACCCCAGCCCGAGAGACGAGCTTCCGAAGAGGGAAACAAACTGGTAAGCGATCCGGTTGCCGAGCCCGGTCTTGATGAACCCCCGGGCGAAGAAGAAGGCGAGGGCGATGAGCCAGGGAATGGGATCGCCGAACGCCGAGAAGGCGCCGGCGAAGGTCAGAGTCTTGGTGAGCACGGAAGCGCCGAGGCCCATGAGGGCTACGGCACCGAGCGGGAGAGGCTGCGTGATGATGCCGACGATGGTGGCGAGGAAGATGGCGAGGAGCTGCCAGGCGTTCCTGGCGACCCCGGCAGGCCGGGGAACGAACCACAGGATGACTCCGGCGGCGATCGAAGCGACCAGGGGCTTGAGTGCCGCGCCTCGCCAGGGTTCCGGCGGAGGCGAAGAGACGACGGCCGGTGAGGACGATGCGGCCGCCCTCGGCACGAAAGAGGGCGTTCTGATCGCGCAGGGAGGCAGATGCGGGCACAGAAGCCCCTTCGAATTGGGGCAAGGAGGGATCTGGAAGCTCCCGGGGGAAGATCTGAGATTGAGATGCAATCTGGGGGAGGAATGGAGGGATTTGGGGTGGGATCTGGGGGAGATGGTAGAGCGGGATCTGCAGGAAGAGAGAGAGGGAAACCCTAGGGCGCACGGCGAAGCGAGGGACGCCATTTCGATGCCCTCAGAGAGAGAGAAGGGGGGGAAGCGATTCTCCCTCCCTCTTCCTCACAGAGGGACTGGCACAGAGAGAGAGAGAGAGAGAGAGAGAGAGAGAGAGGAATGAGAGGTGGGGGAGGGGCTATTCATATTTGACAGGGGTGAGGAATGTGCGTTACCTGGGGTGCGGGGGTGAGAGTATCTTGACCGTTGGATTGTGATCGGACGGTGGACATACGGGAGAACAAAAGTTTTATGCTTCCTTCCCAGTGCTCTCGAATGATTGGTACGCCTAGGAAAACTCGCGACTCGAAGGTTTCGAGTGAAGGGTAGGGAAACAATTAAAATTTTTGTTTAAGGGTACAATTGGGCTATTGATGGAAATTTCTGTTGTAACAAGCTTTTAGCAAGTAAAAGCTCAGGCAACGGTGTTCGAATTTTTCAAAAAAAACCTATGTAGACGTTAATGCCCCTAACCAATTGATCATTTCCTATTCTTCTGAAAAGTAGTTGCCTCACTACCTGACTCACCTGCAACACGCAATTTTAAAGGTGTCAAGTTTGGTTCAAAATCAGGTAGAATCAGACCTCGTGATTTAATACGATGGTATCGGGTTTGGACTCAGGTTTAATTGGACCTATTACAAGAGAAACCATACCTGCGCCAAAAGGGGTGGCAAAATCTGGCACGACCCGCCAACCCGTTTCTTAGGCGGGTTCGAGTTTGGCTTAAATGAGTTCGTGTCGTAAATGGGTCGATCCGCCTAACCCTGGTTGGGTTCGGGGATTGCCAACCCATACCATTTTTCTATAAAATATATTTTTTTCTTTCAAGTTAAAAAATTGTAGATCTTAATCGAAATTCGGGTCGAGATCCCAAGGAGAATCATCGTTCCACGTGTCAACCAAAACAACCAAAGATTCCTTTTACAAACTCGTCATTTTATCAACATATCAGTTTATTTTCTCTTCATTTTTTTGGGTGTCATGGCAGCTACTGCTATCATGTTCAGATTCTCCATCAATCAAACCCGCACTTGCTGACATATGATAAAATGCCAAAAGAAACATTTCGTTATGAGACAATGATTCTTCCTTGTGGACAATGTCAGCCGGAGGAAATCCCACGATAAATTAAAAAAATTTGATATTTTGAAAAAATAATAAAAATCATGGCATATCCATTAAGGGCTTAAAAGCAAAGGCTCCTGTCGGTGCTTCCAACACGTGAAAACAAGTTGATAGGTGCAGTAGCAGAGAGAATAATGCCTACAGCAAAATATACAAACTATCTCCAGCGGTGCGGATCAAATTGTTTTTTTGAGTTTTTTCTTTCTTCACTCATTTGATGAGTTGTGCCATCAAATCATTTCTCAATACTTCGAGAAGATCACTAGTCAGTTGACCGGTGTTACTTTCTCATTCTAACAACACTGCAAGTTTAGCCCTTCGACTCAATACATCATCAACCAAAGTGGTCTTGTCTGGCTGGCTTGTATTATAGGATCATGTCAAATTTCACTAAAAACTTTTGTCAATGAGCTTGATTTGGATTTGACTTTTTTTTGGGTACGACACAATGTTGTTAGTTTATACAACAAACTATGACCCCTGCCTCCACTGTAAACTATGACCCCAAAAGGCAATGCCTCCACTGTAAAACCCATTTGAAAAAAAAAAAACAATCGAACCCTGGTTGGGTTCAGACCCAACCCAGATCCAACCCCTAGAAAGAGTCTTTTAGGGGGGCTGGCAGCCCAAAGGGGGGGGGGGGGGGGGGATCGCCGGCAACACAAGGGGCAGCCCCTGTGTGTGCCTCCCCTTATAAAAGGGCGAGAGGGGAGGGCTTACGAGCCTCTCCCCCGATCCCTGACTCTCTCTCTCTCGCCTCTCTGCATCTCTCCCCGACACCATCTCTCCCGTTTGCCAATGCCGACGCCGACGACTTCCCTTCCCGGTGACCTCCCTCCTCTTCAGCAGCCCCAGGTAAGCCCTCCCGTCTCTTCTTTTCCCCCCTTTCCTCTTCTTCTACCTTCTCCTCTCCCGACAGCCGCAGGCAGGGGCCAAAGGCCCCTGCGTCTCTCTCTCTCTGCTTACCTTCCGGCAGGGGCCATTGGCCCCTGTCCCTCTTTTTTTAAAATCCAGCAGGGGCCGATGGCCCCTATTGTTTTCTTTTCTCAAGCCCGACAAGGGCCATTGGCCCCTGCCTCCTCTCCCAAATGCCACAGGGGGGCATTTGGCCCCTACGCTCCCTCTCTTTGCTCATTTTTTCGACAGGATCCATCAACCTCTGCCCTTTTTACTTTTTGGCAAGGGCCATCGACCCCTGCCCTTCTCTTTCTAGTAGGGGCCGATGACCCCTGCCCTTCCTTTAAAACCAACAGGAGCCTTTGGCTCCTGCCTCTCTTTTTGGAAACCCAGCAGGGGCCGATGGCCCCTACCCCTCTCTTATTTGTTTGGTTGGGGCCGAAGGCCTCTGCCCCTCTTTTTATAAAACCGACAGGGGCCGATGGCCCCTGCCCTTCTTTAAATATTCGGCAGGGGCCGATGGCCCTGCACTTGTTTCTTTTGACGGCATGGGTCATTGGACCCTACCCCATTTTGTTTCAAGTCGGTAGGGACCATTGATCCCTGTCTTGTATTGCAGAGAAGCTGAGTCGCCTCTCTACCTTTGCTCATTTATTTGTCTTCTAAAAGGTCATGTTTTTGCAGTTACGCAATGGAGCCCGTACGTGCCTCGCAAATCGAACCGACAATCACTTACGTTCGCAGGTGACCTCTTTCTCTCAACACCCCGATGTAGAAAAAATTGCACAAGGACTTAAATAACTAAACCAAGCCTAAATAATTAAAGACCAGAATAATTAAAATATATATTTATATATGTATAAGTATATAAGTATGCTCTTAGCTCAAGAACGCGGTTTCGTGATCCTTGTCCTTTACTTACGTATTTTCTTGCTTTCTGTGTTTAAATTTGCCGTCGCTTTTTGCACCCAGGCTTTTGTTTCTGCATTTACTACTTTCTGTCTTTTAGCTCAAGGATGCGGTTTCACGATCCCTGTCCTTTGTCTTCACATTTCTTGTTCTCTGTCTGTCGTCGCGCTTTGCGCCTAGGCTTTTGCTTTCACATTTTCTGCTTTCTGTCTTTAAATTTGTCGTCGTGCTTCGCGCCCAGGCTCTTGTGTTTTTGCATTACTGTTGTTGTTTTCACCTTGCTATTGCACACACTATCATGTAGCATTTCTTCATACAGAGTTTCATAGTTTCAAACTCAGGGAATATGCGTAGGCTTGCACCTCTCTCGCGCCTACGACCGAGGAATAACAACGTTTAAACTTTGCAACCTCGATGATGGAAGGGGCTCTTTGTAAGAACCCTGATTCATCGATTGAACAGTTTTACCAATAATGCTGGAGGCTTTGGGTATTGCGCCATCACAGTTGGTTTTCCTGAATCAAAGCGTTCAGAAGGAGTAGTTTTTCTACTCTGTTTAGTATTTTTGATGCAACTCAAGATTTCCCAAAATCTGGGAGTCGAGCAAGCTTTTGAGCATAATTTTCTCATGCAAAATTTGCATTCTCCATTCATCGTTATCAGTGTCAAAATTTGTGTTGCATGTTGACACTACGATGATGAATGTGAGATTCGAGAAAATCGCATGCCATAAGTTGGCACATGATATTGGTCATTTCAAAAGTTTAGAATGATGACATTATATCGTTACAAATTATATTGTTGAGGCTCCTATTACGGTCCTACAACCGTTCCTCGTAACGTACTCATAGGCATGCATGGCATGCGAGTAATACGACAGATGTTTGAGACGGTTATACGACCTCAACCAGTGCTATAAGCATATTGGTAAACCACATTACAGATTGATTGATTTTCGCATTCACAGGTAAGATGCTCGATTGGGTCAAAAGACCAGAGCATGTAGAATGGGTCGTTGGTTAAGTAACCCGTGACACACCCATTTGTTTCTTGTTGTCTGTCAAGGGAAAGAACAGATTGATACACACACTTCGATGGACAGATTGTTAACAACCATTCTAAGAGCAAAGACTCGGTGTCCCCAGTTATCGGAGTTAGGGGATGGGACTACCAGACATTATCCTAGGTAGTAGATCTTTTGGACTTATGCATAAGTAGGATGCATCCGTAGCCACGAATGCCTTTAGGGAATTCTCTCTCGGCTAACTGTCGTCCCCTTACGAGAGGACTTAACTAGATATTCGGGTTATTCAAAATACATAGAATAACAGATGACTGAACTAGTCTCAGTTGTTTGTACGAATCGCGTCTACGCGTACCCGCAAACCAGTTAATGATGAAACATAAAGTAACTTGTGCACTCTACCTAATAAGCATATAATTGTTGTTTTGCTTAATGCTCAGTAATTTTCAATTCATTGTTAAATGCTTTGATATAATGTGTAGCATGTGTCAGTTAGACTTTCACACATGCTATTAAACTGCACATGTTAATTCAGTAACTGCTTAGTTACTCATCATGCATAATTAATTGTTTATGCTTCTTTCAGACGTTTTTGTCTACTTGTGCACCTACTAGTTTTTCATAAAACTAACCCATTTTATGAGTACATGTGATGATTAGATACTTAGCAGGCGATGACGCGATTGCGAGATATTTTCAGGATCCACTGTTACCACTTGCAGCTCTTGTCCTGATCGTTTTGGGTTTTTGTTACGGATTTCTTAAGAAAATCTAAATTTTGTACAACTTGAAACTGTTTATAATATGAATGATTTCATCTAGATATTTGTAAACTATGCCTTTGTCATTTGTGCGCTTTTAGCTAACATACCCAAGATTGTCGGCTTGCTCTCTTTTCTTTTAAAGACATGTTTCCTCTGAATTTATAAATAAACTCTGAAAAGAAAAAGGATTCTCTAGTCTTCTAACCGTTTTCAAAAAGGTTTACAAGTTCAAAATTTTTGGGGCGTTACATCCACATGCAAAGATAATATCCAACCTGCATCGCTTGACGTTTTTTAGCTTGCAACTTTCAAAAGTGATGAAATGTCCTTCCTGTAACAACACCCCACCAATCGCGAAGTCAGACACATTTGTATGTACTTTAAATAGCTTCTGCTAATCAAGAAACTATAGCAATGATTCTTCTGTCAAAACACGCTTTAGCTTCTCGAAGGCTTCTTAACAAGCATTAGTCCACAACCATGACTTGTTTTTTTTTTCAGCAGATCATTGAGTGAGGCGACAATTAGTGAATATCCTTTAATGAATCGTCGACCATAGCTCCATGAAAGGGCACAACTCGAGAACCTTAATAGGTAGTTTTCACTCTCGAATTGCCTTAACCTTTTGTTTTGAGAAGTGATATAAAGAATCGTAAGGTGACTGAAGTCGCATTCTAAGCACAAAGAAATGGAAAAATGAAACTCATCTAGCTGACTCTCTATCACTCAAATAAGGCTTGATGATGATGTTTGTTGCAAGGTTGGTGAATTGAGGCAACTGGTGTTCCAATATGTTATTTGATAGTTTATGATGTAATCTAAATCATAGTTTCGTTCGTATAATACAACATATGGTGTATGAAATTTATTTTCTAAACTATAGAAAGAAGTATCAAAAGTTGAAAAGGCGTTGGGAAACTTGTACCAACTTACATAGAAACATGTTTTATAACATTATATACATGAGTATGAAGTTCATTTCTATTAGCATTTTTGCATTCAAGCAACAACTTCATTTTATAAAACATTATTTTTATTAAGATTTTTAACATTAAAATTCATAAAACTTATTATATAATAATTACTGCTTTATATATTATGTTTAATTATTTTAATTTATAGATACTTTTTTTGTAAAAAATACACTTTGTATCAGCTTTTTAGAAACTCGCACTAATTCTTTTAGAAAACATATTAATGTTTATTAGAAACTTTTATCACTATATATTTGAATCATATCAATGTGTTTCAAATAAAAATGTAGCCCAAACTTTTTAAGCCCTTATGTACCTATAGTCAGAGGCGTAGCTGGGGGGCGGGGGGGAGGACTGAGCCGTAGCCCAGTCCTGATTCCATATGAAATAGATTTTTATCCATTTTTTGTAGCCCAGCCAAGCCCTGACTGCAGCAAATAGTTTGATTTGTCCATATGAAATAGTTTTTTATTAATAATTGCAGCCATTTTTTATTTTATCTCAAAAAAATTTTTTTTGCGTCTCGGAACCCTCGACTACCCCACCAAATATATATTTTTGGCTACACCCTGTTTGTCCCCTCCCCCCCCCCCACACACACACATGAATTCTAGCTACGCCACTGCCTGTAGTAGTACCTCGTACTTGTATCAGTGCCCGTACCCATTTCTGACAAATATGATCTAAACATCTAAGCAAGTTGTGGTTTGTAGGACTAGTAAATGAGCTCAATAAGTCGAGCCAAGGCTGTTCAAACTCAGTTTATTAAGTGCATATGCTTGCTCGGGCTCCGCTCGTGAACTTGTCACATGCTAAGTTGAGCTGAGCCCGAGCTTGTTATGAGTTGAGCCCCACAAGCTGAGTTGAGTTACCAAAAAAATTAAATTTTTTTTTTGAAATTTGATAATATATAGTACATGTATACTATACATATAAAAACCCATCCACGTGTCAGAATCCAACACTTCGAGAGTTGATCCCTATAAAATCAAGTACATAGATCACAACTGTATAGTCAAAATTAAAAAATAAAATGAAGAAACCTTGAAAAACTCATTTAACACTTATCATACATACTCTCTCTCTCTCTCTATATATATATATAAAGAGAGAGAAAATAGGGTGTAACATGGAACTTACAAGTAATTCAACGGTTTTTCGCCACTAAAAGCCTTTAAAACACACAATCAGAAGGATTGTGTATATATATATATGTCCCGAAGTTAATTATAGGTTTTCGGTGTGTACTACCGTGGCCTACAATTGAGTTATAGGCCCTACGTAACATACAAATAACACACGGAAGCCAAACTGAATGCAAAAGAGGGCAAATCAGCCACATTAAGAGGGCAAATTTTGACTAATGTTAAATTGTTTCAATAGGTGAATCAATTTCTCAAAAAAGGCTCTGAATCGAATCGAATCTTTTGTGAATCGGTATTTTCACCATTGAGTGACAAGTGTTATTAAAAAAAAAAAATTAAATGTTATAAAACTTCAGTTGAAATGACATGTGAATCGGCCGGCAACCTTTGAATCGGTCGATTCTTACAACATTGGTTTTCCCTTATAACACGTAAGATGTGATATAATGAATAAATGGGAAAGAGTTGATCATCATAGAATCTTGCCCATGGGAATAGCAGTGGGAAATGACCTCCCGTCCCACTTAGCTCCATTTGGACTGGGGATGGAAGACATAAAATGGGAATTAACCTGGGATGAAGGTTAAAATTAAAACCCGTGCAGGAATGGACTTGTTCTTGCCCCAGCCTTGCCCACGATTTCTGTTAAAAAAATTACTATTATACTTTTATACATATTATAAAATCTTATATATATATATATAACTTAACATAAAACCCTTTCTCGAATATGTCTTCTCTTTTTCCTCTCGTTCCTCTAACGAGTCATTGGAGCTTTCATTTTTCTCCTCTCCTTCTTCTAATGGTAGAAGGCGGCATCGGAGAAACGAAGTCTCACCTTACCCTATTTGGATCGTGAATGAATAACATGAAACAGGGAATAAACCGGAGATTGAGGTTAAAATCAAAACTTGTGCGCAAATGGAGGCAGGGATGGAGGACGAAATTTTGAAACTGGGCAGGGTTAGAGACCTTGTCCCCAGCCTCCACCCCGTTCCACTGCCATCCTTAATTACCCATGTGATCCATGTTTCACTAGCTAGGTCTACTCCTCCTGGGCCCACTAGGTCCATATGATTCTGGTGTCTCAAGTGTCCTCTCCCAAAGTTTGGCTTTGTGTGGATAAGAGTGCACCTAACGTTCTCCCCTCTTTAGTCTTTACCCTGGTGGCCTAATTTCCTGACCACAATGTATCCGGTGATTCCGTTCCAAAGGACAAGACCCATTTGTGCGCATGAGCCCACAGCCATAATCATTGCTCTGTCCGACTTGATGTGAAAAAGCACATGACGAGTACATGTGGCCGAGCCAGGGATGGCAATGGACTGGGGCAGGGGACAAGGTCTCCACCCCCGCCCCGCCTCAAGATTAGAACCTCCATCCCTGCACGGGGATGGATTTTAACCTCCACCCCTGCCTTCATCCCCGTTTCATGTCCTCCATCCCCGGTTCAAACGGGGATGAGGCAGGGCAGGGCCCGTTTCCCCGTAGTCTATTGCCATCCTTTAGAAGGACGGGGGATGGGGCGGGGCGGGGTTAGGCAGGGATCGTGGCGGGGCAGGGAAAAGTGTAAGTCCATCCCCGAACGGGGATGGATTTTAACCTTCGTCCCCGCCTCCATCCCTGTTTCATACCCTTCATCCCCGGTCCAAACGGGGCGGGCCCCCGCTTTCCCCCGGTCCACTGCCATCCCTAGGCCGAGCAGGTTCCTTTTAAGCACTAAATGATCAATTAGTATTAAAAGTATTTAAGAAAAAATTTAAAAATAGAAAAAGTATAACAAAATATAAATATGGTGTTAATAATGTGATAACATTGTGATAAAAATTTTCAAAACAAGTGATCTTTTGAAAATATTGTATTTTCTGATATTATAATAGTTTTAAAAAATCTTTCAACAAAGTTGCGAGATTTTCAAAAAAACTGACTGATATTTGTAAGCAATTTTATAAGTCGTAAAATCTCCATGAGGAAAAATATAGTGAAAAATCTAGTTTTCCTCAAGAAAATCTTGGGAAAATATCAATATATATAATAACATACAAGTTTATTTTATATATAGAAATTTTTTAACTTGCTTATATCATGATAAGTGATATTTGAAAATATCGCGTTGTTTGGGTATTATGTCTTTATTTTCTGAGAATAAGTAAAATTGTCTGGGTATTATATTGTCGTTTGAAAATACCTTGATTTTAAAAAACATGATAATCAAATTGCAATTTGTTCAAAATATTAGAGATATTTATCACACAGCATACAACTACAATTCTCTTTTGGCATATCACCTTGTTATTGGATTCGATGACATGGAAGAGTTGCATGATATTTATCACAAAATATGATCATCTAACTTCTGCTTATTGGATTCGATGACATGAAAGAGTTGCATGATAATCCACAACTACCATTCGTTTATAATTGTTCAAATTTGTAAATGCCATGGCCTTCGACTAAGATTTGTAGTGAATTTGATACTTGAGGGTTGGTTGCTGCCAAACAGGGTTTGTCAATCAACTTGGAAGCTCGGATTTCCATATTTTAGTACCAGTTAATTGTAGTCAATCATACTTTGAAACCTGAACTATTGTAGAGATGAGTTGAATCTGTTTCCCCTTGAATCAAACCTGCGACAGGTATTGAGCAGCACCGAGGCCAGTTCTGATTCCTAAGGTTTACCACTATAGAGTAGGGCCAATTAGTAGGGATGCAAACTGTTCGGATCCGGAAGAGTTAAATGCATGGGGATTTGGATCAGAATCGGATCTGAAACAGCCAAAAATTGCAAACCTCTATTATCGATCCGGCCCATCTGCATCCTACCAATTATGGTATGAACCTGAGGGGTTTCTTTGTTGTTACCAACAAAAAATCCAAAAGCAAAACAAAAAGTGGATGCACATTTGGCAAAATACCTGGTTCAACCTATATTTTGAAAGAACTAATTAACCATTATCACCCAAATTTTGAAAACCAAAAAGCGGGTTTTATTAAAAAAAAAATGGATTGAAAAAGCCAGATCCGAATATAATATGAGAGAGTTGTGGGGTCTATTCTTCAAGTTGTGTGGCTTTTCTCCTCTACCGAGCAGAGATCATCTTCACTAAGAACTCAAAATATTCAATGTCGGGTTTTAGCTTGCGAGTGATCGTACCTCATATGCAGATCTTAAAAAAAGGTGTGGTTGATAGTTTGAAGCACCACCAATGCTCGAAAAAATACAAAAAATATGATAAATATCATATTCGTTAGAAAAATCCATACTTTTATAATGAAATAAATATAATAAAAAGTGTAGAGAAAACAATCTCACTTCGGGCTTAGGTAGCCCTTTCTTACGACAATGACAGGCGCAATGGAACCCGAACAACACTTCAGCTAAGCGTAGGCAGCGGGAAGTTAGGTGAGAGAAGGGACCTCGACCTAGACTAGTCTTGAGTTGGCTCAGCTGGGTTGGACTCATGTGGGTAGAGTCTGGTTGATGTCTTCTAAGAAGCTAGGTTGGATAGTAGGTGTAACAAAGTTTCTTTACTTAGGTTCTCCATAACTAGAATAGAGAGGAGAGTCTTTATTTATAGTTTTTATAACGGGTTTGAATTTTAATCTTATAAATCTAAGGTTTAAAGATTCATATCTACCTTCGGATGACATGCGGTCATTGGTTGAAGGTCTTTGTCTAATTTGCCAGATATACTTTGCTTGGGGGCTAACGTTTTTTAGATAAGACAATAGACATGATAAGTATTTTGGGACTCCAAGATGTAGTCTAGGTTCAATCAATATGGTTTTTGAATCTTAAGAAAAGGAGAAAAAAGTTTCTATAGGCATATCTATTAACGTGTGAATCAGGATCAAATGAACTGCAAATGACATACGATGCTAATGACACATGCTGCTAACGACAATACAGAAGTATTAATGATACTCCAAAATGCTAACGACACATTGAAATTTGCCAACGACAATTCATGACCTAACGACAATCCAATTGTTGTCCATACTTTTCTAATGACAAACCCTAATGTTTTTAGAAAATTTGCTAAAATAAGCTTGATGGGTTAACTTGTTTTAACTATAACTTTATATTCGGATGTCAATCAAGATATAGTTTGCTGAATTGGAAAGCCAAAATCCTTAACTTTAATTCATCTTTGAAGTGTAAAACCAAATTCGATCATTTTGGTGATAAAAAAATGACTCAAAATGGGTCCTACTTAAAAAAAAACTATTAAACAAGTCACTTTGTTTTAGTCATCACTTTTGATTTTGATAACAGATTGACCTTATTTTTAGTTTATTTGAAAGTTAAGTTCCTCTAGCTTAACTCATCTTTTGGGTAAAAATCTTGTGAATATCAGTTTGAAAGCAAAAAATAAAGTTGTAATTATAATAATACCAAAATAAGCTAAAAAAAATAGATTTTGGCATAACATAACATGAAATGACTCAATCAAAAATGGGGTGTCTACATATGCCTCTCTTTGTTGTCGAGTGTGTGAAACTCGATCAATAACAAAGAAAATAGACACACTATTTTAAAAAGACCAAAGGATTGACTCTCACACTGTGCTTTTTGAAAAAGTCTTATGAAAAGACAAAGATATTAACAATAGATTATGCACTCTATAACTAAAGGTATGTTGTGGCACAACACGAGAACCTCTCTATGATGCCTATCTATATAGGAAGAGAGGTATTATCGAGCGAGGTTGTACTACAGACTAAGTCAATACCTTATTTTACACAAGGGCTTTCCCTTGAACTCAATATGATGAGCAGAATGTCTTTGTTGAATGAGGTTAGATGAAAGATAAAACAAGAGTTTTTCTCGTGTAAGGTTGCATAGAAGATGATTGACAAGTTTTTTCAAAAGATAGAGACTTCTTGAAAAGAGAAGGACATAGACAAACTTTTTTAGCAAAGACACATTTGGTCTGGACATGCTTAGAGATAAAGGTGGTTATGTGCTCGTCAAATGAGGATTGGATTGCTTTAATAATATGAGGGACAACCTATTAACTTAATATCCATATATCCATAAGATGATCCTAAGATAGGACCAAATAGGATTTTCCTAATGGAACAATTGGGTTCATAAGAACTATGTCAACTGCAAAAAAATTTAACCCTTTATTTATGTGATTATTTAATAATTATAAGCCTTTACATTGAGATTTGTGCTTTATATTGATGAATAAGGGTTCATCATTAAAATCAGATCATAAAATGGTCATATTTGAGTTTGAATCAGATCCATTTGGATCTGAGGACATAATGGTCATTTTTGAGAAAGATTATGGCTTTTTGGGCAAAAGACATGCCCGATATTTTGGGAGAAAGGTGGAGGATATTTTTGATAAAGAATATGTAGAATTTATCAAAAAGAGGTTAGTTTTAAGGGTAATGACAGAGTTGTTATTTGCAATGCACATAAGGGTATTTTCAGTAGGTAAAAGACCTACCTGGGATTGTTTTTCTTTTTTAGGGCATCTCTATCATTTCTCAAGGAAAACTGGTGAAGGATAGGTGCCCCCCACCCTTCTTCTGGTTTAACCACCTCACCCCCCCCCCTTTCATTTTGGTTTATGGGGCTATTATCTCCTTAACCTTCTCTCTCTCTCCATTTTGTGCATTATCTCTTCCCTCTCTCAACTGAACCTCTCTCTCTTGTTCTCTCCTTTGTTGTCTCTCTCTAGACACTCATCCTTGGTGAGAGAAGTTGTATGGTTCGTTTTGGGAGGAGTCCAAACTGGTGGAGTTGTTGCGGAGGAGTATTTTTCGGTGGTGTTGGATATCTTTGGATGGAGAGGTGAGTCTAGAAGAATTTTCGGGGTTGAGGCTTTTCATTGACGAAGGATTGACCTAGATTTGAAGTATGATCTATAACTCCACATTTTGCTTACTGGTGCAGCATGTACATAGGAAAGTGGGCGTTTGGAATAGGAAATCATGTTCTATTTCTGTGATTCTAACATGATTGTGAGAATCTGTGAATTCCTACGTAGTTTAAGATTTTAGCATATTAAACCATGTTTAAATGATTTTGATCTTCAAGATTATGACCTGTTTCAAATGAGTTCATGTTTAGATATCTGAATGCAATATGCTTATGATTGTTCCATGTTTAGAATTATGTTGGTTCAAGAGATGGTGGGTGTCCATTGTACGATGAACTCTAGTGAAGTGTTGCTCGATTTTGTTGTGCCTACATATGTTCTTAGTTCTGCAGAATTAGTAGGCATCAACTAATCTTGTTTATATATTGGTCTGTCAGTCAGGTATGTGATACTAGTCGCACCACTTGGCAGCTTGAGATATTTCAGTTGGACTGAATAAGTCCTTCCAACCCCTTACGCCAGACATGACCCTTATGTTTTAACTACACACAAGTGGTCTATCAAAGCAGAGCTTCTAGGAGACTTTAGAAGCTCTCACAAGTAGGTGACATATATGTTGCATGGTCACTAACACTTTACTCAAAATAAACAACATAGCTAGCTTCCTACTCGGCCTAGGAAACATTGGGCATGCATTCCCTTTTTTGTGAAAATATGTGCTTGATGTAAGGCATACTCCAATGAAAGGTTGTTGTAGTAGTTTATTATCAGAGGTTGTATGCATCATTCTGAGGAAACACAACATTGAGTGCAGACAACGATAGAAACTTGTTCTATTGTGCAACTGCAGTAGCACGTTGTAGACAACGACGCCTTTGTGTTCAAAGAATGGTCGACAGAACGCGTGGAAACACTCTTAAGATGGTTGCAATGTTGCTCCTTCATGAAATATGGTTGTACAACAATAATTTGTGGTCTGCTGTAGTCAATTGGCAACCAAATTCCTCTTCATCATGTTCCTCGCTCTGAACAATAGGGTCAACGAAGAAGGTGTCAAGATTCTCATCTACGAGAATCTGATCCTTCTGCCCCTTCTTTGCGAACAAATTCTTGTGCATCCTTCTGTTCATCATGCTCCTTGAGCAATCCACCACCTTCGTTAGTGGATTGTAACTCATGTTAGATGGCTCGTATATCCACTCAAAGTTGATGCAACAAGTTTATTTATTAACAGTCAACTTCAAAATTAGCCAAGCGAACACCACTGTATTTGGTGTTGGTCCTTCAACCGAACATGCTAATGAATTTGAAATTCATCTTCTGTGTATAGTCTTGGCCTTACTTAGGTGGCATGGGTTTGCTTTAGTTTGCTCTGATACCAGTCGTTACATGCCTGAGCCATGAGGTGGGTCTTGGTTCAATCCTAGGTTTAGGTAGGTTGGCTAGGTTAGAAAAAGGGTTAGGTTATGTTTGGATTCAAACAGGATTTTAGAAAAAATACATAACACCCAAATTACAGCAGATAAAATGCTAAAAATTTAGGGTGAGGTTTAGGACACGTGGAAGTAGGTACTCACCAATTTTCAGAGCCAAACTCCACTGGGTTTGAGATTTATGAGTTTGGGATCAGGTTGCAAGGAACTAGATTGAGGCTAGGTCTGAACTGTATTTTGAGTCCAATAGGGTTCAATAGAAAACTCAAATCTCTCTACTGGGTTAGGATAAAATGTTGATTTTTTGAAGAGTAGGTTGGAGACATATGAGACATAAAATACACATTGATTATGGGTTAAATCTGGATCCAAAACTCATATGGATTTTATGTGAATCCAGATATCATGTCTCATGAGCCTCACTCAAGTTGTACATAGAGAGAATCATGGATAACTTGCTTTTTAGATATCAAAACCTTTGTTTGCTCAGTCCCTTTGTGAGCAAATTTGCAACTTGATCTTTGTCCCAACAAATTTATCTTTAAGTTTACCATTTTTTGTTTTTCTTATGATTAAATATTGATCTATTTTGATGCACTTTGTCCTTCCATGTTGAATTGGATTAAGAAAAATCTTAATTACACTTTGATTATCGCATAATAAAATGAAACTTGTTGTCCTCTGGTTCAAATCACTCAAGAAATATTTAATCTGACCAATGAGGAAGTTGTAGCCATGGCTCGATACTTAGTATCTGTGCTGGAATGAGCAACTATTTTTTGTTTCTTATTGCTCCATGAAATAAGATTTCTTTCAACAAAAACACATTATCCTGAAATTGATCTTTGTTCATTTAGATCTCTTGTCCAATTTGTATCTGAAAAGCCATTATAGTGAGCATATCTTCACTTCTATCACTTTTCTTATAGCAAAGCCCATCTCCAAGAGTACTTGTAAGGTATCTAAGAATCCTTTTAACAACTTCAATATAACTTGTTCGTGGATAATGCATGTACTATGAAACTTTATTTATAGCATAAACAACATCTGGTTGAGCAAAAGTGAGGTATTGAAGCATACTTATAATACTTGTATATGGTAGGATCATCATATACACCTCTTTCATCACAACTAACTTTTTCATGCAATGGGATAGGAGTTAACAAAAGCTTACAGTCTTTCATACTAGCTTTATTTAGGATATCAATGATATACTTGTATTGACTCAACACTAGAGTATCCTTTCCCCTATCAACCTCTACTTCTAGAAAGTATTTCAACCTTCCTAGATCTTTTATTTTGAATCTGTGGCTCAAGACTTTCTTAAAATCAACAATATATTTTTTTGAATTCCCCATAACTATTATGTCATCTACAAAAATTAGCAGTGTAGTTATCCATCCTACACCTTTATAAATAAATAGTGAATGATTAAGAGAGGATCTATAAAACCATACTTTTGTATTTCAAGAGAAACTCTCAAACCATGATCTGAAAACTTGTTTTAGGTCATATATTGTCCTATTCAGCTTGCACACATAATTTATCAGATCTTTTTTTCTATACCCTTGAGGTTGCTCCATATAGATTTCCTCTCTGAGATCTTCATGTAAAAATGCATTTTTAACATTAAATTGGCTCAAAATTCAGCCATGATCAACATGGGAAAGAAAAACTGGAATTTTTTTTTATCTTCATCATTGGACTAAGAGTTTTTTCTTATAATTCGACTCATGATATTGAGTGAAACCCTTCACTACAAACCGAGCTTTATATCTCTCTATATTGTCATCTGGTTTATACTTGATTTTGTATACTGATTTTGACCCAACAATTGCAATATCCCATGTTTGGCATTCATACAAAGCTTTTATCTCCTCATTCATGGCCTCAATCCACCTATTGGATTTGAATGCTTGGTTGTATATTTTAGGTTCTTCTTGTCTTGAAACTATAGTAGGAAAGGCTTGATGTTTTGTGCTAAAATTCTCATAGTTGGCTCATCTCTTAATATGATGCCAAATTCTATCAGATCTTCTTGATCATGTATACATATTTTCATTTTACTCGTCTTTATTTATGCATGATCCATGATAAAATCACATTAAAAACCCGTCTTTATCATTGTTTTCGAGAATTTGCTTTGAAACTCAATTATCAGGAAAAACCATATTTTTTGATTTGACCCTGTGTTTTACGGTATTTTATTAGATAAAACATTTCTAATTTAGATTCGATTAGGACTTTATCAATTGTCTCTAATTAGTTTTAGGAAAAAACCCTTTTGAAAAACTTGTTTTTCAAGAAGAGACCTTTTTGAAATTATTAAAAATTTATCATATATCTTTTGAAAAGCTGATTTTTAACCTAATGAGGACTATAAATAGTATTATTGAGGGCTGGAAACACGTTTTTTCCAGCAGCCCTCTTGCTTCCCCTCCTTCTTGCCTCCCTCTTCTCTCTCTCCCTTGCTTCTCCTCTCTCTTTTGCCGATTTCTTTCTCTCCTTGTTCTCCACTTCTTTTTCTTTCTCTTTTTCTTCAAGCTTCGAACCCTTTCGTCATCGGCAACTTCTTCTTCTTCGTCGGGGCAACATGTATGCAGCTGGGATCAACCATCTTCTCTTCTCAACCCGTCCATCGAAAGCAATCCGCGAGGTGATCTTCTTTTTCTGTCTTTTTCATCATAGATCTAGATTTTTCATTTCATTAAGCATTGCAGAGCATATAGTTTTAGTTATTCATAGCATCTACATATTTCATCTAGTTTATTTTATGTTTTGCATCTAAAAAAACAAAAAGAAAAAAAAATCGGTGAAGTATAGTTCAACATCTAGCGTTTTAGTTGTTCTTATTAGTCATTTTTTTTTTCTTTTGTTAGTAGGTTTTGTTTACTGCCTGTTATTATTTTTTTATTAAGTCTATAGTTGCTTCATTAGCAGTCCAGCGTCTTACCTCATTCAGTCTATGCATTTTTTATTCTTATCATATAGTTTTTTTTAGTTTGTAGTTTCTTAGTAATAGGCGGTTCAATCAATGTTTTCTTTAGTTTTGTCCTTAGCGTCTTTCAAGCAATGGTTATAGTTTTTTTTTAGTTTATTTGCAGCAGCGTTTCTTTAGTTGTTTTGAATCAACGTTTAGTTATTAGTTTACTAGTTGTCATTTTTTTTTAGCCTAGCTAATCAAACATTTTTTTTTTACCTTATTAGTTAAGCCCATTAGTCATGTATCCCATAAGGTATTTCAATTAACATAGTTATTTTCTTAAGTTATTTCACTGCTACAATCATTGATTTCATTTAGTTTTTTTAGTTCTTATTTCATTAGTGGTTACTTTATTAGTTTACCTCATTAGGTTTTTACCTTAGACAGTCTTTGTGTTGCATATAATCCGTAGAGTATTGCATTAGATTTTCATAGATGATGGGTAGTTTGCTTTGACATTTTTGCTGAATAGTTAGTATTATAATATAATGGGTAGATTAAGCATTATGTTATTTAGTTAAATTAGCATTTTTTTAGTCAATGTTTGCCTCTAGTTAGTATATTCATATATGTTGCTAATTAATTAGATTTTTACGTACATGGTATAGTATTTATAGTGGGCAGTGCATTCAGCCATCATGTGTTTACACTAACCTTAGTTTAATTAGCTTAATTTATCTCTTCTTAAGTTATTTATTCCAATCAACATGTTGCCAAATTTAGGTATTCAGAATTTGCTTTAGTTTGTCTTATAAGTAGTCAACTTTAATTAGATTATTAAATAATCAATTCTAGTCCACGTTTAGTTAGATCATCTTTCGTTAATTAGATTATTATTTGATTAGTTCATAAAAGTAGATTGAATTCTTGTTAGTTGATTTTAGTGTTAGCAATTTTTATTTAGCATGCATATTTAATTAGTAAGATAATCAATTTTATTTGTATTACTTCATTTGATTTTCAGCATAGTTTAGGTTACTTTTATATTTTAGTTTTATTTATTAGTTTACATTCATAAACTGTATAGCAGCATATCTTATGTTCATTTAGTTTAATTGGTTATTAGTTGCTTTCTTGAATCAGTTTGTTGCAATTTAGTTCTTGAATTCTAGTTAGTTAGGTGGTTTTGCTATTTTGACATTTAGTGTAGGTTGTTACAAGTAGTTCATAGTTTAGTTCTTGTTATTAGTTTGTTTTCAATTAGTTGAATCTTGTTTTTGCTTAATCTTTTTTAGTCATTAGTTAGTAAATTCTTGTTTAGACTGATTCGTACTGCTTTGTTTCTTGTTTTTGTTTTGCAGGGAAGCATTGGAACTTGCGGTAGAGCTCTTTTCGTGCTCCTGAAGAGCCCTCTGAGGTCCCCTAAAAGGACCCTTTGAGGTCCCCTCAGTCTCTCAGAAGTGCCCTCAGGGAGCCCTTAGAAAAGCAAAAGTTCAAGAAAACATGCATTATCTCAAGAAGGGACATGAAGACTCAGAGCACTTAAACCTTTTCTTTTAGTTTTAGCTTAGGATTTTTAATTCTTTTATTTTATTAATTGGGTCTGTAATAAAATAATTTATATTTATTTTGTTTAAGCTCTCTGCGTAGGGCCGTACACCCTTAGTTAGTTAATTATTGAATTAATTCTTTTTATTTTGGGCAATAAAGAGTAGTTTAGATTGTGTGATTGAATACAAAGTATTTTCCATTCTCTGAGATCGACTCGGACTCCACCACTCGTGCGAGCCAGTTTTTATTATTTGATGTCTGGCTTTCACACTTGTTTTCATTAAAAATATTGTTTTAAAAAAAACATTTTCATAAAAACCACACTTCTCACATTTGAAAGCATTTAATCATCTTGAGATGGAATATTTTTCTCTTGTTATTGAATGTTAGGTGTTTCGCTATTTTTGCAATTGCACATAAGTCCATTGAATTTGTCAACTTCTGAGATTGAATCATAAACACTTGTTTGTAAATCAGTTGAAACCATGTTGTTGTCTTGTTTCTCTGCATTATGTTGTCCTTGAACCTCACGTTCTTAACTTATGATTTATTTATTATGCTCCTCGCTAGATGTATCAAATTCTCTTAGAAATAAGATTTCACTCATCCATGAAATTGAGGTCATTGAGGCCGAGTCTTTGGATGTGTGTTGCCTTTGTGCTCAAAATCCAGCTCATTAAAGACAACATTCCTTGAAATTTGAATGCACCTATTCTCAATATCATATTATTTATACCTTTTATAATCATCAACATATCTAACAAATTTACAAAGATATGCTTTCTTATCAAACTTATTTTTCAAAGAAGCATCAATGTGAACATAACAAATACATCCATAGGCTTTCAAAAAATCATAATCAGAATAGATTTCAAACAACTCATAATAGGGTGATTTGTCCTGAAGTATCGTTATAGGTAGCATGCTAATAATATGAAAGGATTTTGTCCAAAGCGATAAAGGAACATGCCCCTCATGCATCATGGCTAGAGAACTTTTAACATATGTCTATGCTTTCTCTTAGGAAGTCCATTTTGTTGAAGTGTTTGAAGACAAGATACTTTCTTATTGATCATTTTTTTCTTGTATTATTCAATAGTCATTAGAAGAGTATTTGCCCCCAACATTACATTGGAAGTTGAGAATAAAGAGAAAAAACTGATTATGAATTAAAGCATGAAATTTTTTAATGATTTTAAAAACTGCATATTTGTATTTCATCAAAAATATGTAGGTATATTGTGAGTAGTTATCAATGAAAGTAACTATCGACTCCCAAAAGAAGAAACATTGGGAGTTGGTCTCTATACATCAGAATAAACAATTTCAAATAACTTGAAGGTAAACATGATGCTTAGACATTTGAAAACTTGGACAAATGATTGTCTGACTCTTGACTCAAACTCGACTTTGGAATTAAATTACTAGAAATAAGTTTTTTAATAAAAGCTTTATTATAATGTGCAAGATGACTGTCAAACACATGACTTATTTGACTCTAACTCATTCATGAAGCAAGAAGAAGAATGACTCGCAAACTCTTTAGTGGACTTGTTTTTTACTTCTACTGATGGTTCTTCCTTGAAAAGATACATATTTTCTCACATTTCTCCTTCAGTGAATGTTCTCTTCTTGTGAAGATCTTTTACATAAACAGAATAAGTAAAAATAACACATGGATTGGTATTATCAACAAGTTTGGAAATAGAGACAATTCTTTTTTATGTTGGATTTAAGAAAGATATTAGATAACTGAAGACTGAAATTGGACATAGGAATATAAACTTTTCTAGTGTGTGTGGTGGGGTGGCGAGTGTCATCTTCAGTGATAACTCTATCTTTTTCAAAATAAGAGATCAAATTCTTAAATTTACTTTTATCTTCGGTGATATAATTTGTTGCCCTTGAGTTCACATACCAAACTCCCTGATAATTTGGATTAAGATTCAGTCCTATAAGAGCTGCCAATGAGAATTATTTATCCACAGGCATCTGTGACTCTGCTACTGATCCTCCTATCTTATTTGGAGGTTTTTCTTGAATGTTGGCTTTAATGTTGTTCCTTGGATCATCATTGAACTAGTTGTTGGCTTTACTGTGTCCTAGCTTTTTGCATATAAAACAAGTCAGAGCTTTTTTACCTTGGTTGACTAAAGGTAGAATGTTTGGAAGAGAAAGAATTCTACAACCTCCTTGTTTTTCTGCATGCCTACATTCTCATCCTCCTCGCATACCCCTCAGCCTCTTTCATACTGCTTCCCAAAAATGAGAACATTATGACTCTTTGTTGCATGATTTTTTTGTTGTATATAATAGGTTCATCTCAAATTAGAGTAGTTCGAGGTGCAATGCTTCAAAAGATGACAATGCAAAAAAATAGGACAAGGTAGTGTAGAGTACATTATACTTTGGCCCAAGTCCATTGAAGGCTACTGTACATTATCTCAATCTAAAATTTCACACCTAACCATAGCAAGTTGGACAATGATTTCTTTCGTCTTTTGTCAAAAAATGTTTGTACTAATTTTGACCAAAGTTCTATAATTTTACAGTTATCAGGAATGTTGATCAAGACTTTATGAGATAACATGGACATGATGTAGGCAACAAGTGCCTGATCACGTTTCATCTAAGATACATAATCTGTATTTTGAACATATGAGGTTGAGACATCAACCCATTTTCATCATTTTCTTTATACAAAATAAATTTTGGTGGGATCTTGATTGACTCATCCAAGTAATCCGAGAGATATTGGCTACAAATGAATTGAACAATTTGTCTTTTCTATGTAAGGAAATTAAAATTTGTTAAATTTTCAGAAACAAGATGATTAAGAAAAAGATGAAGAAGAATCCATTAAAAAAATAGGAAGAGGAATGATATTAGATTTCAGATTTTTTCAAGAAAGATGGCACTATTTTCAAGAAAACATGGTTATAAGAAAGGGCTTTCTTTCTCAAACTGGCTGCTATTGATAAATATTTAAAGTTAAAACATACTGAAGAAAAATAGTCATTAATGATATACAAATTTGCACGCTTTTTTTGGCAGAAAACAACTACAAAATTAAAGATATATGTTGTAGAAGTCAAAGTTTGATCTATAAAAAAGCTTTAATAAGAGAAGGCTTGAAAGAGAAAAAACAAAAGGGATGCTCACGTGAAAATAGGGTATCCATGTGAAAATAAAACATACAACAAGAATTACGACAATACTGAGATGCTATGCAAAGAAAATTTCAAAATAAATGTTCAGCAAGAACGAAGAATAGAGAAATCTAAGCACAAGAACAAGATTTAGGATTTTCAACAAAAAACAACCAAGAAAGAAGGAAGATAAAGAAAAGTATCCAAGCCTTCTTAGACTCACCTTGATGAATAAATCAGGACCAAACGCGTGTTGATACCATGTTAAATTATATCTACACCACCAGTGAAGGAGAGAAGAAAGAGAGGGAGAGGTAGAGCAAGGAAGAAAGGGGCGGCAGAAAACCCAATGCATGATTCCCAACATGAGATACGTGGGTTGCCTCTATTAATATTAAACTGTAAATGATTTGATTACATTGACTATATTACTCCTCTTTATATTAGGACATAAAATACAACTCAAAGGTAAAAATAGGAAACATAAACTAAACATAAAATGCACACTGATTATGATTCAAATTTGGATCTAAAACCCACATGGATCTGATTTGAATATGGATATCATGTCTCATTAACCCCAACATCATAGCTAGTCATCTTAGTAATCAAATGCATATATGGATTAATATAAATGTACCCTTTTCCATTGGTCAATTTTTTTTTGTGTTTTTTTTAAAGATGAGATCACACTAGAATAACAATCTCTAACACTCATTCACCCACATTATTTTTGGGCATCCAAGCTAGAGACAACCCCCAATTGGAATTTGACCCCAGACCTGCTGGTTAAGGATGGTGCATCTCAGTCTCCTACATGCAGTAATAAACTCTATACTGAAACTCACTAGACTAGCACTTTTGCTCATATGGCAGAGTTGTGAAATATTGGGTTATCAAAC
Organism: Nuphar pumila; assembly: GCF_984573655.1. NCBI lineage: Eukaryota > Viridiplantae > Streptophyta > Magnoliopsida > Nymphaeales > Nymphaeaceae > Nuphar > Nuphar pumila. The sequence goes on along the minus strand of NC_143263.1, from coordinate 91,030,404 downwards.
TCCAGGCAGTAGTACTAATCTGCCACCATCCACCGGTCAAAGTCCTGGTAAGTGGAATTGAAGGGTTTTGAAGCAAGCACACCTTCCTTTCTTGAAGCATGCTACCAGACTTGGCTGGACAATTTAGAAGAATCCAATTTTATGGATAAAATGCATTTTTAATGGAATCAGGTAAAATCCAAATCTTAAGTCACCCGCATTTAACTCTCAAAAGGACAAGCCAACTCGTGCATGCAATTTTTTGCATGTATTTTATGTAAATTGCAATTTAAAGGTTTGATGGTAGCTGCTAGAAACAGGTATGGCTTAAAAAGTTTTAGGTGCATTTTTAGTTGAAAAACATATTGATACAACTTTGAAAAAATATTGAAATGAGTTTGTAAAAACATTGATATAGTCCCTACATGAGTTTTTAAAAACTAGATATAGGTATATTTGCATAAAGATACCTACGTAATCCATCATTATTGCATAATAAATTATTTATAAATTAGAATATTTAAAATCTTTGATAAAAATAATATCTTTTTAAAAATAAAACTATGTTTGTATCCAAAGATGTTAATAAAAATGAACTTGATACTCATTTATAATGTAACAGAAACGAGTTTCTATACTCGCTAATACACATTTCTCAAGTAATTAAGACAAATATCTTAAACATTTAATAGTTCCATTTAGGGTTACAGAAGTAAGTTTCATAAATATCAAGTGGGTACACCTGATGCACGATATGCCAGGGTGTGTGCCAAAGCAACTATGGGTCCGAGTTTGACCAAACATCCTCTAATACTCATAAAACTCCACTTATGCATGATTTTGCATTCAGAATATATGGATATACTTAAGGTGTGTTTGATATGTTGGATAAACCAGGGTTATCAAAAATGCTATTAGCAATGCGAAAACGTGTTTTCCCAAAATGCGTTTCGAAAGCGTGAAACACGACGCTTTCGAAATGCTCAAGAAAGCACAAAACATGGGGCTTCTGAAGCGCTCGATGAAGAGCACCTTTTTAAATGGGAAGCGAGCTTCCCAAATAAGGGAAACACGATTCTCAAAATTGGTTATCACATTTCCTGATATTTTAGGGCTTGGACAATTTTACCTCTTAATAAACTATTTTTTACCAAAAAAAAGAAACAATGTTTTTTTAAAAGGGCAAAATGGTTATTATAAAACTTTTGCAAAAAAACAACATAAAAACGAGTAGGGTATGTGGTTTTCATTCTCAAATCCCAACTCTCTCTCTCAACCTTCGATGACCATGGGTGTCCTTAGGTAGGTCCTCTCTTTCACTTTAACTCTCTCTCTCTCTCTCTTCCTCTCTTTCCATCTTTCACTCTCTCTCCCTCTGTCACTCATTCTTTCTGTCTCTCACTCTCTCTGACAATCTCTCCTTCTCTGTCTCCCACTCTCTTTGTCTCTAACTTTCTTTGTTTTTAGTTTTTACTATTGTTATAATCCAGAATATGGTAGTAGATCTAGATTCAATGTCTAGGATTTAAATGTTGCATGACAATTAAGAAATGGGGTCCACCTAGGGGTGTATAATGCTAGAGTCCTATGAGACATCCCCTAATTATATAAATTAATTAAGGTTAATCAAGTTTGGTTAATTATTATAGATGAGTCATTTAGTTGATTTGTTCTTGCGAGAAGTCCTTAGTTAGCTATGTAGAAGTCCTAGTCTAGTGAGTTTCTTTATGTCATTAGCACTCAACTCAAGCTTTCCTTATATAAGAAGGCCTTAAAGAGTCATATCAAGCATTGAATATTGAATTGAAGTTTCCTCCAAGGCCTAGTTGTCCCCATCTTTCTCTCTTTTCTCTCTTCTTTCCCTTGGATGACCCTCTTCCTCTAAGGTCTTCTTTTCTTCTCTTTCTGATATCACTTGGCACAATGTGTGTGCTGGTGGATATAGCTTGAGCAAAGGGCCCAAATTTTTCATGTTTTCCTTTTAGAGATTTAAGAAGGCTACACTACTCAAGAAAGTCGTTCAAAAGCCTAACAGTTGTGGTTCAGATATACTGCCCTCTTTGAAGCCTAACTCAGGTAACCAACCCTTTAAACCTTTGATACTAATATTGTAGATTTGTAACCAGACCTTAGGTTGCATTATCTTGTTTTTCATAGCCTTAGAACCAAAACTGTATCTACTTGATTAACATGAAAAATCTTGTTTTATCATTTGAGCATCCCAACCATCCAATGACCTATTTTACTATTTTTTTACCTTCAGAAGTCTAACCTAACTGACACATGTCCCTAGGTGTCCAGCAAGCCCTTGGTTTAGCCCAAATCAGATTTGAACCAAAACTCTTTCCTGACTAGTCTTTTGAGTCATTTTTAGCCTATTAGATTTCTTTATTTCCTTGTCTTTTCTCAAAACCACATAAATCTTACATCACGGCTACCCTTAAGCTTCTACTCCATCGTATCCAACAGGTCTGAGAACTGCAAGCACGATCCTCAGGGTCATGCCTCTACTCCATCGTGTCCACCTAAATCTTACATCACGGTTGTCCTAACTGCGGAGGTCTAAGAAACGCAGGCACGATCCTCTCGCTTTTGTCGAGCTCTATTGCTAGCTCAAGGCTCCCTTCTGGTCCAAGATCTAAACCGTCCGAACCGGATCTTGAGAAGGGTGCAACACTATTCAAAGTTTTTTATGATAATTATCAAGATAATCTTGTGATATTATTGATAGCACATTATGAAATATTCAAACTAGATGATACTTTGAAATTGTTGGGTTTTATACTTCTATTTGATAAAATCTTTGTTATAGTATACAATATTTTTAGTATGTTAGAGATACATGTGCTAAAGGTGTCAATTAGTGTAACACCTAAGAATTTTTCATATTAAATAAAGATGAATTTGTGTGTCAAAATTTGGTTTGAATTTAACTTGGAATTTAATTTGAATTTCAATTTGGGTTTGAATTTCAATGTGGGTTTGAATCTTAATTTGAATTTGAGATTCAATTTGGAGTTGAATTTTAATTTGAGATTTAATTTCAATTTGATTTAAATTTAATTTGGATTTAATTTGGGTTTGGAATTTGGATTGAATTTGAAAACTTAACTCATAAAGTGGGATGCCCCTTAGGTGTGCCCCTTTTAGATCTTGGTGTTCATTATGGGATGGACTCAATCAAGTCAATCCGAAGGGGACATCTCCACCTACTTTTCATATTTCACTTCCTTAGTTTAGTCAAACTTGTTAAATTGTTTATGAATCCTAATTAGCTAGAATTCATAGGTAGTTTCTTAATCTAATAAGAATCTCAATTACCTAAGACTTCTTAGGGATTTTCTTATTAATTAAAGTTCTCATAAGAAAATTTATTTATAGAGAGGCCTTTCTCTCCCTTCCACACATTTTAGCTTTCTTCCTATTTTTTTCTCTTTCTTATTTTTTTCTCTTTCTTATTTGTTTCTCTCTCTCTCTCTCTCTCTCTCACACACACACACACACACACCTCCCTGAGAAGGCTCCATAGAAGTTGGTGTAGGGTGGCCACACCTCCATTAAAGGGTGTAGTTGTGGTTGAAGAGATTGTTCGGTGAAGACGATTTCAGAAGATTATTCATAGATTTACTGATTTTGAGATAGGTATACAATAACTTTGTACGTGTGTATAAGGCTAAGATACATGAGCATACCGTGGGATAATCTTCGAATATATATTAGCACACATATCAACTTAGATTTATGTAGGTACTAATGTGGTTGTATGCATAGGGTTTTAAAAATACAAAATCCTTTTTTAAAATTGATTTTATGGTCTTTATCGAGAAAACATATCTTCTATGTAAAACATTAGATTTTAGATACTAGATTCATAATTTTATAGCCTTTGTTTGCATGTTGTTCTGTGTATTTTGGTCTAACCAATCTTAATGATAAATCTAGTTCTTCAAAACTGTGAACCCATAAATCTTATAAAATTATAGAGATGTTTCATACATATGCAAGTAATCTCAGTCTAAATCTTAGACTCAGATAAGTCATGGTTTGAGAGATATGACTTCGGAAAATCGTTCCTGACAGGGATTTTATGAAGTCATAAAAAACTTTGTAAAAATTATATCTCCCTAAATACTCAAGATTTGGAGCAGAGATTTTAGGGTGTGTTGGTCTGTATATGAAAGAACACACTGTTAAAATTTTGGAGGTTGATTTCTCATTGTTTGAAATGAAAAATAAGTGCTCTAGAATCTATAATTCTCTGAATCTGGTTTGGTCAAATAACAGAAACAACAAATATTATGTAAATTTTAGTTCTCTGTTAAAATTGAATTTAATTCTGGGTTTTCATAAGCTTGAATTAGACATATTGAGCCACCTACTGTAAAAATCTAGCATTTAAGTCGTTGTGTATGATTTATGGTTAATTTTACATTGGAAAGACAAAATTGGATAAGATAGTTCTGTAAATAGAAAACATTATGTGCTTATAAAATTTTTAATTTTTGATCTGTAATGAGTTAAGGTTTAGGTTTTTGCTTGTATGAATATAACATATGTGAGAATCTTCTATGAAAATTTCAGAGCTTAAATCATTTTAAATGAATTATGGTAGAATTTACAATAAAAGGTACATTTTGTGTTAACAGTTACAAATTGAAAATTTATGTTAGAATGCATGTCATGGTTCCAAAAGTAAAGCAAATGAACTTGGCATGGTTCCAAAAGTGAACCAAATGAACACATGATACACTGATGAACAATATGTGAACCTATTGAGGCAAGATGAATGTACCGTCACTTTTGAATACTATGTTCAGAATTTCTATCATAATGTTGTAATGTGAAGCATGATGTGTTGATGTATAACATGATGTTATGATATGCAACATGATGTTATATAATATTATGATGTACTATAAGATATAAAAAATATACATATGGATGCTCGTGAATGAGCTTGTGGTTTAAAATAACCAATGTGGTGACATGAGTACATGAATATATTATGTGGCATGTGATGATAATGTGCTATAATGCATGAAAAACATGCATACCCACAGGATCACTCATGAAAGAGCAAGTGGTTGAAAAGAACCAATGGGGTGCTAAAGTTGCATCAAGTTATGAAAAGATTATACATGCACATATAATATAAGGTTACCTCAAAGCGGATGTGGGGGTATAAATGCTCGATTGGTTTAAAGGCACCAGAATATTCTAAATGGGTTATCAACATAAATGAGCAAATGTACCATATAATTACCTCAAAACGGATGTGAGGGTATGATGCTCATGCCATGAATGACAATGTGAAAAGCTACCTTGGGGGATACTTGAGCTATTGGGCACTCAAGTGTTGAATGATAAAAGGCACATGTGATGAAATGCAATGAACTTTTTCTTTAATAAAAATACCCAATAACCTATTTAGATCTAGTTTACCATAGAGAGGGTAGGTGGTACAAAACTTCGTTGGGCAATTTTATGTTTGTGAGAACAAGGGGTCTCATTTGGTTTCCAGTCCTCGAAGTTAGGGGTTAGACTACTAATGTGCCATAGGTGGTAGGTCCATGCCTTCTACAAAAGTTTAGGATGAATCATTGGAATCAATGGCCATTATAGATTTTCTATGGGTCATGAATTGCCCTTAGTGGATCAGTTTCAGTAAGTCACTCAGAGAAATTAAAATACATAGCACAATAAACATCCAAGTGGTCTTCTCTGATTCGATGACTTATCATGTGCGTAACCGCATGAGTGGTAAAAAGAGAAACAAAAACCTTACACTTTCATATGGTGTTAAACTTATATTGAAAATATGTCTTAATAATTAAGATGCATAATTATGGACATGTTCTTGATTTGTTACATGCTGCATGAATTTAATTGTATGATTTATTAAGACTTGTTATTTTTATTAATCATGAATTCAAACACTTCAATTAGTTCATGAATGATATTGTCTTATTGATTATCTTTGATTTCAGATTTTTTAGTTGGATTAATCCACGATTTGGATATGGACCCAAATCCAATATGAAAATTGGATCAAGTCCCACGTTGAGTTGAAATACTTGTAACCCGTCCAAAATTCTAATCAAAACCAAAACTAATGTTTTCGTTGTATTTATGTTTTCTTGATAAAGGGTTCTTATCCTTGGTTATCTCCTTCGCAAACTTAGTTATGGTGGGCTAATATACGGTAGTGCTTGCGTACAAGCGAGAGTGCTTAGTCGGATTAGAGTATTGTCATCAATAAGGCCTTACATAAAAAATTATGCTCTTTTTTTGTGTTAAAATTTTGGAGTGTTACAATTGGTGTGTGTGGTGTATGTTTTTAGCTTTTTGCTTGTAGAAATAGGAAAATTTAAAAAAATTAATTGTTTATATCACTAACATTTCTTGAATACAATGTAAATTGATAATCGATTTATCAAATCAGCAATGCAAAAATGTTAAGGCCAATGATCCAACAAAAAAAATTGTAATTAAAAAAATTGCTTAAAAGTTGAAACTCTTTATAGTTGCAAATGTGATTAGTTTATAGATTTGCCGTTGTTTCTTTACACAAACACATAGATATTTGTTTGCTTTCTATAGTTCATCATTGTTTGGATTTCATTACTAGTTATCTTATTACCATCTTGATGTGCTCATGTTACATAGTTTCACTTTCACCTACATCTTTAAATTGTTGCACTTACATATATGATTCAATTTTGAGATTAATAGCTGAACTTTAATATTATTTATTCATGTTTTATTTTGTCAATGATAACATAAATTTTATTATTTTATTATATTTTGGGTTCTTATTTGGTTCCTATTTGCTTTCCTCTTTGTTTCTCCATTGAATCTGGGTTCGCTTAGGGTTCAATTCCTAAGTTGCTTTTGGGTTTGCATACGAGTTGATTCCTAGGTCGCTTCTCTTCTCGCTTTCTAGACAATTCTCGGTTTACTTTTAAGTCATTTTGCACTTCCCACTTTCTAAAATTTTAAAAGTGTCGCTTCCCGCTTCTGATTTCTCGACTGGCAACTCTGGGACAAACACCACCTGAACGAATAAGGTGGCATTTGTCCAGGGTGTGACTCACTGGTTCCATGCTACCCTTTGAAATACAAAGAGGTGGGAAGCAAGCAGTTCCCCGCCAGGACAGGTTGGTTCCCAGGTTCCCACGTATCAAATGCAGGACACCACCCAAGCAGTTCCTGCATGGGTGTGTCCCACGTATCAAACACATCTTTAATGGTACACATTTTCTGCACAGAACAAATGTTCTACAATACAATGAGATGCCAAGAAATCTTGATGAAATGCCTAAACATAAAAGGAAAAGAAAAGAAAGGAAGAAAACAATAGAACTTTTTACAATAACTCGACAATGCAGACATCTCTTATGATCCATTGAATGATGTAAACTCAAGCCACTTGGCCTAACATTTTTGGAGAGCTGCTTGATGTGAATGGCTCCAATACTTGGGGTAAGTGGTAGAATTAAGATTAATGACATTTTTATTTTTTATTTTTTATTTTTGCATCATTTCAGAATTGATATCCTCAGAGAATGCCAAAACTAAAATGACATCTTTGTATTCATTGATAATTCTAGAAATGGGATTCAGCAAATATACCATTATCTAAATCAATGAAAAAACACTTGATATTATATAAACAGGACATAACCTGAGGATGCATTATGCAGGTAACCATTTCATCAGATGATGGATTCGCATCTTACGATGAGATTACATATGTAATGCTAGTTTCATTCATTCATCAAGGAAACAGAGGAAATATTCCGGTAAAACAGCACTATATTAAGCATGTCTTTTATTGGCGGTGGAATGCAGAAGAAAGATCCCCAGGAAACAGCATTACACAACGCGTATTGGTGACACTGGTACTACTAAAGTTTACAAGGACAACTAGAAATACGAGTTTACAAAGAGTACAAATATGTATCCAGCTAGTGCCCCAAGAGCAAGCTCTTCACATCTCCAGAGACAATATCAACCCCTTGGCTGCTGCTGAAGTTGCTCCTGTTTATGAACCAGAAATCCGGATTTCAAGAAATCAGGTTCAACATTAGGTGCACAGAGTAACTATTTTCTTGTATTTTTGTAAAAGTTACCTTCATCTTCATATTGAAATTTTCCAAAATAATTTCATGACATAAAATGACTAAATTTACATGAACAGGAGCTTAGGAGCATGATCTTTGTTAAGATCCTAATAGGCACAAAGTGGCTTGTCAATTTGCAGAATTGGTGACAACACCGAGTTGGTTGATGTTGGATTAGGTGCTCAGGAAAATTAGATCAGAGTCTTGACAGAAATCATGTTCTTCAGTAATTAACCTTCATAATTGGTGAGTTTTGAAGGGACCAATTACATTTGAAAAACAAACTAACCTCAGTAACAAAGAAAGCATGGAACCCATATGGAACTCTGCTAGGAAGCTCAACAACAGCAACTGGTTCTGCTGACATTGTTTTAGCATCAATTACATGCACTTCTGATTTTCTGAAACATCAGATATCAAACATTAACTTTGATTTTTCAAATGGCACTGGCAAAGACAGATGTAGAAAAAAAGTAGCAGATTATCATTCTCAGGATTGTAGAATAAAAAGCAGAAATAAAATTTCCAAAATGAGAAACTTTATGACCTCTTGAAAAAGCTCTTAATTGCTGTAGTAAAGCTACTGACTCTGCTAATTGCAATGTGCTATGCATATAAATTCCATAGGTGCAGTTTAGATGTCAAAAAGATCAAACTCCTCTACTAGAAAGCCAGAACAACGTTCAGTGTCACTACACAGATCAAGCCGATTGAATGCAATTCAACAAACTATTCATCATTTCATAATGGTAGTTATGCTAGTGATGAGACGAGGGTGACTACCTTGTTGACAATGATACCGATGATAGTGAAGATGAGACAATTAAAATAACAATCACTATGAAGAGAGAATTAGGTAACCACTGGTTTAATAGTGATAATGACAGTGGTGGTGATGATGTATGACAAATAACAATAGTAGTGCTGTGATATGGAAGGTACCCAGCATTCTCATCATGCACAAAGAATATCAAGTAGCCATCATCCTCTTCTTGGGAAATACCAGACAGCTTGGGCACAAATACTGCTTCTGAACCAAACCTTCCAGGCCCCAAGTCATAGATACCTTGAACAGTCCCCCCAACCTCAATGCTCGTTTTCCCACTCACTGGTGTGGCATGCAGATCAAACTTAACAACTGCTGTCACTTTTGTCACTTTGTCAAGTATAGTTCCATATACGAACTGCTGCTTTCTGCAATTTTGAAGTGTCAGATCTCGTAGAACTACTAATATGAAAGACAAATAGAACAATAAAATTCTAATATAACTGAAAGAAAATATATATAGCAGTTTTTTAATCTGATGACTTTAAGATACAATAAAAGAGAGCCAAATCTTTACTAGTGACATACACTCAAAAAGATGTAAGAAAAAGAATAGTACTACGAAACTGATGAATAACAGAAGACAAATGGAACATCTGATTATCAACAAAAGAACCTACAAAATCTTGTTTTTCTGTTTATCGTGGGCTTTGTCATTTGAAGTTCAAAAGCCATGAAGTACATTTGGATGTTTCATAACATGCAATATGGATGTCCAAACAATCAATGCATACCGGCTAGTGTAATTTTCATTGATCCGAGGGAAGTCAATAGCTGATTCCGACAATTTTTTCTGTGAAGCCTCTCCAGTTTTTGTATTAAATCGCATTTCATACCTGAATATATCAAGAAGACATTCAGATCCACAGAGTATTATGGCACAAAAAGAGAATAATGAAAGGTGAAGTATCATACAGCTCATTCTTAAAATTTCCCCGTACAACTGGATTGGGTCCTGCGAGTATTTCCAGATCTGGATTTTCCATGCGGCATGTGATTAGGATGACCTCATCACCCTCCTCCCAGGCATTGGCTGGCAACAATTTTTTCAAGTTAGAACACCTAAAACTATAATTTTGCAAGCTTCTGCCTGAAAAACCTCTTGTAGTCTAATACAAAACAACTTCATCCAAAAACAATAGAATGAATTAGCAAAGCATTATTCAAGGACAAGGAAGACGCTTGTGCATGAACTATTATATAATAGGATTTTTATTATATTACATATATATGATGAGAGAGAGATGTTCACAAACACATGATTTTCTTGTCAAGCTTATATTATGGTCATTATCAATTGAAAAAATAGACTTCATCAGCAGAACCTTAGAAACCAAGTTAACATAAACCATTACAAAAATATGATTTTTTTTAGTTTCCAAATAATCTTAGACTGTGATTATTTCTTCATATTCAGATCACAAGTAGAAGCCACACAGATTGAAAAAAGCACCAAGTCTGATGAGTAACCAGGATAAACATGAAATAGAAGCTAGACTCTGATAATAATATGAAGAATTGTCATAAATCAACTAGAAAGCTCAAGATAATTTTTTCAAATCTTAGAGAAAAGGGATATAAAGGTAATCTTAGAAATCAACTTGGCTAAGCTTCTGAGAATCAAAGGAGCTATTATACAAAAAGAAAGCAGACAAGGAAAGGTATCTAACCATTATGAAATATAAAGCAATTGGGAAGTTCAAACCATCGCATTTGAAGCTCATCTTTCGCATAACGGGGAAGTATGCCAAATCGAGCCTTTTTTGTCTCATCAAATTTGTAGGCTAGTCCTCCTTTTGCAATGTTCTGAAACACAAGCGAAAACTTTAACTAAGAGTTCTTTGCAGCTAGCTATAACACCTTTCTTATTATTCTGTTAAAAATGCACCTAAAAAACTTGGAAATGCATTCAAACTTCACATCCCAATGTTTGTCAACATTGCTAATCAAGCTCAAGATATTTTTGTTAAACAAATGCCTATGGATAATAACATGTTTATTGAGTTTTGGAGTACAGTTAGATACATTGAGCATTCATTGGTTTTATTCAGGTCCTAAATTATGAAAGAAATAGCCCAGATGGACTGGATAAGTGTGGGTCCACATTCACATCTGACTTGGCAGATTCCAGATTCAAGTTGCAACAAGTGACAAGTTCTATCTGGATCAGACCTTGCCTAGCTAATGTAAAGTGGGTTAAATCCATGGTTGCCAGTTGAGGAAGCGGGAGCGGGAAGCGAGGCACTTTCAAAATTTTAGGAAGCGGGGAAGCGTGGGACCACTTAGGACCGATTCGGGAAGCGTCTCGGAAGCGACCTAGGAAGCGTCTCGGAAGCGACCTAGGAAGCGTCTCGGAAGCGAGGGGGAAGCGAAAAAAATAAAAATAAAAAATACAAAAAAATTGGAAAAAACAGGGGAAGCGAGGGGGAAGCGTGATGGGAAGCGTGCTTCCCATTAAAGGGAAGTGTGTCCCCCATTAAAGGGAAACGCATCCCCCATTAAAGGGAAGCGCGCTTCCCAAAAAAGGGGGACGCTTCCCCCCACGCTTCGGAAGCGCGGCGTTTCGCGCTTCCGAAGCGCGCTTCCCCTTTTAGCTAGGCGCTTCCGGTAACCCTGGTTAAATCCTGTTGGAACTCAAGACAGGAATTGAATTCTTTTATATAAGATATGAAATGATTAAGCACAATCAAAACCAATCCCATAGATGTGCTCAGTATGTCACCTGGGTACAGGTGCAGGTGCGGGTATGGAGAGTATGACACGGCAATTCCAAAAATATCGCATAAATACAAAATAAATTAAAAAAAAACTGAATATAATCTAAATATATATGCTATATCTAAAATATATATTATATATTTATATACTATGTCACATGGGTGCGGGTGCGGGTGCGGCAAAAATATATATATAGTCCAAAAGTTGGACATAAATGACCCTGGGTGCGGTCAACGCACCCAGGGTCAGGTTGGCCGCACCCGCATCGCGTTGCGTCGACGCGGGTGCAGCACCCAGTTTGCCGAGTCCCTGTGACATAGATTATATACTGAAAAAAAGTTATAAACTGAAAATATAATTATAAATTATAAATTAAATACAAACTTGTATGTACGGAGGATAAATGGCATGTCCGGGAGTCGATGCGTGTCGACAAGGGGATACGTGTGTAGACACAGGTACGGAGGGCAAAATGAGTGTCCGGGTACCATAGTCAGCATGGTTTTTCAAGAAGGAAATACACTTTGGATTAGCCATTTTAACATAAAACCAAAACTTTTCCAATCATGAAAGTTTGGTGAATTGTGAGAGGTTGATTTTTGAAGCTCCTGAAAACCTGTCTTGCACAATCTAAAACATGGTTCTTACCAAATAAGCTATGTATATCATATCTAGGGCCTGAACCATAAAGCATTAAAAAAAACAATAAAAAAAAATCAGAGGGCTCTACTAGGTAGCACAGCATTAACTATTAACAACACGACACATACACAGATATATATATATATATATATATATATATATATATATATATATGGGGCAGACAATGCTGGTTTTTCAAAATTTACATTTTTCTTGGTTTTCTTTCTAATCTGACCTTGGAGATGTGATCAACATGGTGTGTTTAGTGGGAATTGACTTTTGGATCTTCTGATTATGACACACAAGCAGGCTTCTTAAGGGTTTCAAAAAATCAACAGCCCACAAATTTCTAAATTTTCAAGACAAAAAGATCAGTTTTTTAATCAAGAAAACATGGCATTTCGTTTAACAGACATGTAAGTTAATGTTAAATCTGCTTAAAATTATGCTGTTGCAGACTGGGATCTACTGATCCACTTACTAATCAATAAATAAAACCTATGAATTTATCTCCTCTACAGTCATCACTACATTCTTTATTTGGGCTAAAGTCCTAATAAGTTAATAACTGAATCAAAAGGATTTCATAGATTTCCTAAATTTTTTTGCTTTGGTTTAAGATCGGGAGTGATAACATATATTGCAATCACATGCTTCTACCGTCTATGAAATCCACTCTTCCCTGAATACAAAAATCTCTTTTCCCTTACAAACTCAAAACAGTTAGCCCGATTAACTGGTTTATGCCTGCTGTATAAATAGCATGATCATCGCAGATGATATATGAGACGGATGTTGTGCACTTATTCTTCTATGGAACTATCCTAAGTGTTTGACCCTGGACTTTGCGGAGGCCATCCATCTATGAATGATGCACTCAACAGTCACACAGTAGTTGTTTCTTTTACTCACCTTGAAATTGGAAACATGATTTTGGCATTTTTCATCAGCACCATGCTTCTTGAAAGGAAATTATACTATCTTTCAAGCACGTGGAACAATGTAAGAAGTACCTTTGGTGTGAAGTACAGAGGTAGATCCATGAATATTGCAAAATTTTCAGTGATCGCAAAGTCGTGCATCATGATAGGGGCTGATAATGTTATGGGCACAGGATCAAGTATAACGCCTTCCTTGGTAATGACTCGATAAGTAACATATGGTGGAGTCCTTGAGTACCCAAAAGTGAACATTTCACCTGCGCCAATGTGAAGCCCAAACTGTCACATCAAGATATATATACCAACCAAGTTCATTATTTGGATAGATTTCATTTACCAGTAAATGGGTCAACCTTTGGGTGAGCAGTAAAGGAATGTGCTAGCCTCTTGTCATAGTCCATAAGTCCAAGGGTTTGCAGGTCTCCATCTTCAAGGACTTTAAGAACATCTATATAACACAAAGAAAAAGAATTCTGAACTATGAGAGAGAGAGATGCATAAGAAAAAATTATTAACTGAAAAGTAAATAAAAAATCATAAATAAATATATATATATATGTATATATAGAAGCTATTAGTTAACTAAAATTGTAACGAGGGCAAATATTTTGAAAAGAAGAAGCGTACATTTATTCTTAATTAGGGTTTCACAAGAGAGTTCATAAATTTTCAACCTAATAGGCATAGGGTTTTAATTTTCAAATATATAGGACAATAATTGTTCAATCAACATTGGGTTCGCAATCTAGGATCTTGGGTAATTATCTTAGCAGAAGGGTAATTTGTTCCAAACTAATATGAGAGACTGGATAGCTATTTCAGAATATGTATGTATTAATATTGCTCTCTCTCTCTCTACACGTGTGTGTGTGGAGAGAGAGAGAGAGAGAGAGAGAGAGAGAGAGAGAGAGAGATTGATGTTAAATTGTACATACATAAAACTGTATATATATAGTATAGGTATACGTATATGTACAGAAATATACATATATATGTATTATATATATAAGTTGGACCAAGTCAACAAGTATTGACTTGAAAGCCAACTTCTTGCATACTTGTTCTTCAATAAATATATTATTTTTTTATCCTTTGTGTATGCCCTTAGTGGCATTTGTGATTGTGCTCTTCATAGCACTGTGATTGTGTCCTTGGTGGTATTTGTGCTTGTGCATTTTGCACTTGTTAGTGGAAACTTTGTTCGTGTTTGAAGGTGTTCCACCTATCTTCAGAGCTTGGAAGTATTGAAGGTCATTTGAAAACTCACTTTTTTAAAGTGTTGGTGATCTTGTTGATTGTTTGAACCATTGGTGGAGTGCTCGTGTTCCTCATATTGCTCTTTCTTCTCCTCTCTTCTCTCCTCTTCTCTTAGCCCTTGTAAAATGAATGACAATGATAATGTCACCATTAAACCCATAAAACTCAATGATTTCAATTACATAACATGGCCTTTTATTATGAAACAATTTATTTGGAGAAAAGGGTTGTAGGGACTAGTAGATGGATCTGATCTGGAACCTAAGCTAGTTCTCACTTAGGTAAAGGGTGAGAAAGAGGTACCTCTAACCGAAAATGAAAAGACCAAGGTTATAACCACTTATGAGAAGAAGTGGAAGGAATGGAGGATGAGACATGCCAAGATCACATCTTGGCTTCTTAGTAGTGTAGATGTTAAAAAATGTTCAAGCCTTGCCAAATTTGAGCATGCTAACAAGGCTTGGGATTATCTTTAAGAGTATATTTTCTTAAGGATATTGCACATATATATGCAATGTGCAAGATAGAGTTCGGACTATGATCCAAGGGGATAAAACTATTAGAGAATACTATAATGATCTATCTGAACTATCTTAAGAATTGGCATTGTCCCGAAGATATAGAACTCCACCAAAGACAAATGGATATGGAGCACTTTTACCAATTCATCAACGGTCTAAGATCGTTATTTGAATCTATAAAGTCTATTCTTCTCCATAGAGGAAAAGTTTCTTCTATTAAAGATACTATAGAAGAGTTGAGTATCGAGGAAAATAGATTGAAAAAGTATGTAACAAAAAATAAAGATGATTCGGTCTTAGCCATCCCTAGACCGGAAAATTACATAGGTGCATTTAAACCACCTCATTATAGAAGACAAGACAATGACTATGATAAAAGGAAAGCTATTTGCCATCATTGTCATGAACCGGGACACATTAGGCCCCAATGTCCCAAACTAAGAGGGGCATATGAGAAGAAGGTTGCATCACTAGGCTCTCCACAAGAGTCAAATGAAATTTCTACACCACAAGATCCATCTATTGGAAGCATGTCTTTGGCTCAATTAATAGAAGCTCTTCAACCTCTTCTCAAGGGTGCATCCTCTTCCATTAGAGTCGTTGTTTCGTCTTATTCCGACCTCGGTAAAATTTCTTACCTTCTTGATTCTGGTGCATCTTTTCATATGACTCCAAACAAAGATATTTTATCTGAATATCATAACTCAAGTGTGTCAAATGTTTTCATGGCCGATATTACATCTCATCAAATTGAAGGAATAGAGAATTTTGAAAAAAATCTTTCAAACTCAAAAAGCTTTTTTATTCCAAAGGTTTCGTCACATCCTTAAACTAAACTTAAATCTTTTATCCGTCTCTCAAATATTCGATTGTGGTTGTAATGTTTCCTTCTCTTCAAATGAATGTTTGATACATGATCGCCAATCAGGGAAGCTGATTGGGCAAAGGCATAGAGAATGGGGTCTCTACTATATGGATTTTTTGGAGATCCCCAAAGATGCTTTTTGTTGTAATGTCCAAAAATTGGATTTGAATGTATGACATAGAAGACTAAGACATCCAAATGTATCCAAAATGCAATATTTTTCAAATTTAAAAAAGTTTTGTAATCGTAATGATTTCTTTTATGAAGAGATTACCATTTAATGATAGAACTTTTGTTTCATCTAGACTACTAGGGGTCATGCACCTATTTTATCTAAAGGTGGATATGCATATTTGTAGATAATTTTACAAGACATACTTGGATATACTTAAGCATAAATATGAAGTCTTTTTTCATTTTCAAAACTTTCATAAATTGGTTATAAATAGGTTTTAAAACAAAATCTCTATATTTTAGACTTATTGAGGAGGAGAATTTGTTTCAAATGAATTTTAAAATTGTAAATTATGGCATCACACGTCAATAATCTTGTCCTCACACACCACAACAAAATGACTTAGCTGGAAAAAAACATAGCACATCATTGAAACTTCAAGGACCTTATTGCTAGTCATGTGCCATTTTTTTTTGGTAGAAGCTACCTTAACCTTTGTTTATCTTATAAACAGAATGTCATCCTCTTCTTTCCAAAATATTTATCCTATTGAAAAACTTGTTAAACTCTCTCCTAACTATACCAGATTACAAGTGTTTGGTTGCAAATGTTTTGTGTGTGTTGAGAATAGGTGGTTTCTAGTTTAAGTTCTTTCATATTAGAGGTTTTTTGAAATTTTGTTCTCATAAGGACTTAGATGTAATTTCTCCTTTTAGCCTCTCTCTATTTAATATAGAGAGAATCCCTAATCAAAGAGAAAACGAGTTTTCTATTCTCCAGCCGTCTCTCTCTCTCTCTCTCTCTCTCTCTCTCTCTCTCTACACACACACAGGTGGCTGTGCATCGCATCCTCTTCTACATGGTATCAAAGCCCTCGATCTCGGGAGCGTGATCAACAGGGACTGATCTTCATCAACGAATATGACTTCTTAAAATCAGATTTGGTCTTGTTTGATTGTGGAAGATCTGATAACAGATCCGGGATGTTACCCAGATCTGTCGTCAGATCTAAGGAGAAGATGTGGAGCCGTAACCCTTGAGCTCCTCATCTGGATCTCCAGCCGTGACCTGTTGTTGCCGAGTCCTGTTCCTGCCATGACGTGAGATCTTTCCTGTGTTCGTGAGTTGTCGAGTTGTGTTCCTGCTGTTTGGGAGCAGCAGAAATCTTCATTTCCTGTGTTGCCGTGATTGTTGAGTTCTTTCCTGTGCTGATTGCGTGTGATCAGAATTTTGCTGAGTTCTTTCCTGTGCTGATTACGTGTGATCAGAATTCTGCCGTGATTACAGATTTCTTTTCTGTGCTGATCGCTTGTGATCGAAATATAATTGATCTGTCTAACTGTGCCCTGAAGACTTATTGGAGATGTCGTGACTTATATGCTTGGAGAACAGCAGGTGTAGTGAATATTTGTTTTGCGACTGCATACTATCATTGGTCGTGATGTGTTTGGGCTCAGCAATGTTCGTGATTCCTGAACTTTAGTTGGTTTTTAGTTGGTTGGTTTATTTCAGAATGTGGATTTCAACAGTCGTGACTCCCTGCTGTGTCGAGTTTTTTTTTGGAAAGAAGCATGGTAGTTTAAGTTATCCTTCTGTCGTGGAAAACAGCAGGTGTGATTTCCTGCTGTGTTGAATTTTTTGTTTGTGGGCTGCTGTTTTTGTGGAAACAGCAGGTGTGATTTCCTGCTGAGTTGAAAATTCCTCTTGAACACTTGCTGTTCAAGTGAGGTAATCTGATTTTTATTTGAATAACATCTTCAGTATGGCTGAAACTTCGAAATGTGATTCCAAAATGGAACATATTGGGGAGTATAAGGCTTTTGCCAACCCCTTCTCGTATGGCTCTTCCGTAAGGTTGAATGAAACTAACTATGCCAGGTGGTCCAGAACTTTTATGATGTCGGTATCTGGACATCGTCGAAAACATATTTTGTTGGAAGGCGAACCCACTGAGAAATTGGGAAAATATGTTACTTGGGATGAAGATAATGACATAGTTATGTCATGGATCATGAATAGTGTCGAACCCCATATTGCAGATGGATTGATCTACTATAATACAGCCAAACTGATGTGGGACAATCTTCGTGATACATACTCACAAGAAACGAATGTGAGTCGTATCCTGCAAGTCGAACAGGAAATATATAATTTGCAACAGGGAGATCAGACCTTGGCCCAGTACTATGCCTCTGTCAAAGCTGTGTTTGAAAGACTTAATGCTCACAGGCCTCTTTGTTGCTCAAAGCAAAAGGATCATCAAGAACAAACCATGGTTGCTCATTTTCTTACAGGTCTTTCTTCAGATTTTTCTGTTGCAAAAGTTCAAATGTTGACTGGATCAGATGTTCTCACTCTTGCTGATGCTTACAATCGTCTGAGTAGACTTGCGATCTCTCTGCCACAATCTCAGCCTGTGACTCAGTCATCTGCTCTTGTTGTCTCATCTGGTTATGGGCGTAAAAATATTCAGAATATCAGAGGACGAGGACGTGGACGTGGTATGGGAGGCAGAGGAAAGCTTCAATGTACATTCTATGGAAAATCTGGACATTTAGAAGATCGTTGCTGGGATAAGCATGGTCGGCCAACCTCTTCTTCATCAAAGTCATATACTCCTAAAGCAAATGTTACTACTATCGAGGCAACAAATGTACAAGAGAATATCTCTGCAAATGAAAGTAGTATCACCCTTAGTCGTGCGGAATATGATGAGTTGATAGCTCTTCGACCTTTGAGTTCCACCCCTCCTGTAGCTGGTGTTGCCTATTCAACCGGAAATCATCTTCATCCGATTGATAGTAAGTGGATTATTGACTCTGATGCATTCAGACATTTGTGTGGAAATTCACGTGTTTTTTCAAATCTAAAGGATATTAAGGCTCAGTTTGGAGTCTCATTAGCCGATGGGAGCTCCTCCCCGACTGTTGGTCAGGGAAATATTTCTATATCCTCCTCATTACAGTTGAAAAATGCTCTTCATGCTCCAAACTTTCCTCAAAGTTTACTCTCTGTTAGTTGTCTTATAAAAGAACAAAACTGTAGAGTAATATTTGATCCAATGGGTTGTCATTTTCAGGATTTGCTGACGGGGAAGAAGATTGGTGGAGGCTATGAAGAAAATGGAATTTACTACCTACATCATCCAATGGGTACTGTTCATGCTGCAGTGGAACATTCATTCAGTCATGTTTAATGGCATCGTCATCTTGGTCATCCTTCATTGTCAAAGCTTCGGTCAGTCTTTCCTCAGATTCCTTCCACCACATCATTTCAGTGTGAAGCATGTCAGTTGGGCAAGTATCATCGAAGTTCGTTCTCTTCGAGTCAGAGTCAGTCTAGTAATAAAGTTTTTGAACTTCATGCAGATGTATGGAGTCCTAGTAAGATTCCTACTAGGACTCAGTGTCGTTATTATCTTGTTATTGCTGATGATTTCTCTAAGTTGTCATGGGTTTTTTTAATAAAAGAACGATCTGAAGTTCCAAGTATTATCAAATCCCTAATTCTTGAAATAAAAACTCAGTTTAAATCTATTGTCAAGATTGTTCGCACTGATAATGCTCTCGAGTTTAAATCAAAAGGTCTGTTACAATTTTACCAAGATCATGGCATCCAACCCCAAACTTCATGTGCCTATTCATCTCAACAAAATGAGGTGGCTGAGCGAAAACATCGGCACCTGCTTGATGTTGCCAGGACCATTATGATTCAATCCAATGTTCCTGCGTTATACTGGGGTGATGCGATTACCGCTTGCTATCTGATCAACCGCATGCCTTCGTCTTCTGTGGGTGATCAAATTCCATTACATATCCTAAAACCTAATGCCCCACTTTTTTCTTTCTCACCAAAAATATTTGGATGTGTTTGTTTTGTACACAAACTTGGCCCTGACCGTGATAAATTAGCTGCTCAAGCTACAAAATGCATATTTATAGGTTATCCAAAAAATCAAAAGGGCTATCGATGTTATGATCCTATTTCTCGCCGAGAGTATGTCAGTGCGGATGTATCTTTCTTGGAATCCTCTCCATATTACTCTATTTTTGGTTCTCCGCTGCAGGTTGATCCAGTTGAGTCTTTTCCATTGCCTATACCTCCTTTTCCTTTGGAATTTGTGCCCTCATTACCGAACCAAACTTCATCCTCTTCCAGATTTAATAATCCTCCATTGGTATATGTGCGTAGAGCTCCACTTCCGCAAGAGCCTTCATCTTCTTCTTCTCCTGAGGTAAGTTCTACTGACAATAGTGATCTTCAGGATGATGATAACAGGCCTATTGCTCTACGAAAGGGGACACGAAAATGTACCTTATATCCCATATCTCATTTGTCTCCCATGCCAGAATTGGACATCAGATGAAGTCTTTTATTTCAGCCTTATCTGCTGAAACTATTCCTTTGAACTATCAACAGGCAGAACTTGATAATCGCTGGAAGCTGGCTATGCAAGAAGAAATGAATGCTTTAGTATCTCAGCAAACCTGAGATCTAGTTGATTCCCCAGCAGATGCTGACATTATTGGATGTAAATGGGTATATACAATAAAGTACAAATCTAATGGTTTTATTGAAAGGTACAAGGCCAGATTAGTAGCGAAAGGGTATACTTAGACATATGGTATTGACTTCTTTGAAACTTTTTCTCCTGTTGCACAGATGGGTACCATCCGTCTTGTTCTCTCAGTAGTTGTTCAGCATGGTTCGAGCTTGTGCCAATTAGATGTGAAAAATACATTTCTATATGGGGATCTATCTGAGACCGTTTACATGCAACAACCTCCAGGATTCGAGGTTGAGGGGGAGTGTCAGAAGGTGTGTAGATTGAGAAAGGCGATTTATGGCTTGAAACAAAGTCCTCGTGCATGGTTTCAAAAGTTGTTTGAAGTGATGTCAAGCTTTGGCTTTAATAGATCAGCAGCAGATCATACACTTTTTATAAAGAAAACTAGCTCTGGCATAGTTGTTATGGTGGTATATGTGGATGACATCATTCTTACAGGAGATGATGTGAAAGCTATTGAAGCCACAAAGGCTCATCTTCAAAAACACTTTGTTACAAAAGACCTTGGTTCACTCAGGTATTTTCTGGGTATAGAAGTTGCTAGGAGCCGTGAAAGGATGGTTTTGTATCAACGGAAGTATGTTCTTGACTTATTAAAGGAAACGAGCATGTTGGGAGCTAAACTAGCAAATATTCCCATGGATCATAAAGTTCAGTTGTTTGAAGAAGGGTCAAAACCAGTTGATAGCAAAAGCTATCGCTCCCTAGTAGGGAAGTTATTATATGTAACTGTGACCAGGCCGGATATTGCTTTAGCAGTAAGCAAAGTTAGCCAGTTTATGGACAAACCAACTGAGGTACACTGGAATGCAGCCATAATGATTCTCAGATATCTAAAATCCTCTCCTGGAAAAGGGTTATTGTTCAGGAAAGGTGGAACTCTGGAGATAGTAGCCTATTATGATGCTGACTATGCTGGATCTGTAGTAGATAGAAAATCTACCACAGGATTCTGTGTGTTTTTGGGAGACAACTTTATTTCATGGAGAAGTAAGAAACAAAATGTGGTTTCCAGGTCGAGTGCAGAATCAGAATATCGGGCTATGGCCCAAACAGCTGCTGAATTGATGTGGGTTCGCACTGTTCTTCATGATCTCCAGGTGAAGGTTTCCTCTCCAATGACCATGATGTGCGATAACAAAGCGGCAACATATATAGCAAACAATCCTGTCTTTCATGAGAGAACAAAGCACATTGAGGTTGATTGCCACTATGTAAGAAATATGATTCAAGCTGGTCATATCACTACCAAATACCTAAAGTCAGAAGACCAAGTTGCAGATATGTTTACAAAGCCTCTTGCTAGGCCAAATTTCTCAAAATGTTGTGACAAGCTGAGCATGATTGATATCTATGCTCCAGCTTGAGGGGGAGTGTTGAGAATAGGTGGTTTCTAGTTTAAGTTCTTTCATATTAGAGGTTTTTTGAAATTTTGTTCTCATAAGGACTTAGATGTAATTTCTCCTTTTAGCCTCTCTCTATTTAATATAGAGAGAAGCCCTAATCAAAGAGAAAACGAGTTTTCTATTCTCCAGCCGTCCGTCTCTCTCTCTCTCTCTCTCTCTACACACACACAGGTGGTTGTGCATCACATCCTCTTCTACAGTGTGAACCAACAAAAATGACATTTTCTCCTAGAGCTATTTCGTGTGCTTTTTTTGGTTATGTTGATAACCAAAAAGGATATCATTGTTATGATCCTAACAATGAAAAATTGTAAATTTCTAGAAATGTAACCATTTTGGAAAAAAATATCTTTTTGATAAAGAGCAAACTAAGGAAGTAATTGAGTACTCATTCTTATTTGATCTTGGTTCCAATCAAGATGTTGATGATTGTGATTGTGAATATGCCTTTGAAAATATTATTGAATCAAGAAATAGTGAGCCTCCTGATGAAGAATCTCATGATGATCAAATTTGTATACAATATTCTAGACAGGGACATCAAAAACCACCATGTGCACATGAAAATTTTTCCAACTTGAGTGAAGAACTGGAAACTAAGAAATTCTCTAGAGTTTCACAACCTCCATCAAAATTTGTATCTTATGACTATTTTTCTTCCAAGTATCAAGCATGCGTAACCCTATTATATAGAACCCATATTTTATGATTAGACCAAAGATCACTCTGAATGGGTTAAAGCCATAAGGGTAGAACTAGATGCATTAGAAATAACTCATACTTGGTCTATTCAAGATCTTCCACAAGAAAAAAACCCATAGATTGTAGATGGGTATATAAGATAAAAACCAAGAGTGATGTGACCCTTGAGAGATACAAAGTCAAGTTAGTCGCCAAAGGGTATGCACAAGAATATGATATAGACAACCTGTTGCTCGAATGACCACAATTAGAACCCTCATTACAGTTGCTTCAATTAAAAATTGTCTCATATATCAAATGGGTGTTAAAAATGCCTTTTTAAATGACAATCTTGTAGAAAAAGTGTACATGGAGGCACCTCCTAGTATGAGAATACCTCAAAAGAAGGCTCTTCGTCTAGAAACAGGCATTCTATGGCCTAAAACAAACTCTCAAAACTTGGTATGATAAATTTAGTGATGTCATGCTTAATATTTGCTTTAGATCTTGTTTGACTGACATTGCTTTTTTTGTTAAGAATTTTGATGCATGACATCTTAATTTTCTATGTTGATGATATGATAATCACTGGAGGAGATATACATGGAGTTTTTAATATTAAAAATATTCTTAAAATTGGTTTTGAAACGACTGATTTGAGTTTTTTTATAATACTTTCTAGGAATAGAGGTTGTTTGTACACCTAGAGGGTATTTATTATCTCAGTCTAAGTTTGTTTATGATATTGTTCTCAGGTTTGGAATATCAGATAACAAAAATGTTGACACTCTTGAAGTAACGAATGTCAAAATGAAAATTGATGATGGGGAGCCTCTGGATGATCCAACTCTTTATCAACAGCTTATCGGAGCGCTCTCTTACTTAACTATTACTAGACCTGATATAGCACACATTGTACACACAGCTAGTTTGTTTCAGCACGCTCCCACATCTATTCACATGAAAGTTGTTTTGTATATTATTAAATATCTAAGAAATTCAATTTTTAGAGGATTATTTATGTCTTCCTCGTCTAGTACAGACGTTGATTTGCCTTATGTCACATTTGAGTACCAGCTGGCGGATTTCTTTACCAAACCTCTCTCTGCTCAATAGGTTTCATTTCCTCTTAGGCAAACTTTCGGTCATCGTACCGTAAGTTTGAAGGGGAGTGTTAAATTGTATATGCATAAAACTGTATATATATATATATTATTATATAGTATATATATATAGACAAAAATATACATATATATAAGAAGGTTGGACCAAGTTAACAAGTGTTGTCTAGCCGTGTAAGAAAATGGTGGTCTTCCACAAATGCACTTGAATCCACTAAAAGAATGTCTAAAAAGACACTTCAACCAAACCCATAAAAGGGTATAAAAGAAAGAACACAACAATAAATAGAGCTCTCCCAAAAGAGTGTTGGACTCTAGTCCTATTAGAATATGAATTGGATATGGATCCGATAAAGGATCCATATCCATTCACGAGTTTTGTTTTGTACTCTAATGTAACATGTGCAACTAATGCAGGGCACTTTTGTCTTTGTAAAAAGCCATTAAGGAGAATAGTGGCTGCCGATTCCAAACAGAGAAAAGAAAATCCGTGCTTTCTCTCTCCCTCTCCTTTTCCTTTCCCGAGTTATGCAGGGGTTTTAACATGGTATCAGAGCAGCGGCGACAACCCTGGGCATAAAGGTGTCTTCTTCGAGAACGCGAAAGGATCTGCACCTTTTGGCCACGCCTGCTCCTCTGCAAGTCGACCTTGTGCCTCTCTGTCACGCCTGCTACCTTCTGCGACTCTCTGTCACGCCTGCTACTCCAGCGACTCTCTGTCACACCTGCTATCTTCTGTAAGTGCAGACGAGTTCACAAAAGCCGAGCCCAAGAGCCGAGTTTCTTCAATCATCTTCAGTCGAGCCCAAAAAGGTGAGTTCAACCCTGTGCATCTCTGTCACGCCTGCTACTACCTGCGCCTCTCTGTCACGCCTGCTGTCTTCTGCGACAGATACTGGAATCTGTCTATCACGCATGTTGTCTTCTGCTACTTCAGACGAGTTCACAAAAGCCGAACCCAAGAGTCGAGTTCCTTCAGCAGAAACAACTTGTTTTTGCTGAGAAAAGTCTATTTTTTGTCTTCTAAACAGGTCTTTTTCTCTTCTTATCTTATCTCACTTGTTTTTGCTGTCTTTCATTTTTGCCCCATCATCTCCCAACTGTGTCATTGTCGTGACATTGTCTTTCTCTGTGCCGATTTCTGCCAACTGTGTCAGTCCAGTTTCAGCCACTAGTGTCATTTTGTAGGGTCATTTTGTCAAAAAAAAAAGAAGAAGGGACTGTCAACAAGTCTACAAATGGATACTTCATTCAATTCAGGCCTTTCTTCCAGTTTTCTGGGGCAGCTAGTTTCGGAAAAGCTAACTACAAACAACTATCTGACTTGGAAAAGGCAAATTGCTCCTTTTATTCGTAGTCAAGATCTTTCAGGTCACTTGGATGGCTCCACCCCAATGCCTCCAGAATTTTTCACAACCGAAGCCAAAGAGGATGGAGGATCGCAGAATATTATTCGCAACCCTGCATTTGTTACTTGGATGAAGCGTGATCAGGCCCTCGTCGCGTACATCACTTCCACATTGTCACAAGAAGTATTGATTTCCATTCCTGATGATTGCACATCCAAAGTTTTGTGGGAGGCTTTAGCTCAGACCTACTCTCAGATATCAAAGGCTAAAGTGTTGTTTCTTAAACGTGAATTTCAGATGTTAAAAAAGGGGGCAATGAGCATTATTGAATTCTTAAATCAAGTCAAAAGCATCACAGATCAATTAGCCATGGTTGGGTATCCAGTGTCAGATAAAGAAAAGGTACAACAGACACTGAATGCATTGGGTTCAGAATATCATGTTCTTGTTACATCCTTATTATGCTTGCCTACGTTGCTCAGCTTTGAGGAATTACGCGCCAAACTCTTTCAGTATGAGATGACATTGAAAAGCATGTCTGAAGCTCCAACAGGACAATCATCTACGCATGAGGTTCTTGCCACAGGGGTGATAGCTGATCGACCACGAGAAGGACGTGGCAG
Source organism: Nuphar pumila (assembly GCF_984573655.1). Classification (NCBI taxonomy): domain Eukaryota; kingdom Viridiplantae; phylum Streptophyta; class Magnoliopsida; order Nymphaeales; family Nymphaeaceae; genus Nuphar; species Nuphar pumila. Next base: position 91,004,610 of record NC_143263.1, on the reverse strand, counting down.
AGGCAAGGGAAATCCAATCCAGGGTGGACGTGGGTTACTACCTATACCAAATTCCACTGTTAGTTTTTCAAAGAATGTTCCCACATGCTATCAGTGTAACAAACGAGGTCACATCAAAGTTAACTGTTGGTTCAACCCACAAAATCGAAATAGAATGCAAAACACTAGAAATGTTGGTACATCAGGAACTGCAGGTACATTTCGGGTCAGTGATGATGCTAAGGATCTTCTACTATCTGCAATGGCCAGCTTGAATATGAAGCAAAATGATGATGGAATATGGTATGTTGACTCTGGGGCAGCAACCCATGTGACTGGCAATGCAGGTAAGTTCTCTACTTTGACTCCCTATTTTGGAAAATCTAATATTGTAACTGGAGATGGGACTCACCACCCTATTTCAAACATAGGCAACGTTCTCATTCCTTTGTCTAAGTCATCTATTCATTTATCTGATGTTGTTCATGCACCAAATATAAAGAAAAATATTGTCTCTGTTTCTAAGCTTGTTGATTCTACCAATTCATCTGTGGAATTTACTCCTACTTCTGTCTTTGTCAAGGATCTTCAAACGAAGGAGATGTTCGCTAAAGGAGAGCAACGTGGAGACATGTATGTCTTTAATGAAGATCCTGCCTCCAGTATCATGAAGCCCAAGTCTGATCCCGTCTCTAAAAGCGTCCTAAGTACATCCAAATGCAATAAGTCAGATCTCTGGCATTCTCGTCTTGGTCATTGTAGTCAAGTCTTTATTGAAAAATTAGTGTATAATGGTTTTCTTTCAGAGTCTATTTCACCTTCATTGAAGGATAAAATATGTCCCAGTTGTCAGGTTTGCAAAAGTCATGTACTTCATTTTCATCAAATAAATAAAAGAGTCTCCATGCCCTTTGAGATGATATGTTCAGATGTTTAGGGCCCAGCCTCCAATCCTTCTTCTTCTGGAAGTAAATATTATGTATCTTTTATTGACAGTTTCTCTCGTTTTACCTGGATATTCTTTATAAAACACAAATCAGAGGTTTTTCTCATTTTTCGTCACTTTCATGCCTATGTTAAAAATCAATTCTCCCAAAATATTCAAATTCTCCAATGTGATGGACGTGGTGAGTATTCCTCCAAAGAATTTTTAGATTTTCTCCAAAATAATGGGATGCATCGTAGAGTTTATTGCCCGTACACTCCAAAACAAAATGGAATTGCTGAACGTAAACACAGACATATTGTGGAAAGTGCAATGAGTATGATACATGGGAGTAACTTACCCATTAGTCTTTGGACTGAAGCTTTTCACACTGCCACTCATGTGATAAATCATCTTCCTACGCCTATTCTTGAAAATCAATCTCCCTATTATGTTCTCTTTGGTGCACATCCCGATTATAATGAGTTACGAGTTTTTGGATGCACATGTTATGTACATATTGACAAATCCATGAGGACTAAGTTCCAGGACAAAGCCTCTATTTGCCAATTTGTAGGTTATGCAGATGAACACAAGGGTTACAGGTGCTATGATCCCGTCAATAAAAAGATAAGAATTTCCAGAAATGTTGTTTTTGATGAAAATAGTTTTATGGGAAAAGAAGCAGACGTCAATCGTGAACGTATTGGTGCAGTTGCTGATTGGTATGACCTATGGCTTAGTGCTGAACTTATTTCACAAACTGCCGAACATACTACTTTGACCCCTGAAAGCACACATGGTGAGACGGTTTCGGATGATGCATCACAAACAGAATGTCTGAGATACAAAGGTAATGTGTATACCAGGAGACCCAGAGAGCGAACAAATGTACCTGCTGAAGAACACATTGCATTGTCTGATAACAGAGAAGCACCAAGAAGATCAGGCAGGATAAGGCATCCAATTGAAAAATGGGTTAGTTATGACAACTTTTCTATGGACTTTCAAATTTTCCTATCCAAGATTGAAAAACACGATGAACCACTTGGTTTTCATCAAGCTATCCAATCCAGCAAATGGATTGAAGCGATGAATGAGGAAATTGAGGCGCTTCACGAGTGTCAAACATGGGAGATGGTCGTCTTCAAGATAAAAATGTTGTTGGTTGCAAATGGGTATATAAAATTAAATATAAACCGGATGGTAGTATTGAACGGTACAAGGCATGTCTTGTAGCCAAGGGTTTCACTCAAGAATATGGTCAGGATTATGATGAGACATTCAGCCCAGTGGTAAAAATGGGAACTATTCGTATTATTCTTGGTTTGGCAATTGAACATGGTTGGACCCTTAGTCAGCTTGATGTTAAGAATGCATTCCTTCATGGGGACTTAAAAGAAGAGGTTTACATGGAGCAACCTCAAGGTTATGCAGAGAGAGACACAAAAGAATATGTATGCAAATTAACCAGAGCCTTGTATGGTTTGAAGCAAGCTTCTAGGTCATGGTTTGAAAGCTTTTCCTTAGAAATTCAGAAACATGGTTTCTTTCGTTCCCAACTTGACCATTCTTTGTTTATATACATGAATAGTACCACTGTAGTTTTCTTACTCATATATGCTATGTCACATGGGTGCGGGTGCGGGTGCGGGTGCGACACGGGTGCGGCGCAATTTCAAAAATTTTGGACACGGGGACTCGGCTATATATATATATATTAAAATATATATATATATATATATATATATATATATATATATATATATAAGACTCGGTCAAAGTTGTGCCCATTAGGGGACAGGTGATGAGTTGTGAAGGCATTCTGTACACTTTCTTCATACAGGAATAATTCACTTTTGGGCACTTTCTTCATACACTGTAATAATTCACTTTCTTCATGCAGGAAAAAACCACAAAAACTTGAGTTGTGCCCATTCTGTACTTAAAACTTGAAAGTGTACAGGTTTTTTAGTTGTGATGGGTTTTTTTCCTTACAGCTGTAGCCCAGAAAATTTAAAAAAAAAAATTCAAAAAATTTGTTTTTCCAAAAAATGGACCAAAATGACCCTGGGTGTGTTGACCGCACCCAGGGTCGGGTTGACCGAGTCCGAGCCGCACCCGTGTCGGTGCGTGTCGACGCGGGTGCGGCGACCTTGGAGCCGAGTCCGTGTGACATAGCATATATGTTGATGATATTGTGATCACTGGTAATGCTCCAGACCACATTCAACAAATTAAAGCTTTGTTGAGTATGTTGTTCAAAATGAAAGATCTTGGGGAACTGAGATATTTTCTTGGTGTAGAGGTGGACAGACAAGATGAAAAAATGTCATTAACTCAACACAAATACACTCTTGATCTTCTGGCTAAAGTAGAAATAACAGATTGTAAACCTCTACCCACACCTAGTGTTGTCAACCAAAAGCTCAGTATTTGTGATGGTGAGTTATATCCTGATGCAGTTAAATATCGCAGTTTAGTGGGTATGTTGCAATACATTACTTTTACTCGACCAGACATTGTATATTTTGTTAATCAAGTGTCTCAATTCATGCATGAACCAAAGACTGGTCACATGGATGATGTTAAACGCATCCTTCGCTATCTAAAAGGAACGGTGGGTGACGGAGTCATATATATTCAATCTTTATGGAAGACACCAAAACATGACATATTGGCCTATACAGATGCAGACTGGACAGGAGATCAAGATGAGAGGAGATCTGTTTCAGGATACTGTGTTTTCATTGGGAGAAATCTTGTCTCATGGAGTAGCAAAAAACAGAAGGTTGTGGCAAGATCTAGCACAGAGGCAGAATATAGATCTATGGCAGCTGCCACAGCAGAAGTGACCTGGATTAGGCATCTACTTACAGAGATGGGAGAGGATATCTCAAATTCGACACTTATGTGTGATAATAGAAGTGCTATACAAATTGCATTCAACACTATTCATCACAGTCGGACTAAGCATATTGAGATTGATAAACATTTCATCAGACAAAAGATAGCAGACAAAGAGATTGAACCAGTTTATGTGCCTTCAGAAGACCAAGCTGCCGATATGTTTACCAAAGGTCTTACAAGTCAATGTTTCTGGTATCTGAAGAACAAGTTGCACATGGTTCACTCCCATGCACAACTTGAGGGAGGGTATTAGAATATGAATTGGATATGGATCCGATAAAGGATCCATATCCATTCACGAGTTTTGTTTTGTACTCTAATGTAACATGTGCAACTAATGCAGGGCACTTTTGTCTTTGTAAAATGATTGTAAACTATGCAACACGGACTCGGCTAAAGGGTTGCCGCACCCGAGTCGACACGCCCCGACACGGGTGCAGACTCGGGTGCGGCTTCGGACTCGGTCAATGCCGAGTCTGACTCGGTCAATGCCGAGTCCGACTCGGTCAATGCCGAGTCCGACTCGGTCAACGAGTCGAGGCCGAGTCCGTCGACATTTTGGACTCGGTCAACTTTGACCGAGTCCAAAAATGTCCATTTCGAGTTTTAAATTATGTTTTGGATCCGGGTCGGGTCGGGTCCAAACCCGACCCAGATCCAAATTTTTTTGGCAGCCGAACCCTAAAAGGGGTTTATCGAGAGGGAGAGGGGCTTACCCTCTCGATTTTGCCTCTCCCCCTCAGCCCCTACAGCTTTCTCTTGCACCCACGCCGGCGATCCAGACTCCGGCGACGGTACCCACAGGCAGCCACTGTCTCCCCCTCCGTCAGATATGTCGACCCTCCTGCACCCTTTGCTCGTAGCCTCCCTCCTTGCACCCTTTGCTCGCAGAAGAGGGGCTCGCCCCCCCTCCCTGCACCCTCTGCTCGTAGAAGAGGGGCTCGGCCCCTCCATGCTTCCCTGTTTTCGCAGGGGAGGGGCTCGGCCCCTCCCTGTGCTTCCCATTCATAAAGGAGGGGCTCGGCCCCCCTCCCTGCACCCTATGCTCGCAGAAGAGGGGCTCGGCCCCTCCATGCTTCCCTGTTTTCGCAAGGGAGGGGCTCGGCCCCTCCCTGTGCTTCCAATTCATAGAGGAGGGGCTCGCCCCCCCTCCCTGCACCCTCTGCTCGCAGAAGAGGGGCTCGGCCCCTCCATGCTTCCCTGTTTTCGCAGGGGAGGGGCTCGGCCCCTCCCTGTGCTTCCGATTCATAGAGGAGGGGCTCGCCCCCCCCTCCCTGCACCCTCTGCTCGCAGAAGAGGGGCTCGGCCCCTCCATGCTTCCCTGTTTTCGCAGGGGAGGGGCTCGGCCCCTCCCTGTGCTTCCGATTCATAGAGGAGGGGCTCGGCCCCCCTCCCTGCACCCTCTGCTCGCAGAAGAGGGGCTCGGCCCCTCCATGCTTCCCTGTTTTCGCAGGGGAGGGGCTCGGCCCCTCCCTGTGCTTCTGATTCATAGAGGAGGGGCTCGCCCCCCCTCCCTGCACCCTCTGCTCGCAGAAGAGGGGCTCGGCCCCTCCATGCTTCCCTGTTTTCGCAGGGGAGGGGCTCGGCCCCTCCCTGTGCTTCCGATTCATAGAGGAGGGGCTCGCCCCCCCTCCCTGCACCCTCTGCTCGCAGAAGAGGGACTCGGCCCCTCCATGCTTACCTGTTTTCGCAGGGGAGGGGCTCGGCCCCTCCCTGTGCTTCCGATTCATAGAGGTAGTGTTTATTAACTTTATTTTATTTACTTATTTTCTTTTCAGTTTTCACTTTTCAGATATAATGGCGAGTTCTAGCGGTAGTGTCAATACATTTGGTTCAAGTTCTAACCCTGAATTAGAAGTTTCTCAACCACTTTGGAGGCTTGTGACAAAAGGGATAAAAGCTAGTAGTGGTGGTGGTGGGAATGTGCAGTTTCATTGTAATCTATGTAAGATTGCTTTCACAGGTTCTTATACGCGTGTGAAAGCACATCTTTTGCATATTCGTGGTCAAGGAATTAGAGCATGTTCTGGGGTTGACAAAGACATGTTAAAGCAATTAAAAAAAGAACAAGAGGAAGCTGAAAAGAAGAAAATTGCAGAGATGAAAAGCGATTCGATTAATTTGTCTTTTTCTACTGCTAGTGATATACAAGAAGAGCTTTTAAAGAAAAGAAAGATGAAAAGCAATAAAACAATACAAGCGTCATTCAAAAACATGGCAAGAGCAGAAATTGATAAAAAGATTGGTCGATTCTTTTACTCAAGCTCAATTCCTTTTAATGTAGCTAGAAGTCCATACTGGAAAGATATGATTACATCTTTGGCTAATTGCAATTTGAGTGGTTATGTGCCTCCTAGTTCAGAAAAACTAAGAACAGTCATTCTTGCAGAGGAAAAAAATAGAATTGAAGACTTGCTAGAGACCCAAAAATTTGCATGGAAACGACATGGAGTGTCGATTGTTTCTGATGGGTGGACTGATATACAAAGGCGACCACTGATAAACTTCATTGCTTACTCACTTAATGGGCCAATCTTTTTGAAGACTGTTGATGCATCTGGAGAGTATAAAGATGCTGAATATTTAAAGAGATTATTTGTTGAAGTGATAAAAGAAGTGGGTGAAGAAAGTGTGGTGCAAATCATTACTGACAATGCTCCAGTTTGCAGTCGTGCAGGAATGAATTTGGCAAGTGAAGATACATATTCACATATTTTTTGGACACCTTGTACAGCACACAGTTTAAATTTGGCACTTAAGAGTATATGCAATCCATCATAAGATGATGCACATGCACATGAAATGTGCTTATGGATTGAGGAAATAGAGCATAATGTTCGAAATATTAGAAATTTTGTTGTAAACCATTATCATGCCCTTTCTATATTTAATAGGCATTCTGATCTCAAGTTACTGAAAGTTGCTGAAACTCGTTTTGCTTCTCTCATTGTTATGATAAAAAGAATTAAGCAACTCAAGAATGCATTGATGATGATGGTGGCTGATCAAGATTGGGATTTTTATCGTACTGAAGATGATGTCAAGGCTCAAGCTATCAAAAAATGCATCTGTGATGATTTTTGGTGGGATAAAATTACATATTTTGTTGAATTTACAGAGCCTATTTGGGAAATGCTGAGAGAAGTTGACAGAAATGTACCCATGCTTCATAGAATTTATGAAATGTGGGACAATATGATTGAAAAAGTTCAAAGTATCATTTTTAAACATGAGAAGAAAGATATTGCACTTGATGATTCAGAAATTTACAATCATGTACATTCAGTTTTAGTGAGAAGATGGAATAAAAGCAATACACCTTTGCATTGCATGGCACACTCTCTCAATCCAAAATACTATGCAAAAAAATGGTTGACAGCAGGTGTTGGTCGTGTTTCTCCAAATGAAGATCCTGAGATATCAAGAAATAGAATGATATATTTGGGAAGACTTTTTAATGATCCTCACATGTTTAAGGTTGTAAATAGTGAGTTTGGCAAGTTTTCTACTGGGAGATTTGATTCTTTAGCAGCACTTGTGGCAAGGGACGAGGAAGATCCCCTTAATTGGTGGGCAACATATGGATCAGAGACACCAAATCTGCAACGTCTTGCAATGAAGTTGTTATCCCAACCTGCTACATCATCTTGTTATGAAAGAAATTGGAGTACACATACTCAAATTCACAACATTAAAAGAAACAAACTCACTAGTAAAAGAGCAGAGGATTTGGTATATGTTCACTCAAATCTACGATTAATTTCTCGCCGCACCAAAGAAGAGTATAGGTACTTTTTTTTCTTTGTATTCAAAGTTTGTATTTAAATATTTGTATTCAAAGTTTTAAGTTAGATACTAATATAGTGATTTTTTGATGCTGTTGTGGACCATCCAAGAATTGGGATGTAAATCCCGAAGATTTTGACTTGGAGGGAGAACATAATTTACATACTCTCAACATGGACTACCTCGATCCTGTTTTTCCTTCTAATTCAGACGATGAGGCAGATTTATGATAAGTTTTGTTGTTTATCACACTCACAAGCTTCTTTATGTGTTATATTTTGGTAAGTTTGTGTTGTTAAGAATTGCTTTTTTTTGCTTTAAAATTTACAATCTTTATATGTTAATTTATTGTTATATATATAATTATAATATTTAAAATATATATATTTATAATATATATTTTTTAATATATATATATATAGCCGAGTCCCCGTGTCCAAATTTTTTGGAATTGCGCCGCACCCGTGTCGCACCCGCACCCGCACCCACACCCATGTGACATAGATTGTAACCCTATTAAGACTAATGAAGTATTACTGCAGCCATTAAGGAGAATAGTGGCTGTCGATTCCAAACAGAGAAAAGAAAATTCGTGCTTTCTCTCTCCCTCTCCTTTTCCTTTCCCGAGTTATGCAGGGGTTTAACAAGTCCAACGGCTCTTAATGTAGCCGTTGGACTAGAGTCCAACTGCTAGACTCTTAGTCAAGTTCTAACTAGAACTTCACTAAGTTTCATAGCTAGTTCAATGTGAACTAGATATGAAAATAAATAAACTAAAGAAAAAAAAACAATAATATATATAATAATATTATATTATTATTATATATATGTTACATTACACTTTACATTTTAACAAGCCGTTGGGTTTTGTCCTCTCTCTCTTCTTAGTCTTTTTTCTATCCCTCTTGTCTATATAAATAGGAGTTCATCCCCCTTGTAATTGTAATGCTTCTTGCATACTTGTTCTTCAATAAATATATTATTTTTTTATCCTTTGTGTATGCCCTTGGTAGCACTTGTGATTGTGCTCTTAGTAGCATTTGTGATTGTGTCCTTGGTGGCATTTGTGCTTGTGCATTTTGCACTTGTTGGTCGAGACTTTGTTCGTGTTTGAAGGTGCTCCACCTATCTTTACAATGAGCACTTGAACGTATTGAAAACTATGGCAATATTTCCACCCAGATAAAGTCTTAACACTGTTTGTAGCATATGTTGTCTGATCCTTTTCTGCGCTAATATCAATCTGTTCCTGCCAGTGTTTCCAGTCTCACTTTAACTTTAGTCATACAGATTTGTTTCTTCATACCACTTTCCCAACATTATTGGAATGATTCACAAAAAACAGCATGAACAAATCAAAGCATCTTCTAGAAATACATCTATATCCAGATTGAGAACTTTAAACTTAGAAAAAGTATTTCCTCTTGTGCTCAAGATGAGTGTGTGCATGCATGTGCGTAACAGTGTGGCAGGAGGGAGTTGGGTGTAGAGAGAGGATGAGAATAGTTAATCCGTGCACACTTACAAGGTTTATCTCCTTCTTGGAGTGCCAGAAGTCGTCCATGATGGTATATTAAGTTTGTATTGCCTGGCATTGTTCACAAAACGTGTCATTGAAGCCTAAGTCAGAAGTGTAATCTTGAAGCATTTTTTGTAATTACATATGAAGGTTCATAGACTGCTGCATTCTGAGGTTCAAAAATTTGCCATTGTTTCTCAAACATTACAGATGATCATCAAAATGAGAAAAGATTGAGACAGGGCAGGGGAGGGGGGCTGGTTCTAGGAAGAGCACAAATTGTGGACATGCCTGTTCCGAATCCATATGAAAGATCAAGAGCTTTTAACTTTGCCCGCAGCATGAAAATTTGAACTGCAAAAAGTCCAAACATTCCCTGAAGGTCACCAAGCTGCATGAACAGTACAAAAGTATGTAAGTACAGAGAAGCATGAACTAAACATTTTCTAGGAATAATTAAATCTTAGTGAACATTCTAGGCCACTTGTATATGATATCTAAACAGTTCAGCATAAATCCATTTTAGTGCAACATAAAAATGCCATAAATTTATGAAACCCAAGAAGCTTGCACATAAAATGTTCCTGCAAGTACAGTTTGTTAATATCATTGAAGAGAAAATCCCTAAAATATACAGATATGTCTTTGCAAATACAAATGTGTGTGTTATGTTTTTCATATATGTGTGTGTTTGTTTCGGATGAATTTTTCTATAAAATGCTGAAAGTATGCTTAGTATTTTGAATTATGTAATATGTTATTTATATATGTATGTGTTACTGTGCTTCTGTGAAAGGTTGAAAGCATGTTTTGTTGAGTTATGAATAATTGAAATATATATATATATATATATATATATATATATATATTTTGTGTGTGTGTGTACAACTATATATATGTATATTAATATATTTTGTAAAAGCATGTGTAAATTTGTAGTTGTGTAATGAAAACATCTTATTAGTAAAAAAATTAAACATATTTTTATGTATATTTTGTGTACTTTTTATATCTTAATTGGGGTACCGACTAGTCCCGCCTAGTCCTCGACTAGTCTTTTTACGGGTCTAACTACTAGGCACCGCCTAGCGCTTTTGACTACATAGATTTCATCAGTTTCAACTCAATGAGACTCGACCTAACTAGAATCGATGCAACTCCAACCTAAGTCTTTTGAACCATAATAAACGCATGCATAGATAATGGTCCAAAGGGCCTATGAGTAAAGCTAAGGAGATAGCTGTATGATGTGGCCTCATGTATCTGGCAATACACAGTTGCTTAATGTGTTTCAAGTAGACTGGTATAATGAATACTCCTACAATTTGTGCAATGATCCATAGTCGGTAGGTCTTGACAATCAAGGAGCATCTTTTCAATATCATTCCATAAGCGAACATCAAACTTTTATCTCAAATTTATGGTTGCAATGAGCAAGACATGCAAAGAAGTCACACGTAAAAGGTGGAGATACCTTTATCAGCAAATGTATGTGCAGCCTAACAGTTTAAACACATGCTTCTCTAAGGTAGATGCACACTGCACAGGCCTTTGCATTTAAAAAATTATCAATAAGTTTATACACTGCATATCCATATGCTACTATAACCATGCAGACCTTTGATGTCTGAAGGATAACTTACATTCATAAAGCAGACAAATATTGTGATTTGTTTCAATATACTATACTAAAAAAAAGTAGAGAAAAAGCCCACTGCATATTAATTGTATTACATGGTTACCTTCATAAACTTTGCTCGCCCGAAAAATTCTTCCTGCTTGAATCTTGATGTTCTAACAAAACGTGAAACATATGTCGCCTTTCCATCCTTAATCCGCAAGCCATGCACCATTCTGTAAACACATTTGGAAATAACTGAACTCAAGATCATGCTGCCTAGTGCAACAAAAACCTGTATTCATGACTAAAACACCCTTCCGGTGTCAACAAGGAATATACCAAGAGGCTACGAAATGGACAAGACTAATAATCCAGTTAGAAGCAGGCAGTGTGAAAAGCATGCCTGACCAAAAGTCAATATTGCAGACAATATTTTTTGAAAAGTTGAAATTAATTAAAATACCTTCAATTAGAAATGGGCATCAGCCCAATAGGCCTGGGCCTTCATTTTAGTCCCAACCCCAGCCTGAATATATAATATATAGATATAGATATAGATATAGATAGTCACAGATATCGGCGATATTTTGAAAATATCGCGATATTATCACAAGAGTATTGTGATATTATCAATTAGTTTTAGATTTTTATTTTATTTTTTACATTTTAAATATGTTTTCTTCTTTGTTTTACATTTTCTACTTATTTCTTTTATCATTTATGTATTTTTGTCTAAACATGATATTTTCTTACTTATTTTTGTAATTTTTTAAACCCTGAGATTTTCCCGAGATTTATCACCAAACCTATAATATTGCGAGAAATAGCCGATAACGCTATTTGTGACTGACATATATATATATATGTGTGTGTGTGTGTGTGTGTGTGTGTGTGTGTGTGAGAGAGAGAGAGAGAGAGAGAGAGAGAGCACTTGCCCACTCCTATCTTCAGTAGTTTTGTTATAGAAGGCACAATTTTATCGCCGTAGACAAATGTGGCACCTTCTTCACAGAGCAACATAAGGACAGGTTGGCACTTGTAATGTGACAGCTGGATAGATAGACATAGATTATCTTGACAAAAAGATAATTTATCTTAATCAAAACCAGCCAGCCGACATCCCCAACTTGGCTATCAAGAAGAATTCAAATCTTCTAAATATAAACATTCTTGTATCCTTGAATTTCAGTAAGAAAGTAAAATAATATCTAAACTTCAACTGCTAAAAATTTTCAAGTTTTGGCTTCAATCTAAAAAAATGAAGAAGGAATTAAATCATAATTACTGATGTTGTATTTACATAAATATACTTGAATATATACTTTAAAGTAAAAAATGAGTACTGAAAATTCAAATGGAAAGTCAGCATCATGTCTTATTAACAAGCAAATTGACATGGAAGTTGAGATAAATGGAAAATGAAATTCCTTGTAAAACTTAAAGCAATAAAAACTGATGAAAGAAAAATGCATTTAATCTCATTCAAAATGAAAAGAGCATCAAACATTTATTATAGATCAGCCAAGAAAAGGTAGTTATCATAGTTCCGAATCACATCATGAAGTAAATGTATCACTAACTTAGCTACAATCAGAAAATCTGCTACCACCTAATGGAAGCCATTTCTAAGGCATGCAGGTAGATAATCACTATGTTTTGAGTTTGAACACATTTTTTTGTTTTCCCCAGATCAATTTGTACCTTTCTAATACCATACCATAGATCATGGATGTAGATAAGGTTAGAAGCTAGCATGAGCGGCAATTTACTTATTCTTACAAGGAGTATGTATGATATAGAAAGAGTTACAAGGTAGCCTGAGAAGCAGCAAGCTACAGTTACAACATATGTTGTTCTTGAACCAGCATTATGGATCTCAAACTCCCAATCTTAATCGCTGATGATTATATACAGTAAAAACATGAATCAGTGGCTCAAGTTGAAGATATAAAGATGGAAGTTAGGAGGATTGTCTTAGAACTATGGAGGTCTGATTATGCTTCAGCCAGCAGCTACATCATCGTATTATGAATACAAGCACACTAGAAAAAATAATGGCCCTTATCTGCACCATACATAATTATCTCTCAACAAGTTCAATAACTGAGATGTGCTCAAGCAAATATAACCAATTGATAGAATAAAAAATCACTGTGTTGTTGATTACTGGAACAAGAAAAAGAAAAAGGAATGTGTACAGTGTGGAAAGAGAAAACAGAAGAATCTAAAAAATACTGGAACTAGCACCAGTGTCATTGCTCCCCTCAATAGTACCAGATAACTCCTCATCACTTGCACAAAACAAAGACTTAGCAAGGAAAAGCTAATCTCTACTGTGGGAGTGTGAAACCTTCTTCAACTCTGTTATCCAGAGGTGAAGAAACTCAGTCAAGAATAAAATTGTGCGGTCATCATAAAGCTTGGCTCAAAACATAAATCTTGAAACATCAGAAAACAAAAGGCCCGCTTCCTGTACACTTTCTACTTGTGGCTACACTCTCAGGTAGAAACCATTCATACACACTTCATAGGAAAATGTTAATATGACAAAAACACAAGGAATTACATTCTGACATTCAAATCAAAGATATTAACAAATAATAGCAAGATCTTCAAAAAAGAAATCCTAGAAATGAGCTGAAAAAGCAAACAATTATGATTTATACATTAACAAGTAGTCAGCTAAAATTGATATATTCCGATTCTCCAGTTCCCAGTGGAGAAGGGAGAAGTAACAACTTGGTCTCTCTATAGGTGACAATAATGCTTATCAACATAATTGGCAATATACAACCAACCAAGCGAATGAAGGTACAATTTCTCTTAACACAATAAACCACCTAACATCCAAATAGTCCATATCCTGTAAAGCCACAGATAGTTCAACTTTTTTTGCAAAAATAATCCTTTTGAGTCATCAAGACTAGTTTAAAGAGGCCAGAATTACATCAGCCATGAATTTGAGTCATCTTGTGAGCAACTTGACGGCTGAGTTTTATACACATACATAATATGTGATGACCATCCGCTCATTCTTGCAACTCAGAATAACCCATCCAATTCAGCTGGACAAACAGTAAAAAATAAAAGACTTCCAACTCAGAGGTAACTTCATTCAGAGCTTGTTAAGAAGTCATGCATGTATAGAAATCATTGAGAGGAAAAATTTAGAACTTGTCTAAGTAATTAACCAAATTTTAGCAAAGATCGAAACAGCCACTGAATGGCATATTCAACAAGCACACCAACTTTACAAACCCAGTAAGTCACATGTATAAACAAATTAAGAATAAAGAGGATAACACGCACCCGTCTCCATCGAACCTGCGTACAACCAAAACAATATCAGAATTTAGGAATAAATGCACTCGTCCGAAAAGTAAAAATTAACAAAAGAAACCTTGAAAAGATATACTAAAACAAGAGAAAGAAATTGCCAGTTCAGTTGATAACAAAACCAGTTCATAAGCTGTGCCAAAAGTCTCATTGCAAAAGAACAGATCGTATTCTCTTTTCTTTTTTTACCCTTAAACTACTTGCACGAGAAAATTCTCGCAAGGGGGTGTGTGAGGTGAAAGGCAGAAGGCAACTAAAGGATGCAGTTCTGCTTTCATCGGGATCTTACTACAGCTCTTTCAAATGTCAACATAATGTTGGCTTGTAATCTAATGGCAACAAGGTGGAGAGCAATACCAGTGGTACGAGGCCAAAGGAGAGAACTTTGGATTTGGGCCAACTCTAGCAAATTCACCGTTCAAGCAATCCTGTCAAGAGAACAGTTTCTTATCATGTTGAAACGATTAACCTAATCAACGTTCAAATGCCAACTTCTCTAAAGGCAAAGAAATGTAGCTGAAATAATGAATCTGTAAAAGCGTCAAATTCAAAGAAAATCAATGGATCTTGAGAACATTCTTAACAAAATTAACCCATGATATATAGTTGCTGGGAATCCAAACTAGATGCTTAAAACGAAGTTGTGAATCAGAAAGATCATCAGGGGACAAGAAAATTTAATGTGTAGTAGATAATTTCTCATAGGTCTTAGAACCATCTGGGGAACACGTGTCATAGGCAGTTTGGTAATACCTACTAAATCCAGAGTCATCAGATTGCCCTTTTTTCTTCGCCTTTCTTCTTCTCTTTGGTATCATAGTTGGCTAGTAAAAACGCATTCAGAGAGAGAGAGAGAGAGAGAGAAATAAAAAAATCAAATTCAATAAAGAGCACCACCAACCGGAATCAAATAAATAACAAAGCTTAAAAATGCATGACAACAAAGAACAATTTGGGGGAAAAAAAGTAAAAATCTACCCACCTAAATCAAATAAAAAGAAATCCATCTTTTTTCGAGAAATGACATACAAGCTTAAATTAAAAAAAAACGCAAAAAAACAAAGAACAATTCCTCCAAGACAGGCTACAAAGAAACAAACAAATAAACAAAAAATAAAAACAACGCAGGATTCAAACCGTGCAACCTCTTTCGTGTATCATCGGAACCGAGAGTGACAACATTTAAAAAATGATCAAATTCTTAACTTCGATTGCAGAAATATAAAGAGAAAAGGACGAAGAAGAAGATTACTGTGAATGTGGAAAGAAAAATATAATATACGTACGGGGAGGGAGCCCCGGACGGTGAGGTTGTGGATAGGGGGAGTCTCGGGGACAGGGGCGTGGTTGCCGGAGAGGAAGAACTGAGGTTGATTGGTCTTGGAGCCGTGGGCGATGCGGACGGCGAGCGCCTCCACGGCGTCGATGAGCCATGAGAGCAGCCCCACCTTGGGCTTCGGCTCCACCACCACCACGCTGTCCCATCGCCCCTCTGCCCCATCCTTCCCGCCTTCCCCCATCTCTGCTCTCTCCCTCTCTCTGTTGATTACTTCCTCCTGATTTTTTTGGTTGGCTCTCTTTCTCTCCTTCTTGGGTAGGCTACTCTATTGATGGTGGCTCAGAGGATGACACTCTCTCTCTCTCTCTCTCTCTCTCTCTCTCTCTCTCTCTCTCTGTTTTCTTTGCCGTGCTTCGGATGCATAACGTGAGATGACGAAACTTGCAACGTGGAATCCATCGTTTTCGTGACATCGTTCTTAAAAATATCACTAGATCAACGGCCCGCCCACGGGGCGGGGCGGGGCGGGAGACAAGGTCTCCACCCCCGCCCCGCCTCAAGATTTTATCCTCCATCTCCGGCGGGGATGGATTTTATCCTCCACCCTTCCCCCGCCCTGCCTCAAGATTTTATCCTCCACCCCCGCCTCCATCTACGGCAGGGATGAATTTTATCCTCCACCCCGCCTTCATCCCCGTTTCATGTCCTCCATCCTCGGTTCAAAAAGTATTTTTTATATATTTTTAGTATGAATATAAATTTAAAATTATGTGGATCCAAGTTTGAAATTCTATTTTTTAACCCGATAAAACTCAGACCCAAACCCAAACCCAAACCTGGTTATTAGTTGTATGGGCGGGTCCAGATCAACCCTGACCCAGCCCTATAACATGACCCGTTGACAGCCCTAGTGTAACCAAAGCTTACTTTTTGCTGCCCCAAAAGGAGTTAAACTTTCAACATACAATCATTCTTGATAAACCACTTTTGAACACATTTTTAGACCTAAACCATAAGAAAAACCAAAGGCTATTCAAGGAAAATCAGAACTTACAATGACAGTTGCACAATTACCTTGGCCTCCCCCCTATGTGCCATCTGTACTTCCGTTCTCAGTTAAAATAGTTTCAGGTACACAAAAAGAAAAGCATATACAGTGACTTTTGGATGTGAAATTTTGAAACCATCTTTCCCATACAACAACAGACTGAGCTCCCAAACATTGAAATAGCCTTTGTTATTTAAAAAAAAAAAGGATCAAAACTGCTGAAAGTTAATCAACTAGTAGCGGTCATGCACAATAGAAATCCTTTGCATGCATTTAGGGATGGCAGTGGACAGGGGAAAGCGGGGCCCCGCCTCGCCCGTTTGGACTGGGGATGAAGGGTATGAAACGGGGATGGAGGTGGGGACAAAGGTTAAAATCCATCCCCGTCCAGGGGTGGAGGCGGGGATGGACATGCACTTTTCCCCGCCCCACCCCGTCCCCGCTTCATCCCCGCCCCGACCACTTTTCCCCGCAATATCCCTGCCCCAACCCGCCTCATCCCCGTTTGAACTGGGGATGGAGGACATGAAATGGGGTTGAAGGCGGGGGTGGAGGATAAAATCCATCTCCGACGGGGATGGAGGCGGGGGTGGAGGATAAAATCTTGAGGTGGGGCGGGGGTGGAGACCTTGTTCCCCTGCCCGCCCCACTGCCATCCCTACATGCATTAGATTTTATTCAGATATTCTCAAAAAAGGAGACATGCCCATAGGAGAAATCCTTTGCATCGACTAGGTGATGACTCTTGGATGTATGATGTGTTAAAATCCAATCAGAATTTTGTGGCTACAATTGCCCACAGGAGCATATAAGGTTGGGTGATCGTGTCATCAACCCAGAGTTTTACCTTGCAAAAAATAGACAGGCCCACTAAGTGACCTGGATCTCGGTGAGGCTTTTCCTTCGTCTAAAAAAAAACAAAAAACAAAGGAGAGAGAGAGTAGGAAGGCAAAAAAGCATCCCTTTCTTGGGTGTGAGAGAGATATCGGAAATCTTGGCCCTATGAATGCTAAGCCATATTTGATCTTTGGGTTACCAAACTCCACTACTGCCCTCATTCCTCTGCCATTCAAGCATTTACAATTGGGGAATAGGAGTTTCTGACTGAATCATTATTAATTATCCAACAAGGTCTAGCCAATCAAGTCCACTGGTATGGGTACCATAATCTATGTTATGTTTATGCCGGTTGAATAAAATAATAATAACTAATTAAAAATTAACTTTAACAGGTAGGGATGATTGACAATACTTATGGGGTTTCCCTAACCAGTGAACAGGTTTAACATAACCCCACTAATCTGTGGCAATTTTCCTAGGCTTTAACGGGTTTTGCCCTGCCCACTTACAAGTTTAACATAATCCCACCTATAAGTAGGGGTGGCAATCCGGTCGTGTCGGCGGGTTGGAGGATCAGCATACCTCAACACGAACCCCACCCGTTTATTAAACGGGTCGGCTGTGGCAAACACGAACCCGACCCATTTATTAAACGGGTAACCCGACACGACACGGTTAACCCGTTTAATAAACGGGTTGGTCGGGTAAATGGGTTGGCAGGTCAGGTTCAGGGTTTTACATTGAAAAGTTTATGGGTTGGCGGGTTAGCGGGCGGGTTAGCGGGTCTGGTTTGGGTAAACGGGTTGGCCAGCGGGTTGGCATACCCCTAACACGAACCCGACCCATTTAATAAACGGGTTAGGCGAGTCAACCTGTTTACGACACGAACCCATTTAAGCCAAACCCGAACCTGGCTAAGAAGCGGGTTGGCGGGTCGTGTCAGAAATTGCCACCCCTACCTATAAGTGGCAATACTCACAGTTTTTTCCTGGCCACTTAAAGAGTTTTCCCTAGCCACTTAATTATCTAGTATATCTGACTTGGTTTTGTTTACTTGCTGATGAAATCTCTTCATCGGTTCTACCTCTTATTTTCTGTTGTCTATTCTTTTTTTCAGTATGAAAAATTTTGTGGCCTCCATCAATGGATCTTGAGCACATTACTTCTTATTTATTGAACTGGTAAGGGTCAGCCTAACCCCCAACCTAAGCTACACCTTGGGAGTGATACTGTCCACATGATTCTCTCTCTCTCTCTCTCTCTCTCTCTCTCTCTCTCTCTCTCTCTCTCTCTCTCTCTCTCTCCTGCCTTTCCTGAGAAAGAGAGCTCCACGTTTTTCTTCTCATGTCCGTGAGTATTTTTTAAAGAAAAATTCATTTAGGTCCAACCTATTGTCTAGAGTATCGTACTCTCTAGCTAAATCACATACATAAGAGCAGGGTTGGGTCTTGTCAAACTCATTTTTTAATTAGGACTAAAATTAGATTCATACTCGATCCATTTTGGTTTGGGTATGGCTAAAATTGGAGATCCATACAGGTTAACAGGTTTGGGTGAAAATCGAGTCTGGTTCAAGCGGCTTCGGTGTTATCGGGTCTAACAATTTGACGGGTATGGGATCGGGTTGGTGTATTGCTGAAATTATGGACCCATAGAGGGTAACAAGTTTAGGAACAAAACATGCCAATTCTAAATGATTAACATCTCAATTTGATTCATATTCAGGTTGGGTCGAGATAATACTAAGATTATAGGCTTGTATGGGTTAGTCAGATCTAATGTAAAAACATGATTTTGTCAACCATGAGATTTCGGAATATTGTGAACTGTTGAATTATCGTAGCATTAAAAAATGTTCCTTATACAACTCAATTGGATTATCTAAAATCTTTTTTACTAAAGAAACCATATAGATCATATCCATAAAGCAAAAAAATGTGAATATATATATATATATATATATATATATATATATATATATATATATATATATATATATATATATATATAAGGGATAGGTGTGTGAGGCTTTTTTTTTTGCTTACTGTGTGCCTATCGAACTTTGAAAAGATTGTTTTTATTTTTTCTAAAATCTGACTATACAAATTTTGTGAGAATCGACTTTTGGATCATCCGATTCAAACACCAAGTTAGGTTTTTATAAGATTAAAAAATCAACGGTTTATAATTTTAAAAAATAATCAATGCTTAAAAAATCATTTTTTTTCTCAAAAAAACATGATCCAAGTATGATTTCCTAGTAAATCAATGAACACATCTATAGGGTCAGATTTTTAAAAAATAACCTGAAAACCCTTATCCAAACACAGGGTAGGCACAAAAAGGGTCAGGCACCTACTCTTTTTCATATATATATACATATATATATATATAACCTGAGCGAAGCAGTGTCAACAAGATTGCTGGAGGAAGTAAGCCTGCCTTTCCCTCGAGCCGCATTAGGGCAAG
Organism: Nuphar pumila; assembly: GCF_984573655.1. Classification (NCBI taxonomy): domain Eukaryota; kingdom Viridiplantae; phylum Streptophyta; class Magnoliopsida; order Nymphaeales; family Nymphaeaceae; genus Nuphar; species Nuphar pumila. The sequence goes on along the minus strand of NC_143263.1, from coordinate 90,984,898 downwards.
TGAAGTTAGCTTTGTGCATGCAACTAACTGAGCCCTCGAAGGGTAAGGACTGAAACCCGAGCCGCTAAAGCTGTGGGTGACATGAGCTGAGTGAGGACACCGAGCTCGGTAGGGCAAGTGCAGGCTGCAAGTCATTCCAACATTCCTTCCCTTCGATCAGTCACTCACTCGTTCATTCCCTTCTTAAGAGTTGACTTAATTTCCTCTATGTGATGGAAGGAGAGCTGAAGCTATATATATATATATATATATATATATATATATATATATATATATATATATATAGTAATTTACTAGAATATGAGAACTAAAAATATGGCCATTTCCAACATTTTTTTTGGCAAATCCAACCCTGTGGATGTGCTTGGCATGGAGAATTTGTTAAGAATCAACCATTAAATCATGTATTTTCGATGAAAAAACATAATTTTTGAATGGTTGAATATTTATGAAGATTATGAGCCATTGATTTTAAAAAAGTCACATGTATGCATCAAAATCTGATTATTCAATAGCGGGTTATTATAAATCCAAGCATGTAGATCACATCCGTATGGTTTGATTCAAGAAAAAAAAATCCATGAAAATAGCGGCTCACACATTAATTCTCACATTTTCAGTTCTCATATTCTAGTGATTCTCTCTCTCTCTCTCTCTCTCTATATATATATATATATATATATATATATATATATATATATATATATATATATATATATATATATATATACATATATATATATATATATAGAGAGAGAGAGAGAGAGAGAGAGATGCAAACCTGCTAAATGGGTTTTGGCCTTTTGTGCTTGTTTTGCAATTCTACCCATAGATGTGTTTGGAATAGTTTTTTTTAATAATCAAGTTGGGGCCTACCAGTTCAATGAATAAGAAGTAATTTGTGCAAAATCACCCAATCAAACATGGATGTCAATCAAGGGCCTTATCTTTCCATATTCTGTTAATCCCCCTCCAGCTAATTTAGTTAGCTTTCTCCCCAAAAAATCAAACTTTGAGCTCATCAAAACGGTACAGGACATCTATAAGAGTAGTTGGGATCCCTGGGTTGGCCCCCCTACCTTCCAAAAATTGGTCTAAAAACACCGACTAGATCAGCCAGACCTATTTCTATTTTTATCTTTATGTTACATTAGTTTCTTTCATGCCCCTCATTCCTTGTCTCTCAAACGTCCTTTCCTTGTAAAGCATCTGGCTTCCTTAATGTCACCTCTATGATTAAGTAGTGTCTATCCTATTTGTCAGTCATACCCATAAATCAATCCCCCCTCTGAAGATACACGGTAGCAAACGTTTCATGTTTGGGGTCCGAATGAGCGCCACGTGTATATATATATATATATATATATATATATATATATATATATATATATATATATAAGCATGTGGGGCATGTATCCCCGTGTGTGTCGGCATCACTTAATGTGAGAGTCCATTGTGATTGCAAAGACTTAAGTATTCTTTTTTGCCATTCTCGTCATGAAACGACGGTTCGAGAAAAAAACAAAAATGTCCTCTATCTAGAAAAGTGAAACCCGGTTCTAGAAAAGGACAAAAATGTCCTCCATGCAGAAAAGGTAGGATGATGTTAACTCTTTAAAGTCCAAAAGTTTCATTTTTGCCCTAAGCAGTAAACGTTTGCACCATCTACTATAATAGGAGCTTCCTCTGATAACACATCCTTTGTCGTCGTCCGCTACCACCAGAGTACCCTTTGCCATCGTCTGTGCAGTGGGAGCAGCATTGCCACCATCTACTGCATCTACCTTCTGAGTGTTTCTTTTTCACTGTCGAATTACCAAAACTCATGGCATTTCGGTGAGTTTCGGTTAAGGTTTCATTATGTAAACAAATCAATTTGTAAATTTGAATGCTAAATCTTACAATTGATTATACTATTCATGCTAAATAACACCTATTTTCATACTAAAATAAACCGATTTGTACCTATCCACCTTCTGAGCGTCGAAAAACAGTTAGCACAATTTGTTCTTATGAAGGTCAAACATTACAATGATATGTATTGATGAAGGCTAAATTTTTATAACGATTTGTACGTTGGAATACAACAATGATTTATACATTTAATGCAGTAGCAATTTGTACATTAGATGCAACAACAATTTATACGTTTGAAGCAGTAATGATTTTATGAAGTTACCATGATTTATACTTAAGTTTGTTAAATTGTACAACAATGTTTACTTATGAAGCTCAAACGTTATAACGATATATACTTATGAAGGTTATGATTTCTACAATGATTTATAAGTTTGAAGCAGCAATGATTTATACATTTAAAGCAGTAGCGATGTATATTTATGAAGTTACCTTGATTTGTACTTAAATTTGCTAAATCTTACAACGATGTTTACTTATGAAGCCCAATATTGTGACAATTTATAATGTTGGTGATTGTTTAACGAATGAGATAATTTATAATATTATATACTTGGGGAGGCGGTCATAACATATAATGATGCGGTTAAATTTATGTGTTATGCAGGTTAACATGACTAAAGTTCGTAAGGCAAGAAAGCCCCCGCCGTTCAATGGGATGACTATTAGAGAAATTATCCATCAATCCCATATATATGAGCGTTATGAAATATACCAAAATATAATGAAGATTGAGAATGATAAAGACAGGGACAAAGCATTGAAATTGTATTGAGGCTGAAGAGCAAAGGAAAAAAGATAAGGAAGAACTAAAGATGAAGAAGAAGAAGAGGAAGGATGATGAAGAAAAGGAAAAGAAAAGGAAGAAGAAGGAGGATAATGAAAAGCAAAGAAAGAAACGACAAAGGAAGAAGGAGAAGGAAAGGGAAAGGCAAAGGAAGAAGGAGGAGGAGAATGAAAAGCAGAGGAAGAAAAGACAAATGAAGAAGGAGGAGGAGGAGAGGGAAAGTCAAAGAAAGAATAAGGAGAAGGAGGAAGAGAAGGAAAGGCAATTAAAGAAGAAGAAGGAGGATGAGGAGAGGGAAAGACAAAGAAAGAATAAGGAGAAAGAGAAAGAGAAAGAGAAGGAAAGGCAATTGAAGAAGGAGGAAGAGAAGGAAAGGCAAATGATGAAGATGGAAGAAGAAAGGAAAAAGAAGAAGCATCAAGATGAGGAAGATAATGAAAGGCAAAGGAAGGAGAAGGAGGACGAGGAAGAGAAGGAAAAACAAAGAAAGGAGAAGGAAGATGAGGAAGAAAATGAAAGGCAAAGGAAGGAGGACGAGGAAGAGAAAGAAAGGCAAATGAAGGAGAAGAAGGACGAGAAATAAAATGAAAGAAAAAGGAAGGAGAAGAAGGACGTGAAAGAGAAGGAAAGACAAAGAAAGGAGAAGGAGGACGAGGAAGATAAGAAAAGAGAAAGGAAGAAACAGAAGGAAGAAGAAAAGAAAAGGGAAAGGAGAGGAAAAAGCAAGAGGAGGAAGAGAAGGAAAGAGAAATGAAGGAAAAAGTAAAAAAGCAGAGAAGAGAGGCGAAGGAGCGAAGGAAGGAAGAAGTAGAAAAGCAGAGGAAGGCGGCAGAGCGAATGAGCAACAAGAAAAGCAGGGGAAGAGAGGAGAATGAGAGAATGAATGGGGAGCAAGAAAGGAAGAGGAGGGAGGAGGGGCAGTGAATGATGAAGCAACAAGAAAGGCAGAGGATGGAGGGATGAAGAGAAAAAATGTGTGACCAAGATACGTAAATCGCTCATGTCTATCATAATTTACTATTATAGGTATTATTATGTATAGCGATTAGTATGATAACGATTACTATGTATAACAATTACTATGATAGTGATTACTATGTATAACGATTACTGTGATAGCGATTACTGTAAACAATTTACTATGATAGATATTATTATGTAAAGCGATTACTATGTATAACGATTACTGTGAACGATTTACTGTGATAGGTATTATTATGTATAGCGATTATTGTGATAGTGATTACTATGTATAGAGATTATTATGATAGCGAGTGTGCAACGATTATTATATACAGTGATTACTGTGTACAATGACGTGTAGAAGTATAAATGTGATTAATTTTGATTTGATACAAATAATATATTATTTTATGTTATAGAGAGGTCAGAAGAGAAGTAGAGCACCGGGTGAAAAGCTCAGATGACAGTGTCAGTGGTCTGTAGTTCTATCATGGTATGGACAACTGAGTGAATATCAGAAAAATCAATTACGAAATATGCACTTCGGCGGCCTTCTGGACCATCATTATTTAAAAATATGCTGGAACACCATGACCCACCTGGTAAATAAGTAGAATCATAAGACAAACACATTCCAGTTTGATTCTTTTGAGATCACCATGACCTTACAAGATGTGGCGCGAATTACGGGTCTTAAGTTCCATGAAAGTGCTATCATATTACAGGATTCAAACTATAACGCAAGGGACAAGTGCACAGCTCTTCTAGAAATGTCGATAGAGGACTCAGGTCAATGTATTTCTGGTGAAAGCAATTTCACATCGATGAAAGTTTTTTCTTTCTGTAATAAATGGGAAGGCCAGTCTGCTACATGTGCATCTGAAAGAGCTAACCAAGAGTTGCGCGACTTCCTTGTTTATTTTTTAGACTTACTTTATTTTTGGATTTGTTTGGTTCGAGGTTAAGTTACCTGTGACTGCAGTTCTTGAAAGACTTAGATGAAGTCAACAACTATGCATGGGGTGCTGCTATGCTCGCACACTTATACAGTCAACTTTATCGTGCAAGTAAGGGTACAAACACCATCGCAGGGTTTTGGCCATTTGTCCAGGTAATTATTTATTACATATTTGGTAGTTGTAGACTAAGATCGTTGAAGGTTATAGTCTTACTAATATATTGATTTTGTAGGCATGGGAGCATATTGTCACCTTGCGTCCTCATTGTGGCCGTGTGATTTATGTTTTTTCAAAGATCGATCGGTGGGCTAGAATAAATGTCAAGGAGGATAATGCTAAGTTCATTTTAGATGTTCTACAATCAAATAAGGTAAATGATTTAAAATCGTTTATAAACATTTCAGCATTTATCATTCATTAGTATAAATCGTTGAAATATTTAACATTCTTAAGTAATGATCATTGCAGGATTTTGTATTTCTTAGTACAAATCATTATCACATTAGTATTCAGTAGTATAAATCGTTCTAATGTTTAACATTCTTAAGTAATGAGCATTGCGGGATTTTGTATTTCTTAGTATAAATCATTATCTCTTTAGCATTTAACTTTTGTTATCATAAATCATTATAATCTTTAGCATTCTTAAGTAATGATCATTGCAAAATTTTATCTTCGTTAGTACAAAGCGTTATTGGTTTAGCATTTAACATTCATGATTGTAAATCATTGTAATATGTAACATTCATTAGTGTAAATCATTTTAATATAAATCACTCAATAGTAACAGTCGTTGTAATATATTTAGCACTCGTTATTATAAATCTTTTTAATATTTAGCATTCATTAACATGAATAATTATATCTATACCTAAACCATAATCTCAAATGTACAGGTTTTGTGAAGACCGTATGAAGATGGGGAGGACGAAGACCAAGAGGTTGTTGCTGAGACTGTGAGACTGTTCGGCTGCGATATTTGACTGTTTAGCAAATTTGAAGCTGAGTTACAGCATGGTAGTCATGTTCTCCTACAAGCTAGCTTGAGACAGTCTATCCCAAAGCAGTCTGTGGAAGTGAGAAGGATGATGAATAGTGGTGGGGCTAGGAACGTGAATTAACATGAATGCTTCACGGAACAATTGAATTGCTGGTGTAAATGAGGTATTCGTGCCATAGCATATGATTATAAAGAACGACAATATGACCTTGAGTATTTCAAAAAATATTGAGAACCCATGTATCAAAATCTGGAGATTGAGAAGAAGCAACTTAGAAATATTGGGAACCCATGTGTTTCTCCTGTCCCCTATCATGTCGTCTTCCATCATAGAAAAAACATCCATCATTTTTCTTCGACTACAACAATGATTTCCTCAATTGCAGTACACGATGAGGAGCGAACACAACTCATAAAAAAAATAGTCTCTTCCACAAGGTTAGAGATGTTGGAGAGAGAGAATAAGAAGTTACAGAAGCAGGTGAGGAATTTGGGGAGATAAATGCGGTCACAATATGGTACACTGGTAGAGATGGTGACCAATATTTATAATAAGATTGAGATAACCAAGAGGCCACCAAGGAAAGAGAGTCCACCAAGAAAAAGAAAGAGACGATTTGTATGTCATAGTCCATCTGAGTCATCAAGTGCCACTGAACAAACATTATGTAATTTTTTTATCTCGATAATTATTTGTTGTAATTCTATAATTCTTTGTTGTAATTCTATAATTCTTTTTTGTAAAGTGACATTCTATAAATATATAATTCTTTTTTTAATAAGTGTAACACACAAGTGCCACTGAACAAATTGTTGTAATGTTCAACCTTCATAAAAAAAAATTTGAAGAAGCGTTTAGCATTGTGTACTATAGAAATTATGATTTGCTTTTACGACTTGTCTTCCTATCGCGATTTACACAATGATTGATAAAAGATTGAAACGATTTGTACGTATGAAGGCTACGTGCTATCATGATTTGCTTGATACCGATTGGCTTGCAACCAGTTATATTTCTTTGTTGTAACGTAACATTCAATAATTATATAGTTCTTTCTATAAGAGTTCACAACTTTTTTTTTATAGAAGAAGTGTTTTATCACGATTTGTACAACCACTAACATAAAGCAGAAATGATATGTTATATTGTGATTTATACAATGACTGATTCATAAAAGGCAGAAAAGAAAAACAATAAATAAATCGACACGATGTTTAGACTTAGTAAAGTAAAAATTGATTTCATTGTTTCATTCACAATAGGATTTACAACTTGATACCGATTTAAGTAACAACTGCAAATCGATTTCACTATTTCGTTCATAATATTTTACTAACAGTTGCAAACCAATATGAGCTTTGTCTATGTGAACGATACGTCCTATTTCAATTTACAAAATGACTTATTCATAAAAGGTAGAAAAGAAAAATAATAAACAAATTGATACAATGTTTAGACTTGGTAAAGTACAAATCGAGGTAACAATAAACAAATTGACACAATGATTGATAAAAGGCTGAAACGATTTGTGCGTATGAAGGCTACGTGCTTTCATGATTTGCTTGATACCGATTGGCTTGCAACCAATTATAATTCTTTGTTGTAATGTAACATTCTATAATTATATAATTCTTTCTATAAGAGATCGCGATTTTTTTTTATAGAAGAAGTGTACTATCATGATCTGTACAACCACAGACATAAAGCGGAAACGGTTTGTCCTATCGCGATTTGCATTTATGAGCTTTATCTATATGAATGATATATCCTATCACAATTTACACAATGACTGATTCATAAAAGGCAGAAAAGAAAAACAATAAACAAATGGACAAGATGTTTAGACTTAGTAAAGTACAAATCGAAAAAACTTCAATGATATAAATTGAGGTAACTTCATAAATACAAATCGATTTTAAGATAAACAAATACATATCGTTGTCACGGTAAAACAACAAATCGACGTGATTTACAACCACATTCATTTACAAAAAGTATGGGTATTTAGTTACAATACATCATGACCAATGGTTTGACTAAGATACAATACATGACCATCATCATCAAAGAAAACAAACATCATCATCAACATCACCCCCACGTCCAAATAGTGATGTGCTTCGAGTGTAATTCAGAAGCGCAAAAATTCAGCTTGTTAGTGCAGAAAGCTTCGAGGAAGAACTGAACAAGAAGCATAAGGTATGGATCCCAATAGGCAGAGAAGATGCAGCCCGCACGACTAGCATATTTGTCATAAAGTATATCGAAGATTAGGCAAATATATTTCCAACTGCGAAGGATGGTTTGCGAACGATGGATTCAAATAGATAGTCATCAGCATCACCCTCTATCTATCATGCATAATATATGTGCTTGCTCCAGTATACAAGAAAGAAGAAGGAAGATGAAGGTGGAGGAGAAAAAAGAAGAAGAAGAAGTTCTGATGCCGCAGAAAAGAGGAAGAGTTGTTAAATAGATTAGGGTTTTAGTCATGGATGACAGATCGGGTAGGGTCGGGTAGGTTTTACATAGAATAGGGTTTTACACAGATCTATATTAGGGTTTTACGTATACTAGGGTTCTATGCACGTGTACACAAATCGACACGATGTTTAGACTTAGTAAAGTACAAATCGAGGTAACTTCATAAATACAAATCGATTTACAACTTGAGACCGATTTAAGTAACAGTTGCAAATCGATTTCACTGTTTCATTCACAATATTTTAGTAACAGTTCAAAGTGATATGAGTAAATCACAATATTACATATCGATATCGTTCACAAATACAAACAAAGACATATCGTTGTCACAGTAACAATTGTAAATCGATATGAGTAAATCAATATATTACATATCGATATCGTTCACAAAGACAAACAAAGACATATCATTTAGGGTTTAGGGTTTTGGGTTCAGGGTATAGGATTTAGGGTTCAGGATTTGGGGTTTACAGTTTAGGGTTTAGGGGTTTAGGGTTTAGGTTTTAGGGGTTTAGGCTTTAAGGTTTAGGGTTTAGTGTTTGGGGTTTGCGGTTTAGGGTTTAAGGTTTAGGATATAGGGTTTATGGTTTATAGTTTAGGCGTTAGGGTTTAGGGTTTAAGTTTTGGATCTATCTAAATTCTAAATGGATCCTACTTAATATATATATATATATATAGTGGTTTAGACTGTGTTTGGATTTGATGAGAGCTAAATAGGTCTCACAACCAACCTAATCCAATCACTCCCCCACCTAAACCCATCAATTCAATCAAATGCATCCCATCCCACCAAATCTGTTTCAATATCCTATTGCATTTTGCCTATTTTAGCTTTGTCTATGTGAACGATATGTCGTATCTCAATTACACAATGACTTATTCATAAAAGGGAAAAAAGAAAAATTATAAACAAATCGACACAATGTTTAGACTTAGTAAACTATAAATCGACACCAGTTGCGTATAATGAAAATTATGATTTGCTTTTATGGTCTTTCTATCACGATTTACACAATGATTGATAAAAGGTAAAAATCGAGGTAACATCGTAAATACAAATCGATTTACAACTTGATATTGATTTAAGTAACATTTGCAAATCGATTTCACTGTAACGATACATGCTATTGCAATTTGCTTGATACCGATTGGCTTGCAACCAGTTATAATTCTTTGTTGTGACGTAATATTCTATAATTATATAATTCTTTCTATAACTGATCGTGATTTGTTTCTTATAGAGGAAGTGTCCTATCATAATTTATATTGTAGCAGATATAAAGTGGAAAAGATTTGTCCTATCGTAATTTGCGTTGATGAGCTTTGTTTATGTGAATGCTATGTCCTATCGTGATTTACACAATGTCCATTTCATAAAAGGCAAAAAGAAAAAAGTAATAAACAAATCGACACAATGTTTATGAAGTGTTCTATCACGACAATTTATTTGTGCACGATTTTTAAAAATAAGCGATATGTCAAACGATGTTTCTTTTATAAATGAATGACATGTCACACAAGTTTGGGAGGGTGTCGCTTCACTTCGTGAGTAAATAACAGATGAACCAACATTTCCTTTATAAACGACGTGTTTGTGGGTCGAACACATAACCTGCTTCATCGCAAAGGGGTATCGATGGCGAGGAAGGAGACGATGACAACTACACGGCTAAAGATGGAGAGCAAGGAGACGACGATAGCTACATGGCCAGTGATGGTGAATCAGGCATATATTTTCTAAACCTCATGATGAGTTTTTTTAAAAACTATCTCTTTTATGGCGTATATTCGATTTGTATTGTATACTATAGAAAAGAATTACAATATTGTTTATTGAATATTCTGCTAATGTCAATGGAATATCCACAAAAAAAGGTTCCCGCAAACTCAGTAAAGGGCTCCAAAATAACATCAACCGTCTGCAAGATGAATTTGCATAAGGAAATACTATTAGTAATTTTGTACGTATGAAACTACTATCAGTTATATATTTACTTATGCCATGGGTATGTATGTTAACACATGCATATTTGTTGTAAACAGACTATATATGATTTCGTCATGTATATTCAAAGGAACACAACAACCAATACTAAACACATTGTCACCCCTGATTTTATGGTATATTGGTTCTTGTAACAGTTTATTTTCTTTTTTGATTTACTCTTGTTGCTTCATGTTTTAACCTTACTATTATCATTATTTCATTCAACAGAGTTTTGTTCGCTGACTGTCATACGCCATTGGATTTTAAGATGGACTATAATGCTGGGGTAACGATGATCACTGTGGAGACTTTTGGTCAAGTGAAAAGGTAAGTGAAGAAACCTGTTGTCCAAGATATTATATCGATTTAAGACATTGTTTTGAATCTTAATATCATTTTGTATGTTGATTCTAAGCTATTAATATGAATTTCTATATTGATTTATAAGATATTTTATTATCGATTTGCAGATATTGATTCCTACATTGTGGCATTCTTGTGAGCATTGGGTCTTATACGTGATGGATTTATGAAAAAAATAAATATGGTGCTACAACTCATTAGACTTTCACATTAGTATACAACGTGACATTATTCATTTGGTAAGTTTCTATCTATAAGTGTATCATATCTTGTACGGTGGCTCAGAATTTACTTGCTTCTGCATTAACCACGGGAGGGATTCGTCAAAGAAGTCTTGGGTGTCGACATTAGCGAGTGGAGGTTTCACTGCGCACATAATGCTCATTTACAAAATAATGGTGTCGATTATGGCGTATTTGTAATGAAGTATATTGAAGCAATATACAATTGACAACAACCTGATTTCGATGTTGTATGCTCTACACTTAAACATGTTTTATTATCCTATATTATTGGAAACTCAATTTATATATTGGTCTCACATTACCTTTTTGTTGCAGGATGATATACCAGGATTCCACATAGAACTATGCAAAAAATTGGTGGGGTTTCTAATTACAGAAGAGAAAAAATCTCAAACGGAAAGAATACCTAGAAGTCAATGAACGACGTGACCCCCTAGCAGTAATATGCTGTACAGAGATTTGTAACAGATTTTGTAGACTATGTATACAAATTTTGTAAGACTGTATAAAAATTTTGTAAGAATGTGTATACAAATTATGTAAATCTCTCTAGGTTGAAATAAAAATTCAATAATTAGCGCGATTTGACCAAACACATCAATATGTTAGACTGTTATTTATAGCAAACAAAAATTGTTGTCATGTGACATAAACATCATTGCATAAATCGCTATAGAACACTATCTGGCGAAAAAGAGAAAGAAAAAACAAATTGACACGATGTTTATTGGTAAATTACAAATCTAGGTAACTTGATAAATACAAATTGTCTTACAACCACAATTCTTTAAGTTTCATAAAACAACAATATTTGTCATATCGTGATTTGCTTTTATGAGTTTTGTTTATGTGAACGATATGTCCTATCATGATTTGCACAATGACTGATTCATAAAAGGCGAAAAAGAAAAATAATAAACAAATCGACACGATGTTTAGACTTAGTAAAATATAAATAAAGGTAACATCAATGATACAAATTGAGATAACTTCATCAAAGTAACATCAATGATACAAATCGAGGTAACTTCATCGATATATTTCTACAGGGAGAGAAGATTGAACCGCACGACTGTAGCATATTTGTCATTGTTATATTCAGCATAAACTTCGATATACTTCATGATAAATATGCCACCATTATGGTCTCCTCATTTGTTTTAGATCAAGCACATATAAAACTTTGCATGACCAATAGACAACCAAGCCCTTCGTTCATGCCT